>NC_088623.1:2760597-3066219 GCF_036013475.1 Columba livia | reverse complement strand
ATTTTGTAATCTCCTGTCCCCCACTAAAAATCACTCTGTGTCTTGGTGAGATTTGAGGACGTTCATCTAAAGATTCATTTTGCTGCTGAAGGGAAAGCAAACAGTGCTGGGAAGGCAGGCTTGGTTTTGGCAGGTACTGTGTAAATGTGCACCAGGAGTGTTGCAGAGCTCGTTAAGTGCTGCTCATCAGCTGCTGCTTAAATCCTGCAGTGCCTCTGCATCGCCGAAACGGCCAACGGAGCTTTACTGCAGCCTGGAGCCACCAAACCGAGGCGCTTTAAACAGCCCGTGTCTCGTGGGATTGATCTAACGGTGAAAAAGCACATTGCCCGCTTCTTCCAGTCGCTTCTGATAATCATCTGTGCTTTTCCCCGAGCAGCAGCTTTGCCCTTCGGATTCTCAGCTTTCCTTATTGTATCAGCTGCCATTTCATGCTTATTTGACCCAGTTCTGAAGGATCACTCAATGATTGGGATCTGCACACCTCTGCTTTCTTTCCGCCCCGCTTTACTGCTCCTGTGATACATTCTCAGCGATTGCCTCTCATCTTTGAAATCTTAGTGTCATCATGTAAATAACAGTGTCAGGATGATGCGCTGGTCTTTTCTGCTAAGATCATGTACAGCTTTGCATTGCATGAGTAGTTATTTGATAATGCCAAGTATATTGTGAGGACACAGAGTAATAGCTCTGTGAGATATCCTTTTTTTTTGTGATGAGTCACTGTGCTTTGAGCACGTACAGCAATTACCTCTGAATCATCAGAAAAAGGCTGATTTTCTGCTCCGGAGTCACATAAATGCGTGTCCAATTCCAGCGTGTTAACACGTTTCTGTGTTACATCTATAGCCATTTCCTTTCTTCCCCTTATTTATGGCCAAGCCTACAAAGCTGACAACCGTGACTCAGTAACGTGCCCGTCGTTGTCCAGCCGGAGCAGACCAGCTGATTTAGGGTCACACTAAATGCTACACGATGGAGAAAAGGTCACATTCCACACCTGTATTTTCTTGGTTTATTTTCAGCCTCAAGTGACCATGGAGAGTCCAGGCAAAGAGCTGGAAGGAGAACACAGGAACAAGGTGTTTGCAAAGTTGTTTCCTCCAGCCTTGCATTTGACAGTCGCATCCTTGGCTCCTCTTTTGCCCTTGTGTTTGGGATTTCGTGGAGCTGCTGAAATCCGTTGAGAAGTTCTCCAGCAGGTGCTGTGAAAGGTTCCTCGCTCGGCACAGCACGAGTCTTACCTGTGCCATAGAGCACGACATCCACCGAGGGATCTGGAGGCCACTCAGCCACGGCTTGGGCTCAGCCTGAGACCCTGAATCCTGGCCTGAGACTCTGAATACTGGCCTACACTGGTCTTTAGTACTGCAGGCTGCTGCCAGGTTGAACCCCGCATGGATTCCTGCCAATGCCTCCTGTCCTCACCCGCAGCTCCCATGCAGAGCTTGAAACTTGAATCTGAAACTTTTACAGATGTGTTTGTCATTTTAGTCCCCAAATTCAGGCTCTTACAATAACCCTTTAAAGAAGGTGACCTTATTAACATTTAGAAATATGGAAAGGGTGAGTGTCAGGAGGATGCAGCCAGGCTCTTCTCGGTGACAACCAGTGACAGGACAAGGGGCAATGGGTGCAAACTGGAACACAGAAGGTTCCACTTAAATGTGAGCAGAAACTTGTTCCTGGTGAGGGTGGCAGAGCCTGGCCCAGGCTGCCCAGGGGGTTGTGGAGTCTCCTTCTCTGCAGACATTCCAACCCGCCTGGGCACCTTCCTGTGTAACCTCATCTGGGTGTTCCTGCTCCATGGGGGGATTGCACTGGATGAGCTTTCCAGGGCCCTTCCAACCCCTGACATTCTGTGGTTCTGTGAGCCCGCGCTGCTCTGACCTGCCAGGTCTCTAGTCCAGTGTTGGCGGTTGCAGGGCAGCATCTCAGTGCCCGTAGCAAGGCCTAGAAGTGCCGTGCAGGGATTTATTTCCCTTAACCGAATAACACAGCGTTGCCGTGCAGGGGACTCGGCTCCGCTTTCCGGTTCCACGGCTTCCCAGGGTAGCGGGGGCGGCCGAGATAAAGAGCTCAGCGTGGTGGGGAAGGGAGGGACCCGCGGAGCTGATCTCGGAGCCGCGATGCTGGGCCCCAGAGGAAGCTGCAGCTCTCAGCAGGAAGGAAAAATGACCGCATGGAGGGGTGGTTAATGCAGGGGGTAGGGGACAAAAGGTAAATGCTCTTTGGAACTGATGGATTTACCTCCAAGTTGGGCAGTGGGGTATGAGAAGCGAGTCATGTAGGGGACTTCTCACGCATCTTTTAATTTATATTTTCGATCCAACACAATTGTATGGTTTATTGTAGCCCTGTAAATACTCAGAATCACTTGAACACTGTGCCTGAGCTTGCACTAGAAAGGCACCATGTGGACGGGCCTGGCTACGGTTCAGCTGTTTAACCGCGTTAACCAAAAAAGCTCCTGATTCATGGCAATAATCCTCTGCTTGGTGCCTGTGCTGTGTCCGTGCTGCCGCTCTCCACCTGCTCTCTGTCCACTTACCACAACTACCCCAGCTTATTTTCGTGTTTTCTGGATGGTGAAGACAATTAGAGAAAGGCAGCAGCTGGGTTATCATCACAGATTGATCCAATAGCCACAAGAACGGATATAAACTACTCTAGAAAGCGCATAGGGGCAAACAATATTTTTTCCATATTCTATTTTGGCTGCACTGCAGCCGCTACATCTGACACGTGCATATCGAAACTACCTTTACACTTAGTAGCTCACCTACTGATCTTAGTCTATCTTGAGCGCAGGTCTGTGTTCAGCCTACCCAACCAGCTGTGTCAGTGCTCAGGACAAGTCATTATTATTTGCCCTGGAGAACCTTTATCCTTCCAAGCACACCTGGATTTTTGAATGTTGGCAGTGCGGTACTGCCTAGCTCTAAACAGACACCAGAAAAGGTTGTGATCCCAAATCCTCTTTGAGATGTTAGGAAGTGAGACGATCTTCACGGAGTAGGTAATGGGGGGAGTTCAGAAATTATTTTCATGTAGACTTTTTTTAATATCAGTATCTGCGCTGCTCAGTCTGGCAGGTTTGTGGTGTTAGGAGCGGATCAGGGTTGGCTGCTGACGTTCTCACCTGCCCTCATGAGCTGCTTTTGCTCCGGACTGACATCTCGAGCAGTAAGTCATTATCCATCGCCAATTCAGTCTGGAAGTTTGGCTGTTGAGATCCCCAGTTACAAGAGATTAAGAACAAGGTTCCCTCAGAATCCTTGACCACAGGCAGCTGGGGCTCCGTGCAGATCAGCGTTTTGATGTGACGGAGTGGTGGAGCTACAACAGGGAGCAAAGGCTTTGACAGGACACTGTCAAATTCTGTGTTAGGTGGGGGTTTGGAGTGAATTCACAGAATCACACAGAATCCCAGAATGTCAGGGGTTGGAAGGGCCCTGGAAAGCTCATCCAGTGCAATCCCCCCATGGAGCAGGAACACCCAGATGAGGTTACACAGGAAGGTGTCCAGGCGGGTTGGAATGTCTGCACAGAAGGAGACTCCACAACCTCCCTGGGCAGCCTGGGCCAGGCTCTGCCACCCTCACCAGGAACAAGTTTCTTCTCAGATTTAAGTGGAACCTCCTGTGTTCCAGTTTGCACCCATTGCCCCTTGTCCTGTCACTGGTTGTCACCAGAAGAGCCTGGCTCCATCCTCATGACACTCTCCCTTTCCACATTGATCCCCAGGAATGAGTCCCCCCTCAGTGTCCTCTTGTCCAGCTCCAGAGCCCCAGCTCCCTCAGCCTTTCCTCACACGGGAGATGCTCCACTGCCTTCAGCATCTTGGTGGCTGCGCTGGACTCTCTGCAGCAGTTCCCTGTCCTGCTGGAACTGAGGGGCCACAACTGGACACAATATTCCAGGTGTGGTCTCCCCAGGGCAGAGCAGAGGGGCAGGAGAACCTCTCTCGAGGTTGGATTCTTCTGTGAAAAGGGGGAAATCATCCCATACCCATCGTAGCCTCCTGAGTGCTTGCCCCGAGCTGGCCAGCTGGGTAGTGCTAAAGCTACGTGGCTGCCGTAAAACACGTGGGCACCACATTCCACCATCTCATGTAGCTCCACGGTAAACTCTTTCCAAGCATTTTGTTGCCTTTGGTACCCGCTGTCCCGCAACTGGAAACCCGTTTCCTGCCCTTTCATCCTCAGCCTTTCTGATCTCTGTGCGGCAGCGTCGCTGGGGGGGATTTTATCTATTTCTGTTTTCTCGGGCAGTTTTTTGTCCCTGCGCTTCCCCTTCCTGAGCGTGCAGCTGGCCGGGCTGCTCATCAACAAGGGCGCGTTTTGGTTGTTTTCGGTAGGGTGGGGGAATAGTGGTTGCTCCAGGGGAGATTTTCCAAGCCAGGAAGGAAAGATGAAGGTGGAAAGCGAGCCTGACAGAGCAGGTTTATTTGGACAAAGGAAAACAGAGGCGAGGGCTGGAGGCAGGATTTGGAGCTCCGTTCCCAGCCTGAGTGTGGACCTGTGCTATGGATTTACTCAAGGCATCATCTCTGTGTATCTCAAGTTTTCCTTGGTGTCTCTTTCCCAGTGTTGCACCAGGAGGCCCTGAGAATGAGTTAAATGACTGTAAATGCTCATCACCCCTTGAAATACCAGGTTCGAGTAGGCTGTGCAGCAGCAGATGGGCACAAAACCCAGCGCTCTGCCAGTTACTGTATCAGTGACACTGCTCATCTCCTCCAGAAACTCCACTTTCTTAAAAGAAACCGATTTGCAAAGGTTTTTTGGGCCTGAGAAAGTTAGAAAAGACCTGAGTGGGTTTATCTGAGCTGTCTCCATGCTGCTTTATATAATTAGATATCCCGCTCTGCTTCCAAACCAACAGGTATTTCAGGAAAGGAAGCTCCTTGTGCTCAGTTTTTAATATGAACAGGAAGAAATTAAGTAGCGTGACCCACATCTTTAAGTGGGGGTCTCGATCACAATGGATCTCCTGCTGCCATTGACCACAACTCCCTTTGCTTCCTTATTTTAAGCAATGAAGTCACCGGCCCCACTTGACTCGGTGTAGGTGGGGGGGGCAGTTCCTGCGCTGTCACACGCGTGTGTCACATTGTCACCATTGGCTCCGGAGCTGTCTCCAAGGCACGGGGCTGGGGATCACGTCATCGCCCCGGGTAATAACTCACTGCTGAGTGTTTCCTGGGAGGAAAGGAAAGGAAAGGCAGGAAGGAAAAACGACAGTTGGTCACAAGTTCCAGTCATGCAAAAAAAAGAAGAGGAAGTAAAAGCCAAACGTGAATCAGAAGAGCTGGTTTCATTCAGGAATTCCACAGGGCGACAGGGCACTGAGCTCTGCGGTTTATGTGTTTGTGGTGGGGCGGTTTGGTGCGAAGATGCAAAGCGAGTGCATGACGCTGTTCTGAATATTGGCTGAACCGAACTCCAGCAGAGAAGCCCGCGGGTCTGGCGCAGAGGCCTGAAAGCCAGCATGTACCGCCCGTGCCCTGTCGCTGCTCCTGGGCCCCCAAATGGCAGAAAATGCACCCAAGCTGTGCTTAATTAACAAGGCGGATTAAATGATAAACCGCCCCCGCTCGCCGCATGTGGAGCCGGCGCCATGTGACCCGCAAGCCACGCCCCCGCGCCGCCGGAGAGGGGCGTGGCCTCCGTCTCCCCCACCCTGCGTGGGCAGCGCGGCGGAGAGGGGCGGGGCCAAGTGTGACGCCACACACGCCTGACCAATGGGGACGCGGCGCGGCGCGCTGGGCAGGGCCACGATTGGCGGGCGGTGATGTCAGGGAGGTGCGGGGCAACCTGCAGCGGGTCCGGCGCGGTGCGGCGGGCAGAGCGGAGCGGCCGCGGCGGTGAGATGCGCGGAGCGCCGGGCGGCGGCGGCACTTGGGGTCCAGGGGCAGCGGTGGGGCCGGGGCAGCGCTTCCCCGGGGCCTCTGGGTCCGCTCCGGTGGGTGGTGGCTTGAGCGGCTACGGGGCTGCGGGCCGCCCGCTCCCCCCGCGCTCGCCCGGTAGCGCTTCCGCGGGGCTCTGCGGCAGCCCCAGCGCTGCGGCATCCGGGGAGCGGGCAGAGCCCCGGGCCGAGCGCCGGCCGCCGGCTCCGCGCGGAGTTTGGCCTCCGGGTGTCCCTGCATTGCGGGTTGGGTCCCTCCCGGTGCTCGCTTTTGGGGCAGAGAGCTGTTTTCCCCCCGGTCCCCTGACACAGCCCCCGAAGGGCTGTGAAAGGAGGTTTAGAGTCGAGGGGATAGCGCAGCATTCAATGTACGTGCAAGGGAAACGCGCAGATGAATGAGCCGTTATACCGACTGCCACGACACCCAATAGAATATCCGTTTTCCTCCCACGTATTTCAGGTGAAAGACGAGTTCTCCGAGCGTGACGTTGGCTGCGAAGCTGTCCAGATGCCAGCTCCCACCCTCCAGCCTGCTCAGCTCAGAGAGTAACCTCAACAGGCGGCCTGCTGTTACTTTAAATAAGAACTCCCTTCACCTCGTGCTGGAAGGTGAGAAATTCTCCTGGAAGAGGACGGCAGTGACACTTGGAGCTCACAGGCTGTTTTGGCAGGGAGCACGAAACAGAGCAAAAGCCCCCGGGAGCCTTCAGGCTCAAATTCCGCAGAGGGACAGTGCTACTGGAGAAAGCAACCAAGCCCTGGTAGTAAGAAGAGCTTTTCTGGATTGTATCATCTCTAAAAGCCAGTACTTCTCGTACCTACTCTTTTCTTTCTCATCTATTCAAGCGTCTGTGTTATTCAGTGGTCTTTACTTCATCTGTTTTTCTCTTGGGTTGCCCCATCACAGCAGGAAAAAGACCTGAAGAAAGATGCGCTGAAGCGCCACACCTCAAAGACGACAAGTTTGGCTGCCGAACAGCGTTGGAGAGGAGGAGAACTAGAGTGAATTTGCTGCAGCTCCCAGTCCTTGTGGTGTTCCCTGCTCAGTGCTCAGCATCCTCTGTTCCTGGACTTTGCTTGATGGGGATCTCTGGTGCAGGAGCAGTCTCTGCACTCAAAGGCAGGCGAGCGGGGGTAGGAGAGGTCGCCTCTAGATGCCGGAAAGGCCATTTGTACAAGCTCCTGGCAGAAGATCTCTTCTGGAACAGCTGCTGGCTGTAGGTCCACCAAGCCAAGGGTCAGGAGAGCCGCTCTGCAGCATGTCTTCCAAACCAGAGCAGAAGGAGACCCACCAGGGCAACGGGGCCGTGCTGCCCATCGTGCCCATGGACTGTCTCACCAGTCCGGACCGGGGACAGCTGGACCCCCCAGATTTCCGGGGACCTAATGGAGACGGGGTAGAAGTGGTGGTGCTGGAGTCTCATGCCAATGCGAAAGGAGTGCGAGAAGAGGACGCCCTGCTGGAAAACGGCAGCCAAAGCAATGAAAGTGATGACACCAGCACAGACCGAGGTCCCGAGCCAGCCTCGCCACTCAAGGAGACCTCCTTTTCCATCGGGCTGCAGGTCCTCTTTCCATTCCTGCTGGCAGGCTTTGGGACAGTTGCTGCTGGAATGGTGCTGGACATCGTGCAGGTAGGACTGACGCTTCCCTGGCGTGGCTCTGGGCTTTGAATCCCGCTTATGTAGACCAGGGCTTGATCTCAAGCCAGGAGGGGCTCGAATGGCAAGGCTTGTTCAGCAGATAGCAGCTGCAAGGAGAGGAGACCTGATACCTTGAATGCTGTTTGGGGTAAAGGGAGATGGGGGGAGACCTCAGTGGTGTCTGGAGCGGAGGGGGAGAGGTTGCGGGCAGTGCTGTGCCGCAGCGCCCGGCTCCGAGGAGGAGACTGCGGCTGGGACACGTGCGGCCAAAGCACCTGCCTGGGAACCAAGACCCCTCCGTGCGTTACAGCTTGAAATAAAGCTCCCCTGGTGGTGGCTGGAGACACCCCAGCTCCCATCACTGATTCCATGGGTTCTGTGTCCCTTTTCCATCTCCGGTGTTTGCTGTGCTGTTCCAGCGCGCCGGCCGTGTTAACAGAACCACAGAATGTGAGGGGTTGGAAGGGACCTCGAAACTCATCCGGTCCAATCCCCCCATGGAGCAGGAACACCCAGATGAGGTTACACAGGAAGGTGTCCAGGCGGGTTGGAATGTCTGCACAGAAGGAGACTCCACAACCCCCTGGGCAGCCTGGGCCAGGCTCTGCCACCCTCACCAGGAACAAGTTTCTTCTCGTATTTTAGGTGGAACCTCTTATGTTCCAGTTTGAACCCAACGATGCTCCTGACGCGCTGTGTGCGGCACACTGGCGTGGTGGCTCATTCCAGAACTTGAAGCCCGGCCGAGCCACCCTTGCGCTGCATTTTCACACTGTTGAAGTGGCCAAGGGTGCCTGGGCTGAGTCGGTGGTTCCTCCCGAGCCTTAGGAAGGGCCAGACAGGGAGCCGCCTGTTACTCTGGGTGAAAACTGTGTTACCAGACAGGATATGTCATTGGGTCTCTGTGACAAATGACACGATAAGAACCCGATGGCTGTGTGTCTCACTTTGGTTTTAGGTGATAAACGTGACCGCAGGGACCGCGGCTCTAGCGCAGGATTTCAGGCAGCAGATCAGCTGCTGTTGTCTCGATGCTCAGCCCAAAACGGTGACCGAGGCACAAAACCCAATCATCTGTGTAGCGGAGGTTTATGAAGCTATTTGGATGGAGGAGGCGGCCCTTTTGGAGCTGCGGTCAACCAAAAATGCTCCGCTTGAAGCTCCTCTGTTTGCTTAAGTGCGATAAACAAGCCCTTTCAGTATTGGCATAGAAAGACTCAAATGCCAGTCACTCGTCGGTGTTGCTGGCGGTTCCCATCGTCCCCACCCGAGCTGTGTGCCAGTAACTCACACGTGTTTTGTATCTGTGGGTGGTCAAGCAAACATTTCTCCCCTTTCTCGTCCCTGATGCAATTTCCCCACATGCCTTTGCGTGCCGGTCATCACCACGGCCTCACTTGATGCAGCCTCTCGAGATAGCTGTGAAGTGACTCAAAACAGGAAAGGCTGCCTCTGCTGCATTAATCCAGGGGAGATTCACCGGAATAATTTTCTTAAAGGCGTTTTAAACGCGTTTCCCTTTGCAATGTCTCTGTAAACCCATGCGTGGCCCTTCTGGGAATTTCCCAGAGCCTGTGATTTGAACCCAGCCTAAAGTCCTTCCTCTGGCCGGGGTGAATACTGCGGCGTGTTGCTGCATTCTACCTTTTATTTTTATGATAGTTAGAAATAAAGCTGCATGGCTCCTCTGTCCTGCAGCAGCTCAGCGTGTGGCTCCACAGCTTGTCCTGCCAACTCCCTTAAGCCTTGCAATGAAATGAGGCATCTAAACGCCTTGGGGTGGAAAAGGGGGATGGGAATGTGCGGTCCGGGGAGCTGATCCTGATAACCGGCTTCTCGGAGCCGTGGATGGAAGGACGGGAGCACATGAAGTGGGCGGCTGGCGCAGCCGTGGTTTGCAATGGACGGAGAGCTCCGTACGCTCAATTTCCTCCGTTTTGGGTGAACGGACTGATCATCCAGCTGTTAATTGGTCACCCCACTGTGAAAACAAGCAGCCTTGGCCTTTGGCCATGCTGTCCTGTTAATGCGTCCTGATGGATTTGCTTCTTGGAAGGAGAATTTGCCTCTGCTCCATGGAGATCGGCGAGACCTTTGCGCCAGGCGATGTGTCCAGTAGCCGACTGTTGGCACAGTCCCCTCTCCCGGCAGAGCCCCAGTTGTTGTTTTCCAGATTTGTCTGCTCCCTGGCGGTTCTTTGGATGGGATGGATGGTGTTTTGTATGGAGGAGGGATTCTGCTCATTTCTTGACAGCACCCCGGCGCAGCTCTGCGCTGTAGCTCTGCTGTCCAGCCGCTTGTTCCATGGTGTTTCGGAGGGAGAAGCGAAGCAGCCGCACCAAGGCCGTCCCAGCCCCGACCTGCAGTGCGTCCCTCCCCTCCGAGCCGCCGTGGATCACCATCCGCTGCGATCGGATCGCGCCATCACTCGTGACTGCTGTCAGCCTTAACTTCACACGCGGTGACTGAGGACGACAGAGGCTGAGACGCAGCTGTTACCTGGGAAATACCTGTTGCGTGCAAGGGCAAAGCTCCTGAAAGGCAGCGAGCCTGGAGGAAACTGCAAAACGGCACCTGGGGTTTGGTGTTTCTTCCAGAAGCTCCATCGGGCCGCGGTCCCATCTCTGTCCGAGCTCCGTGGCTCTGGTGTTGGTGTAGATCTGTGTTGAGGGCCCACAGGCCCCGTAGAAAAACAGCGTGTTTCTGTTACAGGGGTAAAGGGGCTTTAACAGCTCGATGTCCTGAACTTCAGTTTATATTTCCTCTTGTGTTGCCCCTTTTTTGTCTCCCCCAAACACTCTGGTTCTCCCCTTGGACCCACATCTCTGGGAGGAGCTTTGTTCTCCGCAGGAGCCGGGGAGGCCCCGAGATGTGCTGAATGCCCGTAGGCCAGTGTTGTATAACATCTTATATTAAGAAAGCTGGCAGGACCCCACGGGTCCTGCCCTTTGCAGTGAGCAAGCTGCTGATGTCTGCAGAAACCTCCTTGTTTTCATTCCCTGAAGATGGCTTTTGTTTTTCCTTTCTCAGGGAACACCCCTGTCTTGCTCAGGGAGCCGCTTGTGCCGGCTCCAGTTCCAGCTGCTGGCACCGGTTTGCAGCGCAGCCGCCTTTAAAGGTGAATTTACAAAGCCAGGGTTGGGATAAGGTGAGGGAGCTTGCACGGAGCTGTTGCCTGGTCCTGCCCCCGTGGTCTCTGGAGGCAGAACGAGCCAGGAAACTTTTGCGCAGCAACTTCCAGCCCATGGACTGAGTAACGCTGACGTTCCTTTTGTGAGCGATGCTGCTGACGCCCAGCGCGTCCCGTGGGGAAGCGGGAGCGTGTTGCTTGCTGATCAAACTCGAGGTGCTAGAGGGAAGCCATGGCGAAGGATTCAGCCGGACAACAAGGAGATAAATAATCGTAATGCCTGCCTAAAAATAGACTGAGGAGAGCTGAGCTCGCCTGTTGCTGGATGTGACCTTCAAGGAAGCGCAGGCTGATGTGCCGCTGCGTTGGGTGAAGTGTTTGCGATGGGTTCTGCCTCCTGCCCAGCAGTAACAGCGAGCTGGGATGTCCCTCTGCTTGCATTGTCCCTTCCTGAGCACCCATGTGGAAAGGGCTCCCGAGTCTTGGGGTGGCTGGAGCGGGGGCTGCGGGGACACGGTGGTTTCACAGAATCCCAGAATGTCAGGGGTTGAAGGGCCCTGGAAAGCTCATCCAGTGCAATCCCCCCATGGAGCAGGAACACCCAGATGAGGTTACACAGGAAGGTGTCCAGGCGGGTTGGAATGTCTGCACAGAAGGAGACTCCACAACCCCCTGGGCAGCCTGGGCCAGGCTCTGGCACCCTCACCGGGAACAAGTTTCTTCTCATATTTAAGTGGAACCTCCTGTGTTCCAGTTTGAACCCATTGCCCCTTGTCCTGTCACTGGTTGTCACCAAGAAGAGCCTGGCTCCATCCTCATCCTCAGGTGCTGTGGCTGGGAGAGGGATGTTTGTCCCATCAGAACAGTCTGGAAACCAGGGATCCTTGGGAGCCGTGTCCTCAAGCAGAACGAGGGCTGTGGCTGTGCCTGACATAGCCGAGCAGCTTGTGTCTGTGCACCCGCAGAGCACGGGGAGCTTGTCCTACCAAGCTGGGCTTTTATCAACTGGGAAACAGGGGCAAAATGGCCCCAGTTCACCCATCTCAAGCACCCCTGTGAGCGCCGCTTTCTCCCCAATGGTTTCTCTAGTGAGCGGTGTCGCGAAGGAGCCGGCAGGAGAGTGGAATGTGTCGGTGCGCTGCTGCAGGCGAGCAGCACAAAGGGTGGAAAAACAAACACAAATACCTGAAGTGCTGCCCCACGGGAAGGGATTAGTCATGCAGGTAGAGCAACTTGTGTTTGCTGTTAGGTGTTGGCCGATAGTTTCTTGCTCTAGGAAGAAATACCTGTCCTGTTGGCTAATGATCCTGGCGGTCTGAGCTGCGGGAGGTGGCGCCTGGTGCAGGTAACGTTTGCACGAAGAAAAGTGCAAGAGCCGTGACTGTCAACACCTTCGGCTTGTGAGAACAGGATTCCAGCCGTGCCCGTGTCCTTTAAGGAGTAGGGCAGGGTGGGAAGCGGGGGCTATTTTGGATGCTGCTTGCAAAGCACTCATGAAAATAAGAAGTGGGGCCATGGAAAATAAGAAACGGGGCTGTGATGTTTGTGTAGCTTGCAGGGCTTTATTTTAAAATACGGTTGTGAGTGTTTTGGGGTGGTTTTGTGTTTTCACAGGAGCCAGTTGCTCTCTGCTTACCCTGCAATTACTCTTTGTCTTTTTTCCTAAATAACCACAGCTGCCTCTTCTGCCTCATGCCCAAGTGGGCTGACTCGCCTCTGGAGCCAGAGTAATTAGTAAATACCTGAGTAATGAAGGTGCCAGGTGAGGAAGGGGGAATGGAGGCCATGGGGGCTGCTTTGTGGAGCTGGCAGGGTCAGGAGCACCAATACCCTGCTCTGAAATGGCTTTGTAAGCCACACATATAGGGAATGGCTCTCAGCTGAGACCAACCAAACTCCAGTACTTGGTTCTGCCAAAAACTGCAAGTATTGGGCAAAGTCTCATCATCTTTCCCTATTTTGGCCTCTGCGTGCATAAACATTCTGCCAGTGGTTAATCTTCAGGGGATTTTCAACTGGAAGTTGCAGGCTGAGATCTGTTTTTTAAGCTTAGCAGGAACATGTTGTCGCTACTACATGAATGTTAGAAACAGTAAAATTGCTGCCAAATTCAGAGTGTGGCAGCAGAAGGGAACCGAGTTGTCTGCTCAGGGCGGCGCGGCCGGTGCTGGGATGCAAAGTAAGCGATAAGTGAGATGCTCAGTCCAAAGCAAACGTTTCTGCCGGCCACGATTATTCCTTAATGGTCTTGTTTGTTTTAATCTTGCAGCACTGGGACGTCTTCAAATACGTGACCGAGATATTTATCTTAGTACCTGCGTTGCTGGGCCTGAAGGGGAACCTGGAGATGACTCTGGCGTCTCGCCTGTCGACAGCTGTGAGTATCCAGGGAGTTGGGAGGGAGTCCCACCGGACCAATCGGGTTTGCAGCTTTAATAGTTCTGAAGCCCTGCTGACAGTTTTCTTCCTCGTCGTGGCTGCTCGTGGGCCTGGAGACACGATGTGCTTTAATATACGAGGTGATTCCATCTGATTTTCTTCACGAGGAAGCTGAGCACAGGCTAAAACAAGCTGGGTTTAGGAGGGCCAGGAGATGAGAATTGTACGGCAAAGGGTAAAACGCAGGGGACCTCACAGGGAGAGCTGGAAGGTGGATTGACAGCCTCTTGAGGTTGATGGAGAGGCACGGCTGGGCATTTCTCGTGCTTGAATTCAGTCTGGTCCCTGCAGAACAGTGAGCTCCCTGTGAGGGATGGGGGCAGGCTCTGCTCGCTCCTCAATGCTGGGTTAGTCCAGCTGTAAATGAGTTGCTTTGTGTTTAAATGTTTCTATAATGCAGCAGTCTGTCTCTGAAGCTGAGCGCGGCTGCGGAAAGGCCGACCCCCTCTCTAGCACGGACAATAATACTCCATCCTTCTGCAGAACATCTTCTGCTTGAGCGTGACAGCAAGTGACTGCCTGATGTTTCTCTGTTTCCCACAATGGGAGTACACGTAGCTTTGAATCTTAGATCTGCAAGGTGTCAGCTGCCTGCTGCCAAGCTTTTAGCTCTGTGCTGTGAATTGCTGGGAGAAGAGCCCTTGCAGCAAGAGCCTTGCCAGCGCAGAGGAGCTGATGGGCCTGCGGCAGCTGCTCAGAAGGTGCTCGCTGGGATGCAGGGATGCAGAACGGCCTGGGCGGTCCAGCAGCCATGGCTGGCAGAGCTGCTTCTGAGCATCCGCCTTCCCTGCAGCATCCCCGTGCTGGTCACTGCAGGAGAAAGGAGAGTGTTGAAAAGGTCTCTGTGTATCCCCAGAAGGATTCACCACCTGCAGTTTAGGGCAACAAAGATGCTGAAGGGAGTGGAGCATCTCCCGTGTGAGGAAAGGCTGAGGGAGCTGGGGCTCTGGAGCTGGACAAGAGGACACTGAGGGGGGACTCATTCATGGGGATCAATATGGAAAGGGGGAGTGTCAGGAGGATGGAGCCAGGCTCTTCTCGGTGACAACCAGTGATAGGACAAGGGGCAATGGGTGCAAACTGGAACACAAGAGGTTCCACTTGAATATGAGAAGAAACTTGTTCCTGGTGAGGGTGGCAGAGCCTGGTCCAGGCTGCCCAGGGGGTTGTGGAGTCTCCTTCTGTGCAGACATTCCAACCCGCCTGGACACCTTCCTGTGTAACCTCATCTGGGTGTTCCTGCTCCATGGGGGGATTGCACTGGATGAGCTTTCCAGGGCCCTTCCGACCCCTGACATTCTGGGATTCTGTGATTCTGTCCGCTCTCCTGGGTCTGCTCTCGTTCCTCCATCCTGAGCAATGAGGTGATGCTGGCTGTGACTCTGCTCCTCAGTGTTTTCTTGTTGGCCCCTGAGGGTTGTGGGTGTGTTCCTGGATGGCAGCAGAGCCAATGTTCCGAGCTGCTCGTCCAGCCTTTGTCACCTGCAGCCCCTCCTGTCCCTTCCCTCTCACCCGCTGAACCTGGGGCACACGAGTATCACATTCCGGAGAGCCTGCGGTTGTCCCTGGGGAGCGGGAAGGCAAACGGCGTTTCCCCAGACTGGCCCTTGGCTTGGCCTCCGCTCGCCAGCCCCTGCCTGCCCGTTCCTGCCGACCACGGCATTATCAGATCCAGCCCTCGCTCTTCGATCTCTGAAGGAGCCGAGCACTGAGCTGCCTGGAGAACGGCTGTGCCAGCCTTACCGGGCCAGCGCTGGGCTGGGGCTGTGTCCCTGGGCTTCTAGGGGGGGACAAAGCTGCTGAGAAGCTTCGTGCTGCCCCTGCTCCAGCTGTGCTCCAGTGCCAGGGCTGGCAGGGACACGCCAAGAGGCTGAGCTTTGTTTGCCCCTCCATTCTGGGAAACAAATCCCTTTGTTTTATTTGCTCTCCATTGTTTGGAGCATGTCAGGATCCTCGCTGTCCCATACACGGGCTGTTCTCCCACTTGGCCTTGGCCAGCTTGTACTGGCTGGTGTTTCTATGGCCTCCGTTTTCTCCATCCTCTTTCCTTATGGGGCTGGAATGGGGCAGCACTGGGGCAGCTTGGCAGAGAAATGCTGCTGTGTAGAAAGCCGCAGGAATGCCAAACTGTCCCCTGTGTTCATCGGTGGCTGCAGCAGGAGCTGGCACAGCTGGTGTCCTCATAGCTCTGCGTGGTGGGACAGGGCTTTTCCCTCTTGGTTTTTCCCCCTGCCCTGCTCTTCCATCGGCGCAGGGACCCACGGGCAGGTTTGCGGGGGGCGCTCCCCCTGGATCGCTGCAGAGCGGCCTGGGGTGCGTTCTCAGACCGTGGGTTTCTAATTAGGGCTGCATTAAGGCACCTCAGAAATTCCTTTCACAATTAAGCAGCCAAACTTTCCCATTAGTTAAAGGATTAAAATCCCGTTGCCAGTGACTACAGCTAGGTTATGTTAATCCCAACCTAATTGCCGTGTGGCTGGAATGTTAAGGTCAGGCTTCATATAGAGCTCAAATCCCTGTGCTGGGTGCGCTCAGTGCTACTCCAGTCAATTTGTTGATTTTTCTCTAGTCTTTCCTCCTTTGCACTAAACCAACTGGAATCAATTCACTCCAGAGACAGACGCGTCTCAGTGCCGGTTGAAATGAGCTGATAGTTCTCTCAAGGGGAGCAGGAGGATTAGTTGATCACCCCAGCAAGGAAACCTGAGAGGCACAAACCGCTGCTGTGTTGTTGAGCACAAGTTTGAGTTTCACCCTGTCAGCCAGTAACTCCAACACGCATTTACCGCTTCACATTGCTCCCTTACGCTTTCATAGCGACAAACTTGTTTCCTCTTCGTGTTGCGATAGATTGGATATAATCTTATACCCTCTACCTGTCCATTCTTTCCATGACCTAGAAGGTGGTAGGGAAGCGCAGAACCCCTGTGCTCTGCAATAACCAGCAACCTGCGGTGATTCCGCTGGGTTATTCTGCTGGGTTATTTTGGACCGTACGCCAAAGAATTAAAGCAACTTTCCGTCTGTTCCGGTTAGTGTGATCAGCATCTCCCGTGGCGGTGCCGGGTGACCCGTGTGCCGCCGCTTCCCGCTCCTCGGTAGGTCTCCACGTGGCATTAGCCTTGTTTACTCAGCTTTTAACCGAAACAGCTGGTTTTGCTGCCAGCTTTCCCCACCCATGTGATGCTGCCCTGGCCTTGGTCCGTACGGGAGCGGGGCGCACGGGGAGCTGACCTGGGGGGCAGCGTGACCCAGCTGGGCCTGAGCCAGGCTCGGCTCAGCAGCCAGCGGGGTGAATTCAACGGGTGAATGAGCAGCCGTGCGTGACTCCGTGCGGGGACAAAGTGCATCTCGTGGCTTTTGCAAGGTTTTCATCAGACGGTCCGTTGATGTCGATTCCTCTTTGCGCTCCCTTCAAAACCCCTTCTGTAGCGGGTCTGGTTCGTCGGAGAGTGTCGGCCTGTTCCTGCAGCTGGGAAGGAGAAGGTGCTGAAGCTAAAACTGGCACCAGCTTCAGTGTTCTGGAGTGCAAGACCAGAGTAACTTGACAGAGGCGCTTTAGTTCCCTGGGGTGTAAGGCCTGAGTGATGGTCACAGAGTGGCTGACACTGGAAGCTGTGCTGCCATCAGAGACCTGGACAGGCTGGAGAGCTGGGCGGGGAAAAATTTAATGAAATATAACAAGGGAAAGTGTAGAGTCTTGAATCTGGGCAGGAACAACCCCAGGTTCCAGTATAAGTTGGGGAATGACCTATTAGAGAGCAGTGTAGGGGAAAGGGACCTGGGGGTCCTGGGGACAGCAGGGTGACCATGAGCCAGCACTGGGCCCTTGTGGCCAGGAAGCCAATGGTACCTGGGGTGGGTTAGAAGGGGGTGGTCAGTAGGTCAGAGAGGTTCTCCTGCCCCTCTGCTCTGCCCTGGGGAGACCACACCTGGAATATTGTGTCCAGTTGTGGCCCCTCAGTTCCAGCAGGACAGGGAACTGCTGCAGAGAGTCCAGCGCAGCCACCAAGATGCTGAAGGGAGTGGAGCATCTCCCGTGTGAGGAAAGGCTGAGGGAGCTGGGGCTCTGGAGCTGGACAAGAGGAGACTGAGGGGGGACTCCTTCATGGGGGTCAATATGGAAAGGGGGAGTGTCAGGAGGATGGAGCCAGGCTCTTCTGGGTGACAACCAGTGATAGGACAAGGGGCAATGGGTGCAAACTGGAACACAGGAGGTTCCACTTAAATCTGAGAAGAAACTTGTTCCTGGTGAGGGTGGCAGAGCCTGGCCCAGGCTGCCCAGGGGGGTTGTGGAGTCTCCTTCTGTGCAGACATTCCAACCCGCCTGGACACCTTCCTGTGTAACCTCATCTGGGTGTTCCTGCTCCATGGGGGATTGCACTGGATGAGCTTTCCAGGTCCCTTCCAACCCCTGACATTCTGGGGTTCTGTTACCGCAGAGCTGCGCCCCAGCTGGACACACAGACACACCTTTTCTACTGAATTGCTTTCCTCTAAGAGCTAAGGATTTGAGGTCATTACTCTTTCCTGCTCCTGGTACAAACTTGCAGGAGTTTGACTGTCAGCAAGTGCAAAACACTATCAGTTTTTAATGATGTTGCGGTGTCCTCTTGCAGGCTAACATTGGCCAAATGGATACACCCAAAGACCTCTGGAGGATGATAACGGGGAACATGGCTCTGATACAGGTAAGGAAATGTGAAATAAATGTTTGTAGTTGGTGCAAACCCAGCTGTGACAAGTGACCATTTTGCTCTCTCTTGGTAACCAACTGGTTTTTATTTTCAGGTTCAGGCTACTGTGGTTGGCTTCCTGGCCGCAATCACAGCTGTGGTATTTGGTTGGATCTCGAACGGGCACTTCAACGTTGTCCATGCTATCCTGCTTTGTGCCAGCAGTGTGGCTACTGCATTCATCGCTTCCCTTGTTCTGGGTGAGACACAGACCCTGCGCACCCTCCAGGCCTCAAGTTGCACCAGGGGAGGTCGAGGTTGGATCTGGGGAACAATTTCTTCCCCAAAGGGCTGTGGGGCATTGGAACAGGCTGCCCAGGGCAGTGCTGGAGTCACCATCCCTGGAGGGGTTTAAAAGGTGTTTAGACGAGGTTCTTGGGGACATGTGTTAGTGCTAGAGTTGGGTTATGGTTGGACTCGATGATCCTGAGGGTCCCTTCCAACTGAAATGATCCAATGATTCTTCCTGAAGTTCTGGGCTCCCCTTGGCCTCATCCTGTTTTCCTCCTCTTTTGGTAGGCTTGATTATGATCGGGGTCATCGTCGGATCCAGGAAGATGGGGATCAACCCCGATAACGTCTCCACGCCAATCGCTGCCAGTCTGGGGGATCTCGTCACCCTGGCTCTGCTTTCAGGAATCAGCTGGGGCTTGTACAAAGAGATGGGTGAGGAGCAACAAGAGGCCTTTGTCTCTGCCTGGTCCTTCCACGTGCTGCTGCGTCTCCCTCTCATTTCACCCTCTTCCTTTACCCGTCCTGTTCTGGGGTGTATAGGATGCCTGGCCTGGAAGCTTCCTCAGTTAGTGTGACCTAGTCAGAACTGATAAGGGGAGCAAACGGACCTTCTTACTGCCTTGTAGCTGCAGACAGTCTTGTCAGTGATCCACATACTTCCTTCTCACCAGGTAAAGTGACAAGGGGGAGATTGTCTCCCTTCCAAGTGCCAGGGGCTTGACTGTGGCTAAAGCAGCGGGAAAAGGCAGCTGTGGATTTAATCATTGGTGCTGTCAGCACCAGCTGGGGATGCTGAGGGCAGAGCTGCAGCTGTAGGGCTCTCGATTTCCTCCTCCTCCCCTCCACCTTCCTTCCCCGGCAGCTGGGACGCGGGGACGTGACTCAGCCAGGTTCAGCCAAAGGTGAAGCAGCACCGGGAGGTCTTGCCCAAGAGTGGGAAGTGGGAATGAGCAGTTAGAAACTGAAGAGATCTCACTTGGATCTGTCGATAAAGCTTTTGTGAGTACACCAAGAGAAGGAAATGCTGTGTCCTGCAGATCTGAGGGTGGCCCGCTCTGGTTTGCTGGAGTTTCTGGCTCCGGAGGGAGACAGCAGTGTGCAGACAGGTTTGATGAGCTCGGGTGACGTAGCACCTCACCTCCCCACAGCGGGAATGTGTCCTTCATCTCTTGTTTCTGCTTATTTCCCCTTCAGAGATCAAAACCTACGTGAATCCTTTGGTGTGCGTCTGCTTCGCAGCTGTGCTGCCCATCTGGGTCGTCATCACCAAGAGGAACGAAGCAACCCGGGAGGTGCTGTACTCTGGCTGGCATCCGGTCGTTATGGCCATGGGCATTAGCAGGTAGGGAGGCACGGGGGAATTCAGTCCCTCTTCCCCAAACACAGACAGACAACAAACCCTTTCCCCCAGCCCTTTCAACCTCTTAGCCCTTGGAAGATTCTGGAACAACACAGGACCAAACATCGGCTTCCACAGTCCCAGACTGTCAGTAAATGGGGGGTTATTTTGTGTTTTCTATGTCGTGAGGCTCAGGAGTGATTAAGCACCTGCCTGCTGGAGTCCAGCAAAGTCCCAGCTGCTGCACAGGGAGATTCTGGCATGGCCGTGGAGTAAACACAGATCCTGTTTAGCAGTGTTCTGCACAGGAGCCCTCTCTGCCCTCCGAAGGGCAGGATTGCTTTTGATTACTGCGTTGCCGCAAACCATACCTTAGGGGATTTAGTCTTTGATGTTTTCTGGCAGCGATGAGAACAGACCCTGCTAAAATTGTCTTCTGCTATCACATGTTGAGGCTTGAAATCACGTGCAACAACCATAGGTGTGTGCCAGTAGGTGTCTGTGTCACCCTTGGGTGCACGTGCTGCAGCAGAGGGACCCCCCAGTGCTCTGAGCTTTCAGCACTGACCTCTTCAATCTTCCTTCTGCAGTATCGGGGGCTTAATTTTGGACAAAATGGTCACGAATCCAAACTTTGCTGGGATGGCCGTCTTCACGCCGGTTATTAACGGTGAGTTCCTTTCCGCTCTGGCTTTGCAGCTCTTGGAGACTCTTGGCAGAGGGTGAAGTCGCCCCGTGTGCCTATTTGGGGCAGATTAAAGAGACTAATTGATTTCCTTTGTATTGGGTGGTTAGACCCAAGCTTTCCACAGCGTGGCCCAGGAGGCCGTTGTCTAAACGACACGTTTTCCAGGGGCCCAACAAAAACTCTCTTCATTTCCTAATTCCTCCTGGCTGGTGAGACACCCCCATCTTCCAAAATATGTGCCTTGTGCCACCTGGTGACATAAAGATTTGGATTTGCGACTCAAGAGTCAGGAAATAGAATCGTTCCTGGTATAAAGCTTTGTCCTCCCTTTTGCCTAGTGAACCAAGGAAACTCTTATATTCGTTACTTTTTGCAATAACAGAGCTAATTCTGCGCCAGTGCATCCTGCACTAGTGGGTTCCACAGATGCATTGTGCTTCATGCGAAAATAATACATATAGTCTGTATAAAACCTATAGGTATATTCTGTATAAAACCTATAGGTATATTCTGTATAAAACCTATAGGTATATTCTGTATAAAACCTATAGGTATATTCTGTATAAAACCTATAGGTATATTCTATCTAGATATATTCTGTATAAAACCTATAGGTATATTCTGTATAAAACCTATAGGTATATTCTATCTAGATATATTCTGTATAAAACCTATAGGTATATTCTGTATAAAAACTATAGGTATATTCTGTATAAAACCTATAGGTATATTCTGTATAAAAACTATAGGTATATTCTGTATAAAACCTATAGGTATATTCTGTATAAAACCTATAGGTATATTCTGTATAAAAACTATAGGTATATTCTGTATAAAAACTATAGGTATATTCTATCTAGATGTAGTCTACATAAAACCTATAGGTATATTCTGTATAAAACCTATAGGTATATTCTGTATAAAACCTATAGGTATATTCTGTATAAAACCTATAGGTATATTCTGTATAAAACCTATAGGTATATACTATCTAGATGTAGTCTACATAAAAACTATAGGTATATTCTGTATAAAAACTATAGGTATATTCTATCTAGATGTAGTCTATATAATAGAAATAACTTCCTGTATCTGTTTTGGTGGCTGACTTGTCATTTTTCAGTTTCACGTATTTCTTCCCGTCAAAGCGGCAGTAATGGAACTGCATCTGTTTTACGAAGGGGAAGCTGTAGAACACTGTGCTTTGTCTCAGCTCTTCACATCCTGCAAAAGTGGAATTCGGGTCAAAAATAGACTGTCCCACATTATTCCGGCAGCTGGCAGCTCCAGATCCGCCGGCTGTTGGAAACGGCTCTTTGGAGCGTTGGAGATGTCATTTTCCTGCTTCTCTCCATATCTGCAGGTGTGGGTGGCAACCTGGTGGCCGTGCAGGCGAGTCGCATCTCCACGTACCTGCACATGAGCGGGATGCCCGGAGAGAGCTCCGAAACAGCCCCTCGCAAGTGCCCCAGCCCTTGCAGCACCTTCTTCGGCTCAGGTATCTAAGCTGGGTGTTGAGATATTAGCATATTGACTCGTGCCAGCAGCATTTGCTGGTTCAGCTTGTCCGTGGCTGGTTAAACTTGTCGGTGGCAGCGCTGCCGTGGGAAATGGTGGCTGAATTCTGCTGGGAGCTGGGAGCTCACGGTGCGGCTCGTCCTCTGGTCTGCTCTGCCCTCTAGAGACGCTCAGACCGTTTGCAAAGCTGCCGTGCGGGAGGACGCAACCCTCAAGTCCCATGTCCTGACTGTGTATACTGTAGATCCTCTACTCTCTCCACCTTTTCCAAACACATCCAGGCTCCTGAGAGCCACCTTGGGGCTGCTGGAGCGTTGCAGCTCTGCTGGGCTTACAGAGCTGCAGAAAGCTTCGCAGTTCTGGAAAGCTTTGCAGCTAGAGAAAGCATCGCAGTTGCAGAAAGCATCTCGCTTCTGGAGGCTTCCTGGCAGCTCTGTTATTTGTGACAGTCGTGTGGCAGAGCACAGCCCAAACGTGCCCTTCAGCACAGAGATTATTAGTGTCCAGGCTTCTAAAGAGGCTGCAGCCTTTGGGCCAAGGGTGCCCCCGAAGAGCGGCGAGAGGTCTCTGATGTGGTGACCTGTTAGAAAGCAGATCGCCCACCAAGGAGCAGACAAGAGCTCCGAGGAAATTTGGTGTTGACAGGGAATTCTTAGCTCTGCGCTGTCAGATGTGAGACACGAGTCCTCCTGGCAGCTGGAACAGCTTTCGTTCCGGGGATAGAACTAAACTTTCCTACCAAGCTGGTGCAAGGAGTCCTTGGGTATCCTGACAGCTGGGGCACCATTCAGGGCGTTGAACCAGCCTAAATCTGCCGCCTGGGGATGAGGGTCCGATGTGCTGGTCCCTGCTTGTGCTTTAACCACCATTGTGCCACCTTGTACCCTGGGGAAGCTGCAGAGTCCTGTGTGTTCGAGTCCACCTGAAGCCTGAGCTCTGTCTGGGTTTCCTTGCAGATGTGAATTCTCGCTCCGCTCGCGTGCTCTTGCTTCTGGTGGTGCCTGGGCACCTGATCTTCCTTTACACCATCAGCTCCTTGCAAGGCGGCCACACGACGCTCACCCTGATTTTCATAGTTTTCTACATGATGGCTGCGCTTCTCCAGGTAAGTGGGAGCCCTGCCGGGGGCTGGGGACCCTCCGGGATGAGGGGACGCTGCGGTGTCACCTGCACTGGGGACCTGTCCAGCCAGTTCAGTTGTAGATACACCGCTTGAGGGTGCAGCGATACAGCCTGTCGCTAGGCAAGAGGTTTGTGCACTAGGGAGAGTTACGCCAAGTAGATTGTATTTGTCAAATGAGCTGGTATCAAACTGAATAAATCCTCGGTTGTTGATACCTGTACACACTGTTTTTCTTACCTCCCGTTCTTGACAAGTTTTGAAACTTTAAGTCGCTCTGATAGCGGAAGCGTTTACCTCTTGTGTCTTCATCTGTCATATAAAAGGCGCTTTAGCAATTTTAAAACTGCTGCTGAAGGAAAGGGGATGTGGGATTTGCAGGCCCCCGTGGCTCGTGTGGTCTGTCCTGCCCCGCTCTGTGCCGTGGGGCTCCTGATTTAAGCCCAGCTGTGCTGCCCCCTCCGCTTGGGCCTGGTTTCAGCGTCCCCTAAGCCCGACAACCGAAGGCAGCGCGAGGAAATGAGTCAGAGCATCCATCAGGGGCCGGAGCAGCGAGCTGTCAGCCAGGGGCTAAATTTAGGTTGTGAACTGGTGCTTGGGCGCTTGGAATGGAGCGAAGAGAGAGCACCAGAGGGACCACCCTGTACTGGCTGCTGTGTCCTGAGCTCCGCTGTGTCCTGAGCTCCGCTGTGTCCCCTCCCGGCCCCGGGGACACCAGGGCTGTTAGCGACAGGCCTATGGACTCTTCACATCCTTGTCCCGCACTTAAGGCTTGAGAGACCCCGTGTGACTTTCTTGTCTTCAGATATTAACATGAGCCTCTCGCTGCACTGAAGTGGATGGGGAGAACATCGCCCTGGTGGTTTCAGCTGCTGGGCAGTTGCTGTTTTATTTCTGGAAGCCGGACCCTGCTGTCCCTTCCCAAGCATCTTGCGTGCTTCCAACTCCCCTCTTTGCCCTGTATCTCCTTGAGCTTGTTCTATTTAGATCTAAAAATTGAGATGTAAAATTTACACCTATTTTTTCTAAGCCTAAATTTGGTGGTTACGTGTGAAGCTAAAGAAGGATCGGGCAGAGACTGTTAAGGATTTGGGTGCCCAGGGGCCATCTGAAACTCCCCAAATTCCTCTTGGTGCTGTTTTTGTTGCTTGGGGGAGCGGTGGCTCTGACCAACCCCCAGCTCTGTCCTTAGGCTGAGCTTGCAGAGCTCAGGATTTGTGGCTGATGCAGCTCTTTCCTTCCCACATCCCAGGTTGTCATCCTGCTGTACGTTGCCGACTGGATGGTGCACTGGATCTGGAGCAGGGACCTCGACCCTGACAACTACTGCATCCCGTACTTGACAGCGCTGGGGGACCTGTTTGGAACGGGTCTTCTCGCTTTCAGCTTTTACATCCTCTGGCACATCGGTGACCGGGACTCCGATGTGGGCGACTAGCTTATCACGGCTCTCCTCCTCCTCTCGTTCTGTTGTCGGTGTTTCATTTCCCCCACCCTTGCTCTCCTTGGCTTCCTCCCCCCACCCTGTCTCTCTTGAGACTTCATCTTTGATACTGGATTCTCATTATTTTCAATGGGAACTTTATGTGGTTTATATTTCAAGCCAAGTTTGTACAGGAAGTAAATCTAGTTTTAGGAAGGACAAAAAAAAACAAATTATAAGTGTAACAAGACAATCACCAAGTGCAATTCCATAGTAGTTGGGTTTGAACCGAGGTTACAGTGAAGACGCTGATCAGTCAGATTGCACAGGGAGCTGGTCCCGGTCACTAGAGCTGCTTTTTTCGCTTCATAAGCGTTTTAAATACTGGAGTTAAGGTTCAGGTTTATTTTACTGAACAGGCACCTTCTAGCACCCCTCGAGGATGAGGGTGTGGGGTGCCTGCTGTCTCCTCAGCTCTTGTATTTGCTCTTGGAATCACTGAATCCCAGAATGTCAGGGGTTGGAAGGGACCTGGAAAGCTCATCCAGTGCAATCCCACCATGGAGCAGGAACACCCAGGTGAGGTTACAAAGCTCCAAAGCACACGAGAGGGATCAGCAAGGATGGGTTCTCTGTGCCAAAACCCCCATTTCCGTGTGCGCGCAGGGACAGCGGTTGAGCTCGGGGTCTCATAGAGTGTCCTGAGCTGGAAGGGACCCAGAGTTCAACTCCTGTCTGTGCACAGGACAGTCCCAAAACTCACACCGTGTGTCTGAGGATGTTGGCCAATTGATTCTTAATGTTGACAGGCTTGGGGCTGTGACACCTCCCTGGGGATCTTGTTCAGTGCTGGCCAGAACTAGCTGAGCTCTACAAAGCCCTGCCCAAGTGCAGACAGGTTTGATTTTTAGGGCAGGAGTGATTTGTTAGAACAGCTCCTGCCTCCCGCTGGAAAACAAAGCTAAGGCACCTGTCCAAGTCAAGATCAAAGTTTGGGATCAAGCATTGTCCCAACCCAGAGGTCGGCTTGCAGAGCTGGTCCTTATCCGGAGACGAGCGTGTTGGAAAGGAAGGTCAGGATTAGCGAGTGGGCAACCAGTTCTGGAAAGCCGCAGAGCAGATGTGTCCAAACCGATGGGCGCTTGGGCTCTTGCTGTCTCAGGACCTCTCTGAAGCTGCAGAACCATCTTTCCCTGCTCGTGTGGGTGTCTGAGCTCTGCTGCCTTGGCCGTGTTCGGGAGGCAGAGCGGGGATCTCGCCCTCGTTGCTCGCTCAGACCCTCAGAAGAGCAGGTGACCTATTTTTGAGACTGTTTTCCCCTTTCTCCCTCGCTAACGTTAACGTTCAGCCTCGCTTTCCCCTTCCGCACCTCTGAATCTCGTGCTCTCCACCCCGCTGACGTGACTCGGCTCGTTTGGCCAAAACTGTTCAAAAACCCCCCAAAAATAAACCAACAACCCAACCCTCAGCCCATCCTGTACCCAGGTCTGGGGTATTTTCTGCTGCTCACTTCATTTCTCTGCCTAACGTTGAGGAACAGATCTGAGACTTCCTCCCATTAACACTTAAGCTTTTAAACATATATATATATATATATATAAATGAGAAACTCTCCTGGTCTTTTAGGTGTCACATCACTATTTAGTTCCCCAAGAAAAGATTCCGCAGATGAAGAATCTGCCGCTCAGTCTCCTGTAAAATGAGGAGGCCAGAGGTGCCGAGAGCTGTTGCTGCTGGGCTGGGGGTGTCCAGATGTTCGTATAAGGTCTTGAGGTGTGTGGGGAACAGGTCAGGGAAGACTCTGATTTAAAATTGAACAATATCGATGGTCAAAAACTTTTCCCACCAGTTGCACTCAAATGCATGCCTACTCTACAGCTGACTGCAAATGAAAAATACTGGTTTACTCTTTTTATTAAAGGAAGAAGACTGTCTTAATTATTTATAGCTCCTATAACTGAATTGACAGATGTCAACTTAACTGATAAATTATATTTGGTTAAATAAAGATGAACTTTATTTATGTGGCCTGTGGTGTTTTTCCTTCTTGCTCCTCTGCTTGGTTAAAGGTGTCTCTCGCATCTTTGCAGTTTATTTTGGCTTACTAAATATCAGGGTGCAGGATGGGTCATTTGCCATCTTGGGGTGTAGGGAAAGGGTTGTGTTTTCCTTTTCTGGTTGGAGGAAAGAGTGATGGGAGAAGCTACTGATGCATGTTGGGAAGAGAAACGTCTTGGCATCAACTTGACCTTGAAGGAATCCCAGCAGCTGGGTAGCGCTGCATTAAAAGTATGTACATGTGTGTATATGTTGTGGATTCTCCTTCGTTTTCTTATTTCAAAGGGGAAGAGTCTAGGGGTGCAGAGGCTGGCGGTGCAGGGGTGCGTGGGGCAGAGTCTGGGGGTGCAGAGGGAAGAGTCAGGGGGTGCCAAGGGCAGGGTCTGGGGGTGCAGGGGTGCATGAGGCAGGATCCAGGGGTGCAGGGTTGCAGAGAATGGGGTCCAGGGGTGCATGGGCCAGGGTCTAGGGGTGCAGAGCCTGGCAGTGCAGGGGTGCATGGGTAGGGTCTGGGGGTGCACTGGTGTTTGGGGCAGGGTCTGGGGGTGTCAAGGGCAGTGTCTGGAGGTGCGGGGGTGCATGGGGCAGGGTCCAGGGGTGCAGGGTTGCAGAGAACAGGGTGCAGTGGTGCATGGGCCAGGGTCTACGGGTGCATGGGCCAGAGCCCGGGGGTGGTTTGGGCAGGGTCTGAGGGGGCAGAGGGCAGGATTTTGGGGTGCACTGGTGCTTGGAGCAAGGTTTTGGGGTTCAGGGGTGCACGGGGCAGGGCCTAGGGATGCACAGGACAGGGTCTGAAGGTGCGCTGGTGCTTGGAGCAGGGTCTGGGGGTTCAGGGGTGCACAGGACAGGGTCTGGGGATGCAGAGGGCAGAGCTGGAGCAGGGTCTGGGGACTCAGGGGTGCAGAAGGCAGGGTCCGGGGGTGCACTGGGAGCAGGGTCTGGCGGTGCAGAGGGCAAAACCTAGGGGTCCTTGGATCAGGGTCTGGGGGTGCATGGGTACTTAGAGCACGGTCTGGGGGTTCAGGAGTGCACGGAGCAGGGGCAGGGGTGCAGAGGGCAGTGTCTGGGGGTGCGCTGGTGCTTGGAGCGGGCTCTGGGTGTCCAGGGGTGCCGGGGACGGTCCCGGGTCTCGAACTCCTAGTCCCATTTCCCCGTTTCGGGCGGCGGTTCCGCCGCCGCTGTCACGTGTCCTGTCACGTGTCCGGGATGGGGCAGCGCGATCGCATGTTCAAGGTGCTGGTGGTCGGGGACGCCACGGTGGGCAAGACCTCGCTGGTGCAGCGCTACGCCAACGACAGCTTCAACCGGCACTACAAGTCCACGGTGGGAGGTGAGCGGGTCCGGTACCGCGGGCCGGGAGCGCTGGTGCTGCCGCTGTCTCGCTACCGGGGCTGTGGGCGGGTTTGCAAAGCCAGCGCTGCGGTTTGTCCGCCGGTGCAAAGCTCCTGCAGCTCGAAACACCCGATAGCTGTTGTGTTAATGACTGCAAAACTATTGCATTAATTACAGTAAAGCCCCGTTCGCTGGCAGGCTGCGAGGGGAAACTTGCCGCCCCCCGTCCCCGCAGACATGGGAGCGAGAATCTGTAAAGGAACAAGCGCCCGTCTGTGCGTTCCGGGGTTTGCAGCTCCGGCCGCAGGTGCTGGGGACAAACCCGGCACCCCCGGCACTCTTCAGGTGCCCCATCGCCCCTGGGGACAGCCAGGAGTCCTACCCTGGAGAGTCTGACATCCAACCTCAGCTCCTTCCAGCAAAAACGAGCACAGCGCGGGCGGGGGGGGGACACGGACATTTAACAGCATGAAACTGGGAGGAGTGGCTGACACTGGAAGCTGTGCTGCCATCAGAGACCTGGACAGGCTGGAGAGCTGGGCGGGGAAAATGTAATGAAATATACCAAGGGCAAGAGTAGAGTCTTGGATCTGGGCAGGAACAACCCCTGGTTCCAGTGTAAGATGGGGAATGACCTATTAGAGAGCAGCGTAGGGGAAAGGGACCTGGGGGTCCTGGGGACAGCAGGGTGACCATGAGCCAGCACTGGGCCCTTGTGGCCAGGAAGCCAATGGTACCTGGGGTGGGCTAGAAGGGGGTGGTCAGTAGGTCAGAGAGGTTCTCCTGCCCCTCTGCTCTGCCCTGGGGAGACCACACCTGGAATCTTGTGTCCAGTTGTGGCCCCTCAGTTCCAGCAGGACAGGGAACTGCTGGAGAGAGTCCAGCGCAGCCACCAAGATGCTGAAGGGAGTGGAGCATCTCCCGTGTGAGGAAAGGCTGAGGGAGCTGGGGCTCTGGAGCTGGACAAGAGGAGACTGAGGGGGGACTCATTCATGGGGATCAATATGGAAAGAGGGAGTGTCAGGAGGATGGAGCCAGGCTCTTCTCGGTGACAACCAGTGATAGGACAAGGGGCAATGGGTGCAAACTGGAACACAGGAGGTTCCATTTAAATTTGAGAAGAAACTTGTTCCTGGTGAGGGTGGCAGAGCCTGGCCCAGGCTGCCCAGGGGGGTTGTGGAGTCTCCTTCTCTGCAGACATTCCAACCCGCCTGGACACCTTCCTGTGTAACCTCATCTGGGTGTTCCTGCTCCATGGGGGGATTGCACTGGATGAGCTTTCCAGGTCCCTTCCAGTCCCTGACATTCTGGGATTCTGTGATCCCACTGCTAAAGCGTCAGTAGTGCTGTAAAATTGAGTGTCTGCAAAGATGATGGGGAAACAGCAGCTTTGGAACAAGGAGGCTGGGAACAAGATTAAGCGGAATCGTTTTTTCTTTGTTAACATCAGTGTAATTGAATAAACTCCAAGGAGCAGGAGGTGCCGAGGTTTGACCTGGTAAATCTCCCTGAGGACCCAGAATAGTGGGGGCCTGACACGGCTGCTTAAATTTAATGAATAGAGAGGGGTTGAATTAGAAGTTGAAAACACCAAAGGGCCACATCCCCCTGGGGCTGCACCCCCACTGTCGCTCCTGGCATAAGAGATGCACATATTTCTTAATTTATTTTATGTTTCTAAATTATTTTTCATATTATATTTTTTATTATTCCCTGTGGTGGGAAATGGTGAGAGGCTGCACAGGAACAAGCCCCAGGGTGCAGAATGGCACTAATAGGTTTATTTTCTCTTCTGGGTGTTCTGCAGTGGATTTTGCCCTGAAGGTGGTCCAGTGGTCGGAATCAGAGACAGTCCGACTGCAGCTCTGGGACATCGCAGGTATGTTCACACAAACCACAGAGCAGAATTGAGAGGTCTCAATGGCTTGGCCTTTTCCTTTTTCTTTTTCCTTTCTTTCAATAGGAGTCTGCTACAAAAATAAATATTTCAAAGCCTGTCGATCCAAGGGGCAGGACTGCTCTGGTTTGCAGTGCCATCTCTAGTTTGCAGCACTAATTTAAATACTTAATCAAAAGCCCACCTGCAAAGACGACGGCAGCGCAGGTTGTAAATCCTGTCGAGCCTTTCTTTTTGATTTCAAAGCCAGAGCAGAGGGGATAGGGAAACAGGTGGCTCCTGCATCCCCCCGCAGCAGAATTCCGAGGACAGGTCGGTGCGGTGGTGTCTCTGAAACGGCACCTCTGGATCTGGAGTTGGGAGGAAAACAAGGTTGTGGTTTCCTCCAGTTTCGCTTCTCAGATGCGTTCGCCTGGAACCCTCAAAAAGAAAACAGGAAAGAGAAGATTGCAGCAAGAGGTTTGCAGCAAGAAACTGATTCTGATTTCAGCCCCAAAAAGGCGTTTAATGTTTGGAAAGCAGAGCGGCCACGCAGGTCGCACCCCGAGCAGAGGGGAATGGTCACAGCGACGGTCCCCACAGCATCACCTTCCGCCCTGGTGGAAGATGCTCGAGGTAACTCCCAGTGCTCAGATCCCGATGGCTTCAGAGCAAAACGCCTGTTTGAGCAGCTCCGGGGCTGCACGGGAGCCCTCAGTGAAATCTCTGCGGTGTGGGGACTGCTGGCTGTCACCGCTGCGATGCCATGGGGACGCTCTGTGCTGCGTCCCGCTGCCATCGAACCACGCAGCAGCACGGCCGAGTGACCCAGGGATGCAGTTCGGGTGGCACAGGCAGGCCCTAAGGTGTGAGCAGTAATAGCGGCGTACGTGAGCGATGATGCTTTTTGTGTTTAGTCTCCAGTTTTTCTCTCGGGGATCCTGCCCTGTGCCGGGTCCTGCCGGAGCAGGGACGCTGCTGCAAGTGGGATCCTGCTCAGGGGGGTGAACGTGTGGTCAAGGCTGAATTTAAATTGTCGCACCGGGAGTAATGCAGGTATTTCTGGCACATCTGAGTGCATGGGTCAGGATGAAGACTTTATTCCAGTTCTCTTGCCGAGGAATCCCAGGCAGGATGCATCTCGCTGTATTTCCTTGTGCAGATTGTTACTGTCAGCTGAAAAAACCTTGCCCGAAAAATCTAAAAATGGTAACTGAGATGGGGGTTTTTCTTTTTCCAAAGGGCAGGAACGCTTCACATCCATGACCCGGCTGTACTACAGAGATGCGTCAGCCTGTGTGATCATGTTCGATGTCACCAACGTCAGCACATTCAGCAACAGCCAGAAGTGGAAGCAGGATCTGGACAGCAAGCTGGTGCTGCCGGACGGGAGCCCCGTGCCCTGCCTGCTGCTGGCCAACAAAGTGAGCAGCTCCCACATGTGTGTGCATGGGTGTGCAAAGCGCAACGAGACCCCCTTAGCAATAAGTTTCACCCCAGGTTGCCCTGTAGCCTGTGGTCTTTTTAATCCTTTTCATAACTCTTCTTGAATTTTCTTTGTCTAGCAAGGATCCTTCTTTTTAACTAGGGCGCTGGTGGGATTTGATCCATGGGCGGCACTGAGATGTTAACTGCTCTGGCCGGGGATGCAGCCTTGGGCTGTTGGAGCTCGAGCTCTGTAGCTCCTGGGTTATAAAGCTTTATTGTTCTTCTCTTTTGGTCTTTAATTTGCGGTAGCTGGGGAAGGTTGTGTATGACGCTGCAGGTGAAGTTTCTATTCTGCGCTGCCAGAGGGATGTCAGGTTTTCATTGGGACGCAGTGTCGAGTTGCACCCTGTAGAATCATTGCTGTCGTTTAATGATTTATTTTTTTTCACTTAAAAACTACCTTTCCGTTCTTCGCGTGCCAGTGTTGGCTCCACAGCCCTTTCCTGATTCAGTTTGAGACTTGCCTGGTTGGAGAGAGCCTAAAACTGGAGATGACTCACAAACGTGATGGGTGGGCAGCAGAGCGGCTTTTCTGCTCCTCTTCACAAATATCGCTGTCCCCCGAGAGCTGCTTTAAGGCACCGTTTTGCCTGCGTTAGTGAATCCCGTTTGGCTGTACTGCGGTCACACTAACACAAGCTCTTGTGGGACAGGTTTTGTGTCTTCTGTCCTTTTTACTGCCTCTTCGTCCATCCCGTCGGTATCAGCCGCAGCGGCACCGCACCAGGAACTTTCCCTCTGGGTGAATTTTGCAAATTTGGGGAATTTTGGCTGAGTGACAATGTTTTCTTGTCCCGTGCCAGATGAACCTCCATTCCATGCATGTTTGACTGAGGTGTGTCGGTATCTCAGATGAGATAAATCCATTGCCGCTTGCAACATCCCGTTAAGAACCTTGCCCTGAGAACTCTCTGTCAGCTTGTGGTCTGGGGAGATGTGAAGGGCTGAGCCTGTTGCCTGCACACAGGAAGGGGGAGAATTCCCTTCCCAGCTTAAAAATTAAAAGGCTAACCTTAAAATGACTGATTTCTCGCTTTGCAGTGCGACCTTTCCCCGTGGGCAGTGACGAGAGATGAAGTGGATCGGTTCAGCAAAGAAAATGGCTTTTCTGGTTGGGTGGAGACGTCGGTGAAGGAAAACAAGAATATTAACGAGTCCATGAGGTAGGTGGTAGATCTAAGGGTTAATTCCCTCTTTCAGGCCTGGCTGTCTTCGGGGTGAGGGGAGATGCTGTCAGTAAGTAACAAATAGCAGCAATAACAGGCAAGTAAATCTCCTGAAGGAAAACTGAATTCTGAAAGGTCAGAAGTTGTTTTTGTCTCCTTGGTTAAGCTCTGACATGCTTTTGGAAACAGAAAATTCTTTGAACAATACCAGGGATGTTTTTTCATCACTGGCCTCTACCAGGAGGATGGGACTTCTTTTGCAAAAGCGTTAGAAATTCTTTTGCGATGCACCAGTCCTTTGATGGAGAATTCGACCTTTCCTGAAAGGTGTTAGACTGGATATTCGCACCTGATCTTGAGGTTGGGCAGTACCAGGGAAGCCAGTTTGCTGTGTCCCAGTCCCAAACTGGACGTGAGGTGAGGTGGTTGCAGGAGGCGCTGAGAATGATCCAGAGTCTTCGTAACAGCGACGCTGGTGTCAATGCTGCGAGGTTCCTTACCCCGATCGTTTGATCATCAAGGACTTTTGTGTCCTTCTGAAATGAATTGCAATTTCGTTTTCATACTGCTGAAAAGCTGTGTGGCCCAATATTGCTTGTTAAAAAGAAAAAAATTAACCACAAAACAAAACAAACTCATATATGTTTGTCTTCTAGGGTCCTGATTGAAAAGATGATGTCCTCATCCACGGGTGATGGAAGTTCCTCTGCTGCTGGGAGTGGGGATTATATTAACATAAAAGGGACAACCCCACCAGGCTGGGCTTGCTGTTAAACACTCTGACTGCCCATCTCCCATGGCTCTAGCGGCGCTGCCCTTTTATTATTATCAGCATCATTTTTTCCTAAAGTTGTCACTGTTTTTTGGTTTTTGTTTTGTTTTCTACATGATTGTGAACTGTCTTCTGTTTAGTGCTTATCCGAGAGGAGTCAGCGGATTCCTCTTCCAGCGCAGCTGGCTGCTCTTTTGCGAGTCGTCTGTGTTCAAGCACGTGCCTTGGATTAATTTTGGTTTTAATTTTGAGCACTTCATCTTTTGACACATGGTGGCCTGTCCCAGGCCAGCCCAAGGGTGTCAAAGGTATATTTTTAGTGTTGTTGCACCTTTTATTCCCCACTGCCTGCACCCACCAGACACAGAGGCACCGGGCCAAGGTGACAGGGACTTGTCGGACACACACGGTGTTGCAGAGGCCGCTCTGTGCCTGTGGATTCCCAGGGTGGGATGACAGCAAACTCTTTACTTCTGGAACTACAAACCTCTGCTGCTGTGTTCTGGAGGGACCAACACATCTCGTCGTTGCCACTAAGATATGAAGGCAGCTGTGGGTTAGCATGGTGTCCCCCAAAACCAGACCTGTAATGCGATGGGTATGACTTTGAGAAATGGCGTAGCACGGAATTGTGTATCCCAGCTGTGGTGACACTGCAGAAACCTCTGATTTTTGTCAAGAATTGTTGCCTTCTGTTCGTTCCTTCTCTCTGTCCAGCACCGTCTTACATATTCTGTTGTGCTGCCGCTTTCCTGGGGCACCGAGAGCTGAAGGAGGAGCAGGTTGTAAACTCCTTTGTGTGACACAACGATGCTCCTTTTCGCTTTGAGAACACACACACATCTCCTGCCACCCCAAACAGCTTCGCGATTGCTGCTGAATTGCCTGCCCGCTGTTATTCCGTGGATTTTAGTGGGGCGAGGGGGAAGCGGAGGAGAAACATTCACAGGACAAAACGAAAATGAAGAGAAACTGCTCCCCGCTTCCCTTTTGCTGCCCAAGCATCTCCCCGGGTGCTCACTGGTGAGAACGGGTCTTGCCAACAACAAAAAACCAAGGGTAAAAACACATTAGATTGTTATCTCGGGACAGTTAATGGTAAACTCGGGCTGTAGAAGTTATAGAGTACATTTTATATAAGCTTTATAGAGTTGTCTTGCACATGGTTTAGGTCAGGAGTTGTTCACATGCTCTTCAATAAGGTTTTTCCCTTCTGAAGTCATTTAATTTGCAAACAGGGCGATAGAAATTGGTTTGGTTTGATTCTGGCTGAATTACAACCGCTTTTCTTGGGGCGAGTATTCCTTCTGTTTTCCTCACTTCGTATAATGTATGGAGGGAGAAGGTGGGAGGGACAGGAACCAATTGCCTTCACTATGCACAAAAAATTCAGAGTTTTCATTCTCTGAAGTTGAAAAGGAAGAAATCTGAAACTAGTGTTGCGCTCCACTGGCCTAATTAAAAGCTAAAATGTCTGGGCTAGGATTTTGTTGTGCAAATATTACCCAATTTGGGTTTATAGGCACTTAGATATACCCTGTTCTGTGCCATTGGATTCACTGTAGAACCGGTTAGCAACAAAATCAAACTGTCTGGTTGAATTTTACGTCCTAAATATTGTGTTAAAAAAAGAGAAAAGAATTGTTTTAATCCTGTATTTCTAGTTCTTTATGGAACACGGGGAGAAGTGGCTGATTTTTAAAAGGATCTGTCAGGAAACCATGAAGATTTATGTGTTATTTATTGATTTCTGTACAGGCCACGCAGCTTGCAGGAAAACATCTTTATACCTTTTTCAGTGTGGGGTTGAGATGCACTGGTGCCTCTTGGGTGTCTGGATCTCTTAAGCTGGACCTTTTTCTTTTTGCAAGTGCCTCTCAGAAACAAGCAAAAGGCCAAAGATATTTGAAGGTTTTCTTGTGTTCTACATGATTTCTGCTCTGCCCAGTGGTTTCCGGTACCGGTGTGTGCCTTGGTGGTTTTTTTTCCTCCACATTTACTGCTTGTTAACATCTTAATAGACACAGCAAACAAGTGTCAAAAACCAAACCCGTACAACAGAAAGTCGTTGCTTGAGATCGGTAGAAAACCTCAACCAGACAGGAAAACGATTTTACTGTGCAGATGTGCGTGTTTGCTCAGAGCTCGCTCCGTGGCACACAGAGTGCTTAAAAAAGCATAACAAAGTAATAATAATAATTAAAAACAATGCAAACTTCTTTGCTGGGATGGGTGGTGAAATTGTTTGTGCCCGGCTTGTCCAGCTGAAGTAATTCTCGTTTTTAAAACAACTGAAAGGAGAAAGCCAACTGGAGCGAAGCAGTTTGTAAGAAATATTTTAAACAAAGTGAAGTCTCGCTCATGCAGACTGATTAAAAAAACCCTGAATCTTTCAAATATGAATCAGAAAAGCCTCATCTTTGTTCTGATGAACCGTTTCTTTGGCAGGAATGACCTTGTTTGAAGATGAAGGTGCTTCATTTTCCCTTCCGCAGCTTTGACTTCGTACTCGTTGTGTGACTCTTGTACCTATTTCACTCTTCCATGTGTTCTTCTTCACTCTTACAACTTTAATTTGTGGTCACGGGACTGAGAACCACATGAAGTTTAACGGTGTATTTTATATGTTGATGACAGCACATGATGGGTCCACATAGCTGGAAATTTTTACTGCAATAGAATTTGAAGTCCTGAGGGCAGACTATAGTCAGCAATATCAAAACTTATCCTCTTTTTTTAATTGCTTGCAGTTACGCAGATGGATTTTAGAGACAGGGTTCTGATTACTGTAAAGCTGCAGTATTATCGTGTTACTATAAAGAAAATAAACTGCCGGGGGATTTTCTCCATATCGATCAGTAACTAATTGCAAAAGTTTGAAATAAAAGTTTGAACATTGCTTGTGTAGTTGTAGTTTTCCTGTCTCAACAGCCCCAACAAATGGGTTCACAAGTTCAAACTGGAAAGTCCTGCTGTCACTAATAGGGAATGCGTAAAACATACAGTGTGAACCGCCCTGCGCTGCCAGCAAAACAAATTAGATCCTTTTCACCGCGACATCTCGCTCTCTCAATTATTGCCGTCCTCCTGCTCGACAAGCGGGACGCAAGCATGCAAACCTTCCACAGCTGTGAGTCAGTCGTAGCGGCTTTTAATCCAATATATCCAGCTAAGAGGAGAAAGAAAAGGACTCCTTGATGTGGTTGGTTGTTAATACGCCTTCCTCCTTATGGCTCATTAATTCCCAGAGTGTATTTTGGGGCTGGCTCTGCAGTTGCTCTGAATGCCCCTTTCTTTCCCGATCGGCTTGATTTTCATGAGTATTGACTTGTCCAAAGGACGGGGCACATCTGAATTGATCAGAAAAATGGCAGTAATTCCAAAGGAGGCAAATTAAGCTCAAGCAAGGCATTAAATGAACTCAAATTACTCCTGTAATTAGGTAAAAGCTGACCATGTTCCTATTGTCAAACCAGTCTTCTCAGATAACCCAACATATAAAAAGATGTTTTCAATAAAACGGAAGAATGAGGCTCTCTAGAATTCAAGTGCAAAGCACAAGTGACCTGCTATTGCACAAGCTGCCATTTTCATGGACTGAGGAGTATGTTTTATTTTTCCATGTCAGTTTCTAAACAAAATGGGTAAAGAAGAACCCTAAAACTTCCTTAGGCTCCACAGAAGTTGTGTGTGTTCTTCACATCTGCTGCCCATCGCAGGGGAAGGAGGTGGCGGGGACGAAAAATATTGATCATCAAGCCTACACCTGGTGAAATGTCCTGCATTTCTTCCTAAGAAAAGTCCTTCACGCCAAACCTGGGGTTGATCTGTAGAACAAAAGAAGCAATGTGCTGTAAAAATATGACAGTAGGTTCGTTATGAGGAAAGGCTGAGGGAGCTGGGGCTCTTGAGCCTGGAGGAGACTGAGGGGGGACTCATTCATGGGGATCAATATGGAAAGGGGGAGTGTCAGGAGGATGGAGCCAGGCTCTTCTCGGTGACAACCAGTGACAGGACAAGGGGCAATGGGTGCAAACTGGAACACAGGAGGTTCCACTTAAATCTGAGAAGAAATTTCTTCCCGGTGAGGGTGGCAGAGCCTGGCCCAGGCTGCCCAGGGGGGTTGTGGAGTCTCCTTCTCTGCAGACATTCCAACCTGCCTGGACACCTTCCTGTGTAACCTCATCTGGGTGTTCCTGCTCCATGGGGGGATTGCACTGGATGACCTTTCCAGGTCCCTTCCAACCCCTGACATTCTGGGATTCTGTGTGATTATAAATCGTGTCGTGCAATGTCATGTGGCGTGGGGGCTCACCAGAGCACAGGGGGTGTTTGGAGCAGTAAATGCCATGGCATTCCATGCCGTCTGTGGTGCCAGGGGCTCGCTGTGAAGCCCTCGGGGTGTTTCTGTGACAGACACCGGCCTGTCGTGATGCTTCAGCCCTTTGTCCATCTCCCTCCCCCCACAGACCCCTCTGAAGTCTGGCCCTGAATGGCGACACTTGCATGACAAAGGCCGCTGGGATCACTTTCTCGGGCCCTAACCTCCCTTCCTAAGCCGCGATAAGGCCGGCGCCCCTCGAGGGCACGGTCTGTCCCGGCACAGCCCACGGGGGATCTGAGGGGAGCGGCCGGGCCGCAGGGCTCTCTAGGCCTCACCCGTGAAGCTGCCTGGGGCCGACCCCTGAAGCCCACGGGGCTGCGCGGAACCGCGCGGGGCGCAGCGTGGAGCCGGCGGGGCGGGCAGCGGCGGGAGGCGGCGGCGGGGCCAGGGGGTGGCGGGGCCGGGGGTGCGGGCCGGGCCCAGGGCTGCGGGGCCTTCGACGGCCCGGGGGCGGCTGTGAGGCGGCGCGCGCCGCTTCCCCGCGTTTTCCCTCCAAAACCACGCCAGGCCCTTTGAGGCGAATCTGCGGATCGGGACTCGAGAAGCCTACCGGCCCCCGCGCGCCCCGAGAAAAATACGGGCGGGGTAGCGGCGGTGGCGACATAAGCCTGGGGAAGCGGGACGGAGCGCCTCAGCGCGGGGATGTGGCGTGGGGCAGTCGGGAGCCGGTGGCGAATCTGCCGGCAGCGGGGCAGCGCGGCCCGCTCTGCCGCTCACAGCAGCTTGAGCGTGTGGGGCGTCCTCGCCCCCCTCCCCTCCCCGCGGGGAGAGTGGGCGGGGTGTGCCCGCCGTGATGGTTCGAACTAGCCAATGGCTTGCGGCGATCCGCCCGCCGCTGCCAATGAACGCGGGAGGAGGTGGTGCCAGCGAGGTAGGCTGCACCGCCCCTCGCTCGCATCCTCTCGGCGGTGCGAACGCGACCATTTTGCGGGGGGGATTGGCGAGCGGAGGCAACCGCGGCGGCGGCGGAGCGGGGACCGAGAGCGGTGACCGGGGGCGGGGGGGCCGCGCGGCCCACGCAGAGGAGCGGGCGTCTCCCGCGGCGGGGCGCGGGCCGGCGGCGGAGGCGCCTGAGGGGGAAAGAGGCGGCTCCGGAGGTGCGGCCTGAGGCGCTGGGCCCAGCGCTCCCGCTCGCTCCGGGGAGGGGACGGGCGACGCCGAGCCCGCACCAGGCGACCGTTTTTTTTCCCCCCCTCCTTCCCCTCAGCGCTGGGCGACGTTCCCCGGGCCGGGCCCGAACCGCCGGGGAAAATGTCCAGGCCTGTCAGGTGAGTCCTTGGCGGAGCGCGGAGGCCCCGCTCCCGCCTCTCCTCCCACCCGCGGCGCCAGCGCTGCCTCGTTCCCTCCCTCCTTCCTCCCCTCCTCCCGGCCCGGCCCCCGGCGGTGCAGGCCCTCCCGCCCGCCCCGCAGCCAGGCCTCGCCGCAGGCCGTTCCCGGAGCAGGGGCAGCCCCAGGCGGGGCGGGCCGGGCCGCGGAGGGGCGGGCCGGGCGGTGCGGGCTCCAGCGGGGGCTCCCGCGGGGCGGCTGCGTGGCCGTGGGGAGCGGAGCGTGCGCGGCGGGGAGGCCGCAGCGTGGGCCGCGTTCTCCTCTATTTCTCATTTTATTTTCCTTACAACTTTTAATATATATATCTTTTTAATTTTTGATTTGGTGGTGTCGGGCGGTGGGTATCGCAGGGGGGCGGCCGCGCGTTTCCGCTGAGCGGAGGCCCCGGGGAGCGGCTGCGTGCGGCGGCCCCGCGTTTTGTAACGGGAAAAGTGGATCTTGGCGATCCGCCGTGACCCGCTGGGCGCGGAGCTGGCGGTGCCGTCCAGCCCGGGCCTCTGTCGCAGCCCCTTCCAGGAGAGGGGGGGACACGGTGGGGACAGAACAGCCCGCGTGGGCTGGGGGAGGGGACCCGCCCGCGATCCGTGTGCCCAGCTAGGGTCTGGTGGAGAGGGGCTGTACAGGCGAGTTAAACCACGTTTAGGGGAGGAGTTCGGAGGAGCCGCCCCTTCTGGTGGGAACAGCGCTGAACACACACCCTTTTCCTCTCGCTGCCTGCGCTCCCAGGGTCGGTTTCCTACTGGTGTTTCCCCCTTTTTCCTCCCCACAAATCAGGATTGATTTAATGTCACGGGGAGCAGGAAACTGGGCGCTGTTTAGCTAAACGGGCTGTGCTCTCCTCACAGGAGGTAGGTCGTGGTGTTTGTGTCTTTAGTTACACAGTGTTGGATCTGGAGCGTGGAGTTGCAGGGAAATCTTAACCATGTTGTTGAACCATGATAACTTTGCAAATCTATGGGGCAGACAACTTGCCATGTGTCTGAAAGTTTATTGAGGGGGAGGAGTGTAGTTTTATTTTTCTCTACAAAGTACTAAGAGTATTAACTTGTAAATTAAATTGTCTTTATAGAAAAGATAAGAGGCTTCATAAGGTATTCTTCAAATGCTCTCAATTTTTTTTTATTCTCAAGATACTTTAAGTAACTGGTTGTATTTCAAATAAGCCTGATCTGGAGTGTGGATTCTGGGTGTTTTTGTTCTTTTGGAATAATAAATAGGAAATTAATTGTGGCTGTAAAACATATATACATGTATGGATGATAGCCTTTGTATTTAAGTAAAATATCTAATATGTGAGAGTTTAAAAAAAAAAACCTAGAACTATTTTGCTAAGTAGGGGAGTTTGGCACAGTGATTAGTGAAGTAATTGGTTTTTGACTAGTAGTGTACTCCTGTGTGCGAAGGGAAGGGCAAATAAAGCCCCTGAGTTCCAGTCTTAGGGAATCGTCTCGGGTTTAAACGGTGGATTGACAGGTCGGGGTATCCTCTGGTCAGAAGCATCAGGCTTTGGCGTTTTGTAAGTTTTGTTGGCCTTGATGGATTCGTGGTCTGATCTTGAGTGACAGTGACTGTTCTGAAATACAGCGGGGATGTGACTTTGCTGCTCAGGGTGACACTTCAGAGTACATTCTACTGGCGATTTACTTGCCAGCACTGGAGTCTTGCTGCAGGTAAGGAAAGCGTCTCTTGAAAAGTACAGCTTTGAAGGTTTCTGGTATTAAGCATTAGCAACCATTTCTAAAATAATGTTTAAAAGAAAAATCTGTAAAAGGCGGCAGTGTTGTGAAAGATCCGACTAGTGCCCTCCGTTGATAGGCGCTGGTCTACGGGACGACTAAGTGCCAAAGTCCAGCAGGCTGTTAGCAGCAGAAAACCTTTTGGCACGTGTCAGGAAGAGATCTGCTGTCCAGCTGTATTTAGTGTTCCTTTCAGGGGAAAAAGTGCAAATGTACATTATATTGCTCTACCAGGTAGTGACTGGAGAACTCTCCTCATAGATTTAAATCAAACACTTTTAAAATTGTATAAGGTTTGTTGTGTTGTGGTTTTTTTCTTCTGTTGTTCTATGTTGTTTTTTCTGGATAGCTTATTGTTGGTAATATGCAAGTCTGGTGAAAAGTTTCTCATGAGAATAAGATTTAGTGTTGGAAAAGTTTTCCTCTGTTCAGTGGTCTTTGAATTAGTTTCTGTCTGCTAGTTTCTAGTGAATAAATAAACACCTAAAGCAAGGAACTTAATAAAATCCAGCATCTTTCCTCAGTTTCTGTTTCACTTGCTGGTAGCAGACTGAGCCGGCTTGTTGAATTAGTTTCTTAAAGTTGTTGAGAAGTAGTAATAATTTAATGATGGTGTTAGAAAATGGCAAAAAAATAAAAAGTAAAGGAACCTACAGTTGTTTAACCTGTGTCTGGTGAGCTCTTCTGAAGTGCTGCGAAGAGCATTTGGAGCTGGTGGCTACGCTATTATATCCTTATCTATTCTGGAATACAAATGAAAGAAAACATTTTGAGCCACTGTTTTTTATAGAAAACATCCATGAATGTGTTTTAAGTGAGAGTTTTGACTTGTAAATTTGATGGAGCTTGCTTCTGCTTTTCCTCACTGATGGCTTTCACTTGCTGGTGCTCTTCTCCTGCAAAGTGAACCTGTGTGAGCAAGTACAGAAATCACAGGGGTTTTTTTCTTTGTCGTTTTAAGATTAAAGCCAGTTCTGAATTGATCTATTTCAGGCTTTACATACTGAATTTTTCTTTATTAGTAAGTCTTGAATCCCAGTCTCACATTGGTGCTACAGTGGGTGGTCCTTGGAAATTTTACTTGCAGGAAAAAATATATTTATTAAATATAACTCGTCTTGTTGCCAGTGTTGTACCCGACAATGTAAAGTGTAAATATTGTGATTCTGGAAAGCTTCTCTGGGTAGGAGGGGAGCAACATTTCCTTGGGGACTGGCATTTAACTTGAGTACTAATGTGTGGTTCTATCCAGAATAAGCTAGAGGTGCTTTCCAGATAAAGAAAAAGATACGATCCTCGTTCTGAAAACTTTAAAGAGAAGCAGAGAGCAAGGTACAATAAAAATCAAAATACGAGGAACAACACAGGTTGTAGAATTGATTTGTGTGTGCTTTGGGGTTTGGTTGGTTGGTTTGTGGTTTTGTTTGGTTTATTTCTTTCTTTTTTTTCCCCCTGCTCTGCATCACAATGTTTCTATATTGCATTTTAAAATCTTCTCAATTGCAGTTAGGTTTAAATGGAGAATGGGTGCAAGGCTGCTTAAACTGCTGCTGCATAAACTATTGAATTGTTTTATGGAGTTTCAAGTCATGTGTATCCCTAAAAATTCTGCAGATACCATGAGCAGTGCCTAGTCTTACAGATGTTTGGAGTTACACCAAGTCCAGACCCAGACAATGACCCATGTAATTGGGAACCTCTGGTTGGTGAGTCTTGTCTGAGTACAGTTGTGCCAATTTTTCAGTAGACTAACAACATAGTGACCCGTTTGAGGTACATAACTGTCATTAGGCTTCATTGTTTCAACTCCTGATGCATAATTATAAGTGAATGTTCATTCAGGGCCTAAATCTAGCATTGCGTATTTGTTTTGCACAACAATACCTGTAATATATTCTCTCTATGTATAAAGAGGCACCAAAGGAGTGCTTTTAATGGCAATATTTATTGCTGATATATTGGCCTCCAAGTGGACTGAGAACCAGAAAGTGAAACGGACCCTCCACCTGTGCCAGAGCTGCACCGAGCAGCCACACTGAAGAATGGGCCAGAACTTTTGTCACAGTTGCTTAGTTTGAGGGTTATATTGATTAAACCACACCTCAGTAACCATTTAATCTGTCATTCGTTTTACTTGTCATGTTGTATAAGAGGATAGGTCGTTCCTTCTACTGGTAATCGCCTGACCTAAACGTTCCTCTTCAGCACACTGTGAGATCAGTTACTAGCTTTTTGAAAACTCATTCCAGCATTGCTTTTCTGTAGTACATTTTTTTTTATTATTATTATTTTTAACTCGGTCTTATCTGTGGATTTTAATGCCTGTGGAAATATCTGGGGATATAAGCATTCCCTTTCAACAAAAACACCTTCTAATTGATGTCAGTTTGTATCCTGACTTGTTGATTTACAAAGACTGAGGGTTAGGGTCCTCACTAGCTGAAGATGGGGTGTTACTATGCAGTCCTTACTCAGTTGTAGAGGCATTTAGTGAGCCTTTTAAATGGTAATACTGTTTTTCATCATTTCAGTTTGGTAGGCATCAAGTATGGGAGTATTAGTTTGTATTAAATTACTTGGGTATTACTTTGCAAAGTGAGTGCTTCTGATGTAACGTGTTGGTGAATTACTAGATGAGTTACTCTTTGTTCCAGAAATATCGGACTGACAGCTGTTACTAAAAACTTCTGCTATCAGGACCTCTTTCAATACCTTTCCTCCCCCAGTTCCTTCTCACGTGCACTTTAAATGTTAAGCTGAATTACTAAGTAAGTTATCTTAAAATTCCGGTGCATATTTTAAACAATATGCATCCCAGATGTTTACTAGACTGTCTTTTTATGCTCCGTCTAACCAAACTTAACAAATAGCTTGTTTTTATGTCTGGTTGCTTGCCTTAACATCTTCCAGTCTTTGCTAGTGGCAAAGAGATACTGTTTGACAAAATCAGCAGTATTTTTTTCTGGCTTTTAATTCCAGTGAGCTTATCTGCTTTGTTTTTATCACCTTGGTGTAATAAAAGATGCAATCTCTCTCTGCAAACTTGTAGTTATTAAGCATTGCACATCAGCGCTGTTGACAACTCCAAAGGAAAACATACGTTGATCTAATTGGGATGAACGATGAATAGAGAGCGAGGAGAATGGCAGATGCAGGAGCAGTTTGTTTGATGTTTCTGCCCTCGTGATCCGCTTCGGTACTGTTGGGAACACTTGCAAGTTTCTATAATACCTACACTGCTGTTACTGAAGATATTTCCTTCTTTCCTCCACCCTTCCCTTTGCCCTGCAAAATAATATAAAGGAAGCCAAACAGCCTTCTCTCCTGTGCTCTGCCATGGTGATTTTGGTTTTTTTGATACAAATGTCAGTACTCCTGCTCACCAGGTAATGAGAGCCCAAATTGTTGTGTTTTATTGTAAAGAAGTTGCATTCCTACATTGGTATTTAAGCGTATTTGGACAGTGAGTGAGCAGGCCGTGCTTCGTAGCACATTGTACTTGGTTCCGCTCATGCGTACTCTGAAGTTTGAATGGGATTCAGCCTGTAGAAATCTAATGTCTGCTCTCGACTTCCTTTTGTTTCCTTGGTGGTTTTTTTGTCCATTTGTTTGGTTGATGGGCTGGATGGGTTTTTTTTATTGAGTTTTTCAAGAGGCTGCTCCTGTAAGCTGCAAATAGAAGTACAGGAGGGTGATTTGTAATTGATTTCAAATGGCTCAACAGCCAGAGTGCAACAGTGACTTTTGGGGTACATTTCAACTAAACAATCTTATCAGCAATGCATGATATTAATCAAGAAGTGCTCTTGGGTTAGGAGAACTGAATGTGAAACACAGCGGTGCAGGATTTGGAAGGACGTTGCGGTTCCTGCATGGGATGGGACTTGTGTTGGCTTCTCAAGTCTGTGGTGCTGGGTCGGTCACGTCCTCTGCCGCTTGCCTGATTTTTGTAGCTGTAAAAGTGAGTTGATGGGACAATTACTGCAAAATGAGGTTTATCGTTGGCTTGGGATTGTAAAGGTGCTGATGAGGATGGGTCCGTGCCCAAAAACATCAATTGGGTGAAATGCAAATCTTCTTCCCTTGGTGTGACTATACGTCTTGTTAGAGCATCAAAGGAACTAATTGAGAAAACTCCTGATGAAAAATCTTAAGATATTTTAGAAACAGGGAACCATGGGAAAGGGAAAAATATCCAGGAGAAGATGTGAGAGCAAGCATGATGACATGGAGCCAGGAGAAGCAGAAATTTTAAAAAAGAGCAGTTAGGAAATGTTTATCTGATTCATGAGAATACTTGTGTACTTGTTTTATACCTGAAATCCTTGCCTTAAATATCACAGCTTTGAGACAGGGCATTAGGGGAGTCTCTGGCCTAAAGTTCAGGCTGATGTGTTCTTTAAATGTGTCTTTAATTTTGAGGTACAGATAACGCTTTAAAATAGTGCTGTCACCAGTCTAGTTGTAATGATGATAGATGGGGAGTCGTAATGAAAGAACCACGCAGGGTAGGTTAAGATGGCTCTTCCTCACTGCGCTCATGAGCCGTAAGAGAGCTCTGCTTATCAAAAAGCACTTTCATATTCTGATAACATAATGAAGTCTATTACTGTAGCTCTTTAGGAAAATGCTAGAGTGTACTGTGTGTTTATTGCTGACTTCAGAGGTATAGGTCGCTTATTTGTGAGTGTCTTCTGTGGATGTTTTGGGGCTACAGATCCTGCCCTGCAAGTGAGGATATGGAACTTCTTGTTACTTGAAGAAAGCTTTTGTATCTCTGAGGCTGAGTTGCTAATATTTCCCCCCCGCCTCCTTTTTAACAGGAACAGGAAGGTGGTCGATTACTCCCAGTTTCAGGAATCGGATGATGCTGGTAAGTAACTTTTTTCTTAACAATGTAATATCCTTGGGCTAGAGCGGTTCATTTATTGCTCTGCATGTTAATTGTTTTGCTTCTAGTCATATCTTTAAGTTAAATTCTAAGGAGTTTCTGCTCTTCGTAGTCTCAGAACTGTTAATAAGTATTTGAAAATATAATGATTCTCATATGTTTTGCATTAAACAAACAATGGTGATAGAAATCCTATTATTTACTGCTTGTATTGTTTTAGGGCCTTGAGGCTGTTGGCAGCCACTGTCTTCTTCCTTGGTCTATGTTATGTACTGTGGCAGAATCTCCCTGATGCTACTTTTTTCTACAGTAAAATATGTTTTCCATTTGTTTGAGTGGAGTCTCCTTAATCCCATAATGTTGGGCATTTTTGTGAATTGCATCTAAAAAAAAAAAAACCCTGAATCTCTTTGTGTGTTCCGTATGAATTAACAAAATATTTCTGGAAGCCATATGGAAAATGGTTTGTGTTCTTAGAAAACAGACATACTGCTACTGTTTGCTAAGTGGGGTTGCATTGATAATTAATGGAAACAAATATGCATAGTTTTTAATTGCAGTACTGCCACTACGATTGTATAAGATATTGTGTAATAGTTGTAAAAAGTTACACTGTAATCTGCTATATATTGACATACTTCTTCCCATCACAAGTCAATACAATAGTATGACCCTTGCCAGCCTGCCCCTTAACTTTCACCCATAGACTCTCAACTCGCTCCTCATCCGTGCCTGGACAACACTCAATACATTGTAGTTGCTCTCTCACATAAAGAGCAACTCCACCACCACAGCTGGCTGGCCTGTCTTTCCTGACAAAGACATAGCCATCCATGCCCACATTCCAGCCATGTGTGCTGTCCCACCATGTCTCCGGAATTGCCACCAGGTCATAATCTCCTGCCCTAACACAGGTTTCTAACTCCTGCTTATTCCCCGTGCTGCACGCATTGGTGTGCAGGCATTTCAGAGAGCGAGCTGAGCACACCCATTTCACCCCAGGGGTGTGGGACGCCTCCCAGCCTTCATGAACTCGAGTGATGCCCTACTGATGCAAGCCCAGCTACCACCACATCTCCTTTTGAGTCTAGTTTAAAGCCCTCCAAATGAGTCCTGCTAATTCCTGTCCCAGCATCCTTTTGCCCCTGTGAGATAAACCTTTCCCACGTATCACTGTTTGGACTCATGTCTTGTAAAACCAGCCGTTACTGAAGAACCCAAAGCCCTGCTGTAGCACAGGTCCTGTAGCCAGTTGTTTACAGACTGAATTTTTCTATTCCCTCCCATGTCATCACCCAAAACTGGAAGGAGGGAAGAGAAAATCACTCGAGCCCCAGACTCTCTTACCATCCGTCCCAAGGCCTTGAAATCTTTTTTCATTCCCGTCAGACTGCAGGATGCAGCTTCCTCCCATCTGTCTGGAAGATCAGCAGTGGGTAGTAGTCCGTTGCGTGCACCAGGTTGGGAAGCGTCCTGGTGATGTCCCTGATCTGGGCCCCGGGTAGGCTGTACACTTCCCTACGATGAGGGTCAACTCTGCAGATTGGGCCCTCCGTCCCTCTCAGAAGGGAATTGCCTACTATAATTACCCTTCTTTCTTTCTTATCTGAGGCGCTCTTGAGGCATGGGGTCAACTGTCTCTTTCTGTGTGACCTCGTAGGTGGGCCTTGCACCACATCCTTACCTACCTCCTCTTCAAGATCCAGGGCCACAAACCTATTACGGAGGGGCACCTGGGGAAGCAAAGCAGGTAGGGAGGGGGGTTGCCCGCAGCCCCGAACTGGAACTAGCTTCCAACCCTCATTGTTTCTGTCCCCTACCTCTGCCCGACAGTGACAGGGCAGGGGTTGTCTCAGGTCTTCTCCCTCTGCCCGACAGGGCGAGGGGTTCATCACCTTTTGGGGGTATCCCTTTGGAGCCTCTCTGAGTGGCATGCCAGGGAGTTACTCCACCAGTCGGTTTCCTTTTCACATTCCCTGATGGTCCTCAGCATCTTAATCTCCTCCTTAAGCTTTGCAACCTTGTAGAGCAGATCTTGCACGTGCTCACACCTCACACAGGTGGGATGCTGCCATTGTCACCCGGCAGCAGCAGGCTCTGGCACTCCCTGCAGCCAGAAACCTGAACAGCCACAGTTCGGGGCAGACAGTCTGAGTTGCTGCAGTCTTCTTCAGACAAGCTCTCTTTCTGGTCGAGACCATGGTCAGCAACGGTGTGAGACATGGCAATAGGTGACAAGAGTCTTAACTAGCAAAAGGTGACAACCTCTACACCCTGGTGCACAAGTTACCACACCTGCTGCTGCAGCTAAAAAGCTTCTCTGTGCTTGGAAGATTTCGCCTAATCGGGACCTGCCAAGCTGCTCCGATCAGCTGATCTCAGGAACTGAGTGAATAAGTAAATAAGGTGCTTGTTAGAAGCATGTAGGATATGTATGGATGTTAACTTTTAATAGGTTTACATAATAAGTCTGTTTCTGACTAGCTGTAAAATTAAGATACTGTGTCCTCCTCTGAGGCTTTCTATATGTTGCCTAATACTCCTGTGCCAGACTTGATTGTGTGCGGCATTTTTCTTGTGGTGTTGGCAGAAGAAAAGATAAATCACTAGTTTGACAGGACTTTGCTTCTATAAAGTTTTGTTTGAAGCTTTGTGATCTTTTTCTTTTTTGAAGGGCTTCTTTTTGATGTGCATGAAATGGTCAGTTTAAGTTATAGCTGAGGAAGTCAGTTTGCTGGGAACTAGGAGTTTGATTCAAAACCATTTTGTACTGTCCCGTCCAGATGAAGATTATGGAAGAGATTCAGGTCCCCCATCCAAGAAAATCCGCTCATCTCCCCGGGAGGCTAAAAATAAGAGGCGATCTGGGAAGAATTCTCAGGAGGACAGGTAAAAGAAGCGCTTCATCTGTTACGAACATGTCTCCAAAGCTTGTCCTGTGTGTGGGGAGCAGTATCTTCTAAGAGGAACGATTGTAAGTGGAATTCAAGGTGTGCGGTGTAAGGTAGAGAGCTCTGGGTCACAAAGGTTGCATAACCAGCTCAGACATTGAGGGGGTTCTTTCTTATTTGAGTAGACAGAGAAATCATGCGTAAAGTACTTGTCACTAGTACTTAGTTATTAAAATAGCTTTCCAGAGCTAGACAGTTGGAATGGGAGGGAATATGATCAGAGTTACAAAAAATGGCAACTAATGCAATTATCCAGGTAGGTTAGTGGCGAGATGCGTTTCATCTGTGGGTTTTCTCGTATGCTCAGAGCATTCCTGTGGTTAAAGATGGAATGGGAGGTACAGTGGCAGGTAGGAGCAGGGGCCGTTTCTTAGTGTTGTGGTTCTTTGTTTCCCAATTCCTGTTTTGTCTAATTCAGAAACAAAGTAACTTGTTTTGACACCAAATGGTGTGAAATGCCCTATTGAATAGGGGAAGTCTGTCCTGTAGAGTCTTCCTTTTTACAAAAAGTATGGTCAGCACATGGTTGCCCCAATACCTGTTAAGTCAATTGACTACTTTAATGACATAAAGATAAGTGATGACTAAAATCTATTCAGAATGAAACTTTATTCCAGTTGTAGGCTCAGTCCATGCATTAGCTAATAAATATTCAAAATTCTAATTGTAAAATAGAAGACATCAGGATTATTGGTAGGTTTCAGAGTGAAGTGCGTGATTCATATCAACCTTATTATTTCCTGGCTGGTTTACTTGACTCAGTGTAAGTTTGTGTGTGATTCAGAGTTTGAACATTATCTTTCTGACCATGATAACTACGTATACAGCTGAGTAATCCTGAAGTATAATGTGCTAACGTCCAGAAAAAGTGCATATTCCCAGCCTAGAGTTGAGTTTGCTTTATTGAACATTGATCTTTTCCATGTAGCAGAGGCTGAAATCACTGTTAAACCGTGTCTTTCTCTCCTTTTCAGTGAGGATTCAGAAGAAAAAGATGTGAAGACTAAGAAAGATGATTCACACTCAGCAGGTAACTACATAGTGTGTCTTCAAAGTAAAGACCAGTTTGTAAGAGTTACAGGAGTAGGATTTGACATAGGAAAGAAATTGTTCTGACTACAGAAGCACGCACTTTTCTGCTACACTTACCTCAAGGTGGATGCTGCCTCTATTGCTCTTACTTCCTGCTCTGATTTGGGATAGCAAATGTATTCTTTGTGTGTAATATGATGCTGCTATAAAGTTGGTCTTCACAGCTAGAAAAATGAATGTTAAGCTCTTCCTTGTAGTTCTCATCCATATTTCAGAATGATACAAGAAACTTCGCATTCTTATCTTTTCCTTGCAGATGAAGATTTTGGCAGTGAAGATGATGACTTAGGAGCAGATGATGGCAAAGCTGACAGTGACTATGAGAGCTCTCAAAAGAGCAAAAAAGGCAAAAAGGCCAAACCAGACAAGAATAAGAGAGCAGCCTCCAAATCCAGGAAAAGGCCTGCAGGTAAAAAAATAAAGTGTGCTGAATAACTTTCTCATGAATAGCTTGACCTTTGTCTTGCCTGCATGCGATCTCAGGACACCTAGGTGGGCTGTATTTGTGTCTTCATTATAACTTGGTGACTTTTGCTGCAGAGGACAGTGAGGACGAGAAAGAAGACCACAAAAATGTGCGTCAGCAACGACAGGCAGCGTCCAAAGCAGCTTCGAAACAACGAGAGATGCTTATGGATGATGTGGGTAGTGAGGAGGAGGAACAAGAGGACGATGAGGCACAGTTCCAGGAGAGTGAGTAAATAGGATTGTAAAAAGTTGGGTAAATTATTTAATGCTGCGTATCTGTCCAACAGACCCAGCTTTCATGTTTCACATCTAGAATTTTCATTTGAAGTTTGCAGCAAAGATGTGTGGCTTTGTAAGTAGCCCTAGAGGATTCTTGTAAAGTTCTTAATGCTTTTTGCTGTCTCTTACTATCCCATTGGTTTTGAGGCACTGATTCTGCTGTCAGGTGATGTAAAAGTACTTTATCCTTGGTTGACCAAAGTAGGGTTGTTTGTTTCATAAGAAGAGATGGGTGATACTATTGTGGGTGTTTATTATAGACCACCAGATCAGGGTGAGGAAGTTGATGAGGCCTCTGCAGACAGCTGAGAGCAGCCTCACAGTCACAGGCCCCGGTTGTGGTGGGGATTTGAACTTCCCTGATGTTTGCTGGAAGGACGACTCGGCCGGCAGCCACAGTCCAGGAGGTTCCTCCAGTGCCTCGACGAGAACTTTGTGATGCAAAGGGTGGAGGAGCCGACTAGGAGAGGTGCACTGCTGGACCTCATCCTCACTGACAAGGAGGGGCTGGTTGAAGTGGTAAAGGTTGAGGGCTGCCTTGGTTGTAGCGACCATGAGATGGTGGAGTTCAGGATCTCATGTGGCAGGAGCAGGATAGCAAGCAGAATTACAACCCTGGATTTCAGCAGGGCAAACTTTGGCCTTTTCAGGCAAATGCTGGGGGAAATCCCATAGGCTTGAAGGTAAAGGGGCCCAAGAGAGTTGGTTAGTGTTCAGGGACTGTTTCTACTGGGCACAAGATCAGAGCATCCCGACACGTAGGAAGTCAAGGAAGGGAGCCAGGAGACTTAAATTGCTTTGTGCTTTCAGCAGATTCAGGAAGCGATGAAGACTTCCTCATGGAAGATGACGATGATAGTGACTATGGCAGTTCAAAAAAGAAAAATAAAAAGGTCTCCAAGAAATCCAAGCCAGAGAGGAAAGAAAAGAAAATGCCGAAGCCCAGGCTAAAGGCTACAGGTGAGTCTATGCAAATAAAGTTATGCAGTTTGTTTTAGAGGCTGGTGTTTTCTTTATCTACTATAGAAGACTCGGTGGATATCTCAGGAGTTAGTAGGTATCCACATAGCCTAATTCATGAAACTTGCCATGATTTCAAGCAGTGCTATGGAATAATAAGGTGGTTTTAATTCTTAATTAAGAGATGGAGTTGGTATCTGTCTCATCGGCAAAAAGCACATAGATTGCAAAACCTGGCCTGTTGAGATGCTGTGGTCTGACTTTCTGTGTTGTGGCCAAATAATGTAATTTGGGGCTTTGATTTGAGCTCGTGGACTCTGTGCTCTTTCCAGGGTAGAGGAATGCGGAGAAACAAGAACAAAAGGAAAATTTGCTGCGTTTCTGCAGGAAATCTAAAATCGTAGTAGCAACATATGTGCTGGTTTGACAAGAGGGTGGCATGTTGGTTTATGATATCATATCCAGCAATTATTTAGGACTTGCAATTACATATATTTAAAATCTTAATAACTAACTTTCAGTTCAACTGAACTAATACAGATTGCAAAACCCACCGTGTGTGTGGTATAGATAGTTGGTTAGTGTTAAGGGACTGTTTCTACTGGGCACAAGATCAGAGCATCCCGACACGTAGGAAGTCAAGGATGGGAGCCAGGAGACCTGTGTGGTTAAACAGGGAACTGCTGGGTATGCTCAAGTGGAAGAGGAGAGTTTGGAGGAGACTGAGGGGTGACCTCATTCATGTTTACAGGTATATAAAGAGTGAGTGTCAGGAGGATGGAGCCAGGCTCTTCTCAGTGACAACCAGTGATAGGACAAGGGGTAATGGGTGCAAACTGGAACACAGGAGGTTCCACTTAAATTTGAGAAGAAACTTGTTCCCGGTGAGGGTGGCAGAGCCTGGCCCAGGCTGCCCAGGGGGGTTGTGGAGTCTCCTGTGCAGACATTCCAACCCGCCTGGACACCTTCCTGTGTAACCTCATCTGGGTGTTCCTGCTCCATGGGGGGATTGGACTGCATGAGCTTTCTGGGTCCCTTCCAACCCCTGACATTCTGAGATTCTGTGTGGTTCTGTGATAGTCAAAGCCAAATGAAACCTGCTACTGAAATGCCATGTAAATCCTGTTTGTTTAAAGCCGAATGACTTTTTATGTCTTTGCTGATCACAACTTTAAAAAGCTTTTTCTTCCTTTCAGTGACCCCCAGTCCAGTGAAAGGCAAAGGGAAGGCAGGGCGCCCCACAGCTTCCAAGCCAACAAAAGAAAAGACCCCGTCCCCCAAAGAAGAGGATGAAGAGCCTGAAAGTCCTCCAGAAAAGAAAAAATCAGCCAGCCCTCCACCAGAGAAATCGGGGGATGAGGGATCTGAAGATGAAGCACCCTCTGGTGAAGATTAAATGGCAGTTGAGGAAATCTTTGTTTAAAAAAAAAAAAAAAAAAAAAGAAAAAAAGAAAAAAGGAAAAAAAAAAAGGAAAAGTAAACATACTTAGGGGTAGAACACGGTTTTGGCTGTGGCTTGACTCATGGGCTTTGAATGCTGTCTTTACTTTCAGCTGTTTAATACAGTGTATCCTTTTTTTAATAAGAGGAAACCCTTATACAGTAATATTTTGAAGTCAATGTTCTCTGTTGGCCATTCCGTTCTCCCTCCCCCACCAAATCTGAAAGCCATTCAAGACAAATTAACAGACCATTAAAGATATATTTTTTTCAAGGGATAATGCAGTTGTGAAGCAATAAGGTTGAAGACTGATATGTGGAAACCATACTTACAAATCATTAATTAGCATAGTTTTCTCAGTGTTGGTAAGAGTTCTGCATTTGGATATGTGGAAAAAAAACCCGAACCTGTGCTTTAAAAAGACTTGTGTTCGTACAAGTTCACTCTCAGAAAAAGATGTAGTGATTTGAATTCCAATTAAGGAAGAGGAAACATGGGGAGGAAGCCTGTGTTTCTTGGATTTGGGCACGTTTTGCATGGAAAGCAATCAAGAGACTTGTAGATGGTCCACTGTCTTTTCCTTAGAAAAGACCCTTCAATTAGGTTGCGAGCTCGTTTGTCTTTGGATAGAATGCTGTTCTGCTTTAGGCACGTCGCAGTTCATTCTATACAGATTCAGATACACAACCTACAAGCTTCTCCCATCCGTTAACTTTATTTCTTCCAAAGTTGGCTATAGATGGGCAGAATAGGGAGCAGAAATCAAAAACAATTTTTCAAACAGTGGTTTCCATTTGGTATTGTGGAAAATGCCTTTGAAACTTTCCCAAGGAAAAAAAAGAATGAACGGGTTAGTATAAAATGTAATTCTTCAGCTTTTGGGGTGAGGGATGTCCTTTTATAAATGTGAAGCAAAGGATTCCTGTAATGCTCTGGTCAGTCTCGGATCCCATGAGTCACGCTTAAGTGTTTCTCTTCTCTCCCTCGGTCTGTGCTCAGAAAGGCTCCGTGGCCTCTCGGCCTCTGCAGTCCCAGCGCTGGGGAACGTCACCCCGAGGCCGCTTCCGTTAATCATCCTCCCATCTCACACGGTGGGGGTTCTGCTCCCGCATCCGCTGCTCTGCCTCTGATTTTTGGGCTGTCGTTCTGCTCCCTGAGCCTGAGAAGTGCTGAGTGGGGAACAGCGGTAAAGGGTGACGCTGGGAGGAGGCGCAGTTTGGAAGCGGCGTAGCAGGGATGTAGTTTTAGAATAGAAAAGCAGGATATCCCTGAAATGCAAGGCACCAGAGATATATGCGTGGTGGCATTTTAATGTGTTTTTATCAAAGCAGCCATATCCTTTTTTTTTTTTTTTAAACTTTAATTAAAGATACACAAGCCTTGCTTTTCAAACCCTAAAACAGAGGTTGCTGCCATATTTCTTGGTGGAAATATTGAAAACTGGACCTGCCATCTTTCTTTTCTCCTTAAACCCTTTGTGCTTTCTGTATGTTGCTCACGGTTGTTTTATAGCTTGCAAACTTTGCATTTATTTTTTTTTGATCACAGAACTACACATTTTGTAACCAGCCTCTCGAAGGTAACATAAGGCAGCTAATTAGGTGGTGCACATGCTACCAGATCTCTAATCCTGTTTGGATTTCAAGAGCTTTAGATATGATACACTAATATGACCAGGAAGGACACTTGGCTGAGTGACACAGGGAGCTTGAGGATGTTGAGCACAGTGTGGAGCCTAAAATGTGGAACAGAATATTCATTTTACAGCCGAGTGATTGTCTTGTGTGATTCATAGCCATGGATTTTATTGAGGCTGGTAAATTACCTTGGCTTATAAAAATTCAAGTTCTCTAACATTCTTTACTCTAATGAAACTACTGTTGCCGTTACAATAAAGATGATCGGTGTTTTCATTGTAAATCTTTTTATTTTTAAAGTGGTTTAATTTTGCAGAACAGCTTAAGGCTGGAGTGAAGTTCTCAGAGTTGTTGAGAAAGAAGCAAATGTCATCCCCTCTCCTCTCCCACAGCTCTTCCCACCTTCCCCCTGTGGGAGAGCAGAGTCTCTTGCATCCCCCCCAGAGCTTCTTGGGTAACATCGCAAAAGAAACAGCCACGTTCTAACAAACTGAAGTTAAGGCTGTGAAAAATCTCTTCCTGTTGTTCTCAGTGCAGCTTTTGGGCTGGATTATTTCATGCCTGGCAATTTCGGCCCTTGATCTTACAAACCGGTTGTGCTTTCTCACGTGTTCATCTCTCGTGGCTGTGACAGGCTGCGTAATGCTTATCTGGGAGTTTGTCACAACCCAAACACTATGTACATCCTCTGCTACTTCTGGGATTTTGTAACTTTTTCTATATTTTACTGTTTTGCTGATTTGTGCGAACACTAAACCCTAACGGTCTCATGGTGACTCTTAGAAATGGCACAGTTTACATTGTTACAGATAGAAGAAAATTGTGAAGCTTAACACATTTTTTTTTAGTACACATATTTCAGTAATATCAGGCTTAACGTTTTAAAACGTCTTTTTCAATTAATTTGTATTAAGCATTCTGATTTCTTGAAGGAAAGCTGTAAAAATGCCTTTCTTTGGGAGCATGAATAGTTCTTCATGGAGCAGAAAGTTTCAGTCGCGGAAGAAGGCTTTGAAAAGATTGTCTCCTGTTACACAGCTGTAGCTTTGGATCCTTTGCAGAGAGGTAAATTGATTTATTCCGAAGTTCAGTTCATCTAGTGCTCTGGTCTTACCCTTAATATTAGTTCATAAGCAACTTCAGTTATATATCCTGTTTCAGAATGCACACTGCCACGTTCCTTTTCGCAGTTATATGCCAGTAGTTAATTGAACTGGCCGCAAGGCTTGAGCGGTTAAAAATCTGCGATTTCAGTTGGAATTCTACCCTAAAGATGATTTACTTCAGTTTCTATTTGATCAGCGTGAGAAAGCCAAACACGTCGAGCTAACCGGGTTTCAGAATGGACTGTGGGTGAGAGCAAGACTTAGCAAGAGGCGGCCAAGGAGCTTTTAATTTAGTTTTAACTTCATCCGAGCAGCGGAGCGCGGGGAGAGGAGCAGCACAGCCCGGGGGACCGTGCTGGGGACAATTGGGAGCCCATGGGCTCCTGTGCCACCGCATGGCTCCGTCCCCAGGTGCTGAACCACCAGGGCAGTGGCAAAAGATGCACTTGAATTCCTTTTTTTCTTTTTATTTTTCTTTTTTTTTTTTTCTTTTAACCCTTCCTCTGGTGATGGTCACAAAGGTACAATAGTCACTGAGGCACCCAGGTTAAGGAGGGAGGGAAGTAAAACTGTATCATGCTGGAAGCTTTTTGAGCTGTAGAAACTGGTGCTTTGCTTTATGTAATTTGTTTGTGAAGTGTTTATTTTTATAACAGATCATATTGTTGAACACATGGTTCTTAAAAACTACAAACTGATCCATGAGTTGACTAGCTGAGAAGTGGATGTTCATCTGTTGGGGGAGGCAGGATATGGAAATGTAAGCAGATGGATGTTTAAAGGGACACTGTCACAAAATAGTTGCTGGCATATAGGATTTGTTAGTTGGGGGGGGGGGGGGTCACATCTATATGTGGAAATTATATATTCTATATGTATATGATCAAACGGAAAACTTTCCCGGAGCTTTGAATATTTTTCCTACGGTTTGGGGAGGTTTAAATACAAGTTCTGCTCATGAAACTAGGAAGCAAAACTAATTATTCTGTTCTTACTGTCCAAGGTGAGCTCGGAAAGGTGACAGTGTCCTTTCGAGACCTCCCCAAACCGCGTGTATCCTCCTTTTAGACTTCACTAGGTGACTGGCATTTGAATGTCTTTCCATTGACCTCTTTCTATTCAAAACAAACCACGATATTTCCAAGTCTAGCGGAGTTCTCGCCATGTGCTGACTCTGGTTTCAACCACTAGTGGAAGGACTCTCTAGACTCTGTGCCCCCCTCCCCGCGGTGAATCCCGCGGGTCCATCGGCCGGAGCATGCTCAGTGTGACTGCAAAACACACCGTTGTGCATATGCTTTGTATATTGGGGCAAGGGTTTTTTATATATATATTTTGGGAGGGGGAGTGGGTGGGAATGGAGAAATAACTCAATCAGCTTAAGCCAGAATAATGTGTGTAAAAGCCCCTGAAGTATTTTGTGTGTGAGTGCGCGGGTGTGAGTGCGCGCATGGGAGTGTCTGACATCTGATTCCCTTTGTGTTCTGAAGATTTGTGAGTTATATTTCTTTTATTTCTTTTTCTGCAGAAGCAATTGTTAACAAACAAAAAAAACAAATTGTAAATAAGAGCTACATAATTTTTGTTTAACCGTGAACATCGTGTCACAGCAAACCCTGAATAATCGCTTTGAAGGTAGAGGAGGAGACTCCAGGTAGGGCCTTGGGGCCTTTGGCTATCAGCAAGGCATCGTTATATGGTATGCAACGAATCTTTGTCTTGAGTATTTGCAATCCCCTGTTGAGCTTTTCTACAGATCAGGCTTTTTGCAGTTCCCCTTCCCATCCCTTTAGTTATTTTTATTTGGTTTGAATCTCAAGAGCAGACAGAAAAAGGAGCGGCTGCACCCGGTGTGGTCAGGGGGTGTGTGCAGACCGGACCCCGTACGGTTGGCAACTCTTGCAATACCAAGATCTGCCACGTGGTACTAGGAGTTAAGTCTGAATGTAACATTAACGTTTTATTTAAAATAAAACCACATTTTTTTAAGGGGTTGAAGTGAACATGACTGTTGACCATGTTCGTGAATTTATAGATGCAACATTCATTGGTAGAATTGTGTGATGGTCTTTTGTGCTACTTAATTTTACATATTCCAGTCTCTGTATGTACCTGCAAAGAAAGAAGAAATAACAAAACCCTGCTTTGCTTTTATGGAAGGGTTCCCAGGACTGCATACCTGCTCCTGAGCTCTGTTTTAAGTATGTGTATCCTTCGCTTGTATTTTGTATTAAAAGAAAACACGAGGAAAAAGAACCCTTTATTGTTCAGCATGTTGGAATTGTGTCCCCTCTTTTATTTTTCTCCTTTTTGGAATATATTAAGCAACTCATTCTTCTGTATCTTTTATTTTCTTTTGTAAACTTTTTGGTTTTGTTTAAAAATGGCTTTATAAAAGGGCTTTTATAACCCATAAACGTGACTTGTGTAGTTTTTCTGCTGTTTCAAGGTATTACTCTTTCTGCGGTCGCTTTTTGTTTTGTGGATGTGAGATGCGAAAACGTGTTCGTCTTGGATGCTGATGGATTCGTTTTTTTGCAGAGTTCGGCCTTTGCCTGACGAGGGTAAATCAGGTTTTGGCCAGAACAGTTTGGCAAGTGTGACCTTCCTGTCACTACCTGTGCGTTGTGGGGGGGAAAAACTAAACAATTAAGTCATATTGCCTACAGAGATCACAGTCATTGGTTTCATAGGCCCTTCTCTGAGGTTTTTTGGTGTTTTAAGGTTCAAAATCAATTATAAAAACTGACGATGAGGAGGGACAAAGCCTTTTACACATCCCGCTCCCCTCCAGGAGCTTTCCCTCAGCAATTCTGGTTCACCGTGTCCCAGCAATGCCAGTAAACATGCAGCCTCTTCTTTGTGGGTATCGTATCAGAGAACAACCCCATTCATCAGGACCGTGCTGAGCCCTTGTGAACTGGTTGTCATTTCGAATGCAGGTGAGTTGCCGCAGGTACAGGTCGTTTCCTCAACGTGTTGCGAGTTTGTGCTTGTAAGAAATCAACTATAGCAGATTTCGCCCAACCTCCTGCAGAATCTCAGTTGTAATGTACAACAGCAAGCATGCAGCCGTTTTAAGAGTGTTTACTCATTTTTTGGGTCCTTGCTGTCCCCTGGTCCCTGTCGCTCTGCTGGGCCACCAGGGGGCGACTGTCAGCGTCGTAAATCCCACAATAATATTCTCGTTACATTGGGGTTTTGCTTGTGTGTACGTCTGTGTTTTAAAACGTGCAGTTGTGCTTCACCTGAAAACATTTGTTTCTAACAGGGTTTAGGACGAAGCCGCTTCTGGGATCTGAAGGGCCCTGGTGTGGCAAAATACACACACGACTTTATTGAGCGAGTAATTTTGGGACCTCTCGGGCTTGTCCCCGTTCAGCAGCACCTCAACTGGGCTCAGTACAACTGGACAGGAGACCAAGTTGCCGTTGCCCCCAGTTCCAGCATAAGATGGTTAATGTATTTGTTTGCAGAGGTTGTTCTGGGTTCTCTATGAAATCCCATCTCTGTTGCCCAACACAAAATCTCGTACCCTTATCCACAGCCCTAAACTGCAGATTCAGTTTATTTTATCCCATAGTGTGGTTAAAATCAGATGATTGTAATACAGGCGTGTTTGCTGCTGGACAGTGATGCTCCAAGCTTCTGGAACAGGGTGGTTTAATAATGCAGATTATGACATTACTCCCTTTTCTTTTTAAATGTACCAGGTAATTAACGGTGATTGCTGCCTCGCTGCTGTGGTATCAGCAGTTCTATGCTGCAGCCTTGACCTGGATTCTTTATCTGCAGCAGCTGCAGAGTTACTGTCAGGTAACTTCAGTTTTAAGATTAATTAATACCACTTATTTACTTAAAGAATTGGTGCAACTAGGATCCGTGAACTCTTTTTCAAGATCTACTTGAAAAAAGAAAACCAAACCCCTACTTTCTTCCCAACTGCCACTAATACTTGACTGCCCTATTAGTAAATGCAGTGTTTGGCTGCTTTTTTCCCCACTTTTGCTCTTTTGAACCCCGTGTGTTTACTGACTGCTCAGTCCCGTGGGCAAATGCTCTGCCAGCACAAGTTAAAAGTTCCCATTGGCTCTGTAGTAGTATTTACAGAGAGTTAATACCAGAAACAACTGACTTGTTTTCCTATTTAATGGATATGCATCTGAGAAGTGGACACGCAAAGGGGTTTTGTAAATACAGCGAGTGCTGCCAAACCAGGGGGATGAGATTCCCTTGGCGAAGAATATGAGCCGTCGAGTTTTAATCCAAGAGAATTTTGCCTCGGGAATATCCTGTTTGTGTTTCTTTTGGTAGTGTTTGGTTAGAGAATGAAAATAAAGTCAAAAGGTGGAATTCAAGATTCCATGATGGCCTTGAAAGAGTAAATGGGAAGGAGTTGATTTAAAGAGCTGCTCTTCCATTCCTGCCCATCTTGCGTGTTGAAGGAAACCTGGCAAAACTCTGGAAATTGAGAGATTTCCCTCCAAACCTGTATTTAAAACCATCTTTTTAGGTATAGTCTAGATGCAGCAAACCACAAAGTGAATAGTATTAAATTTTTTACTTCTTTCACTGGTATTTGGGCTCTGTGTACCACGCAATATGAGAAATCGAGTCTTGAAAGATCTCGCTAGTAACGGAAACCGAGCTCTGGAAGGTGCGTGTTCACCGTGTGTTGATGGAAAAGCACTAAACGTCTGTAACGTACGATGTGTTAGACCTGAATTCGATCTGGGAGCGCTTGCTTCTTGGTTCATAACCACATCCTGGGCTACCACAGGCTCCAGCTTCAGAGCTTTATGTCGACCAGGAAATGGTTTTGTGTGCTTGGGGCTTTTTTTTTTCCCCTCTTTCCATAGATACAGGTCAAGTTCAAGTGTTGTTATCCCACTGTGGTCAGGAATGCTTTTGAAAGTCAATGCTGAATTGGAGTCTCCAGGTCAAATTCAGCCCTTGGCCTTGAAGCGCGGTTGCAGTTTGGTCTCCTGCATGTTTTTTGATGGACAACAGATGAAAACAATCTTGCATAAAGACGTTTCCCGCTCTGTCTCCTCAATAATAATTCATTTACCCTTCAAAGTGATAAGTTTTGGTTTATATTCAAGCGCTACGGAGACATGGTGGGACAGCACACATAGCTGGAATGTGGTCATGGATGGCTATGTCTTTGTCAGGAAAGACAGGCCAGCCAGCTGTGCTGGTGGAGTTGCTCTTTATGTGAGAGAGCAACTACAATGTATTGAGTATTGTCCAGGCACGGATGAGGAGCGAGTTGAGAGTCTATGGGTGAAAGTTAAGGGGCAGGCTGGCAAGGGTCATACTATTGTGGGTGTCTATTCTAGGCCACCAGATCAGGGTGAGGAAGTTGATGAGGCCTCTGCAGACAGCTGAGAGCAGCCTCACAGTCACAGGCCCTGGTTGTGGTGGGGATTTGAACTTCCCTGATGTTTGCCGAAAGGACGACTTGGCCGGCAGCCACAGTCCAGGAGGTTCCTCCAGTGCCTCGACGAGAACTTTGTGATGCAAAGGGTGGAGGAGCCGACTAGGAGAGGTGCACTGCTGGACCTCATCCTCACTGACAAGGAGGGGCTGATTGAAGCGGTAAAGGTTGAGGGCTGCCTTGGACACCTTCCTGTGTAACCTCATCTGGGTGTTCCTGCTCCATGGGGGGATTGCACTGGATGAGCTTTCCAGGTCCCTTCTAGCCCCTGACATTCTGGGATTCTGTCATTCTGTTTGCTTTATATTCACTTGCAAATCCTGTAGCTTGAAAAGAGGCTGGTGTTTTATGTGAATAATCTCTTGTCTCTCATATTGAATAACGTTTGTGTTTCTAGTAGATAAGATAACAGCTCCAGCAGCAATAAATTTCCTGTTGTCACACAATCTCTTTTCCTTGAGCATTTCTAGCGAAGCAGGAGGTTTTGGTTGGCGTTATCAATTAGTGGCTTTCCTTAATGGTGGGGCCTGTTAGCTTTGTTCATCACAAGCATTTTCAGACATTTTTGATGAATTGGTTTATATCTGAGAGCTTCTGTCCTCTTGTGAGATGAAGTGAGTACTGACTTCTTTTTTTAAATAGCTCTTTTTTTCCAGCTAAATGATCTTCTGAATGTCTTGTCAAGAGGATATTCCTGTGGTCTCTCCTGAAGCATGTGCTGCGCTTCCACTTCATTTCCTGAGAAGTGAATGAAGAGAAGGAATAGTTGGAACGTAATCCTATTAATTATATACAGCCACCACTTTTTTTCCCCCTAAACTACCTTTTTTTGTTTTAAATTATACTTCACTCCTAACTATGACCCATTTGAAACAGTTCTTTCTGTTCCCCAAACCAGGTCAGTACATCAGTTTTAAACTAACAGGTGATGCTTCTCACACAGGTCTCACATTTGGAAGGGACTCAGGTTCTTTCAGTCTCATTCACATTAAACTGGTTTTGCACCATGATACCACTAAAGTGACTTTTAAACCTTTTCCCCGTTTCCTCCTTTTGTTGAGCAAGGGTAAAAGAAAATATACGTGGGTGTAAACCCTTGTTCTCACTCTTGCGTCTCCTCCTCGCGCCACTAAGGGCTCTGCATTTTCCCAAGGTGGTTGAATGCAAACATATATAATGTTAATAGAGTTTTTATATGAGTGCTAAATATTGCTATCTGGGCTCAGATCTAAGGTGAGCTTGTTGGATATTTGTTTCTTTTCAGGAATATGGCTTCAATCTGCTTTAAATCCCTGGACCCTCCTTCCCCTGGCCAGGTTTGTGCTGGGTGCAGGTGAGGACAGGAGCTGTGGCACCGCATTAATTAAACAGAAATTACCAAGGCTTTAAATGCTGGAAGGCATTGCTGACACCAAAACAAAGACTAGGTTTGTGTTTAAAGCTTGGTTATATCTGGCAGCATTGGCAGAATAGCTGTTGGTGTAACATACTTCAAAAAAGTAGTTCCTTTTCCTCACTGATATTGCAACATTTCTTAATTACTTGGATCTCCAGGCTTTTCTCTGACACAAGGATGTGTGGGAAATGCCATCTCGAGACACATGTTGTATCTGCTCTACGAGGATGCACAGCAGCTTAAATGTTAGTGGAGGCAGTTTGTCCTGGTGTGCAATGAGCCTCGATACTGAATTTGGGTTCAACCTGCTGCTAGTTACAGCACATTCCAACCCGCCTGGACACCTTCCTGTGTAACCTCATCTGGGTGTTCCTGCTCCATGGGGGGATTGCACTGCATGAGCTTTCCAGGGCCCTTCAACCCCTGACACTCTGGGATTCTGTGATATCTGAAGTTATTATGACCAATAATCAAAAAAAAAAAGGGGGGGGAGGAAGCCATTTGAATGGAATTCCTTATTTCCTCCTGCATGTAACGGAGGAGTCGATGTTGGACGCCTGCAGCTTTACCCTTTTCCTCCAGCTGGTGAGAAAGAAGCTGTGCTCTTCCTTTGTATCTGAGGGTCATGCGGTGGAAAAGTTGAGAAATGCTGTATAAAAGTCAGGAAAAGGAGAAGGAACCTCTTGTCCTCGCGGGGCTGACTCTGCCGTCCACATCATGTGTACCTCTCCGTGTACGTCTTGGCCCTGTGCACGGGGAGGTTCAAGATGTTCCTTCTGCATTTTACTGAGAGGTGACCAAGCAGCTGGTGACTTTGGAGCTGTCGGGAAGGTAGCGAGTAGTCCTGGGTTCATTTATTCTGGTGGCAAGGCTGGCTGATCTTTTCCATCTCTTATGTTTAGGCTTCTACAAGAGAAAAATTCCCCTATTAAAGATCACGGCCAAGTGGCAGCTCGCTTCATTCCAGAACAGCCTTCTTGGCTCCGTAATAAAAAAGGAATAAGGGGGTTGTAGTCGATAGTGCTCTGGAGTTGATCTCATTCTGACAGTGCTCATTACATCAAATCTGAGCGCTCACTCTACCATATGGAAAAAGGGGGGACTGTGTCTGGGACCCACCGCTGGGGAAGGTCTCCAGTGCTGTTTGTGTCTTGACCCCAGGCAATCCTCCCATTCTGCCTTCGTTAACCAAGTGATTTGCTGAATGCCAGCGACCCCTTAGCGAGTCTCCCGAGGCGCTGGGGCTGAGGGTGACACACAATTGTCAATAAGAATATCTGGGGGGGTTCATCATGGAACAATTTTTAACATGCAGGTCAACGTCATCCCTAGGATTTAAGACGGCGAGGCTGATTCGGAGGTGAATTAATCACAGAATTATCAATGCACATGCTGGTTTTTTTTCATTTTATTTGGGAATAGGAGCAAAGGAGCTTGGCTGGTTCTAGAATACCTTCTTCCTGACTCCTGGCACTGCAAATAGCAATAAAAATTCTAGAGAAGTGTGACACAAAAAGAAAAATAGCTTTTAGAGACACTAAAGGAGAGAAGGGCAAGACCTGTGAAGATGCAGACACCTGGGATGATGGTAAGCAAATGAGATAGCCCTGTTTGCCTGGCTCTGTCATTGCGAGATTTGGATGGAAAACACTCCTATTATTCTTCGACTGATCCTTTTTTTAATTAATGAAGTAGAATTAAGGTTCTCCCAGTCCTACAGGATGACTTTAATGTTTCTTTGTAGGTGTATGGCCTTGTTCTTCACCATCTCTAGTGTTTCAGTTCTCCTAAGGCAGGATTCAAGATGCAGCTTATCTAACAGCTGCTTCCAACCAGTGCTTTGGAAAGGAGCGTAACTTGGGTGTCTTTCTTCTGCAGTCACTTCCTTCCACACAGTACAAGTATTTCAGAATAAACACGCGGGGAAATATTTGCACCACATGCTATAAACAGGGCGCATGTTGTTTACCTGAAGCAAGTATCTGCCCGTCAGTTGTCAAACTATCCTCACTTACATAGAATCAGAAGACACGGACTGGAGGAGTTGGGATTCAGGGAACTGGAACTTTTTATATCCCTTGCCAAACAAGTACAGTACCATTAAAGAAACGCAATGGTCCCTAGCTGGACACAAGGCTTTTCATCTAGTTGTCCTTGTTCAAGAGGGGGCGTGGATTAGTAAGTGGCTCTTTGGTGAAGGTCCGCAGCCTCTCGCATACCAGGGTTTCATCTGTCGCCCCCTCCTGTCACAGGGTCGTTGGCCAGCGCTCATTGCTGCGGGAGTTGGACTGGAGGGCTCTGGGTGCATCATCTGCAAGTGGCTGAGCAAACGTGGCACAGGGAATGGTTTGGAAATAGTTTCCTTGGTGCCCAAACCAGAAAGAAATCCACTGCTTTGCCTCCAGCTTAGCGGGACTAAGCGGGGGCAAGGCAAAGAGTAGCTTAAGTTGCATGTACCAAATACGCGTGGTGAGAAGGAGCTCGATCCATAAGCAGCTTTCTCTAACTGGATTTGAATCAAAATAGGCTATTGCACAAGGAAGACACCTCAGATCTTCTCCTGTGAGCTGGAAACCATCAGCTGGCGCAGGAGTTACGTGCTTTGGCAGGAGTTGCCTGCTTTGCCCCATGGCAACGCAACTCTGGGCTGCAGCAGAACACAATTCACCCCCTTGGGGTAAGAGTGGGAAGGAAGTGGGCAGGATGCGAGTAATTACCTAATAGTCTGATGAGGAAAGCTTGAGCCACGTCAGAGGCCAGTGGGGCCCTTCCCTGCGGGGCAGCCGGAGGTTCTGGCCAGGACGTTTTTCCTGCCTCATTGGTAGGACTGAGCGGGGATGAATTTGGGGAGAGGTGGGTGGTACCAGAGATGCGCTGCAGGTTGGAGAAGAAGCTGGTGCAAAGCGATCCTTCTCTTTACTGGTTTTCCTGTGCGACGTGGAGGGTTGAAGAGCTGTGAACAGAAGCCAGGGCTGCGCAATGCTGAAGATTGAAGTTCACAGGAGCTGCAGGTTCAGAGAGCCTGTGGCTGCGACACCGAGCTGCGCTTCCTTTTTACACCGAGAAAACTCACGCTTACCTGCACAGCAAAGTAAAAATAAATGCAAAGCAAGAGGATTCAGCAGAGCCGTTGTTCAGCTCCTCTCGAACTTCCCTTTGGCAAAGCTGTTTGGATTTCATGCTGTTGCAGTTGGCTGTTTTCTCCTTGTGTGTTTGTAGCAAGGACGTCCCTTCCCTGCCAGGTCCCGCCGTGTCCCCCACGACCACAGCAGACGGTTCAGAAGGTGACGGAGCACGTGGAAGGGAGGTTGGCTGCAAGAGGCAGAGGTTAAGAATGCGGCCCAGGGAACAGCGGGGGGAACGCGAAAATGTTTGTCCTGCGCTCTGTAAATATAGCAGATATGCCCGGATTTCAAACCCGGTTTAGCAACACAGTGTCATGGACAGCTTCTTTCCTTCTGCGTCGCCTGCAGGGACGGGGACGTTGGCGCTAAGCGGTAAACGGTGGGAGCTGTTCCAGGATCAATACTGATTTGGAGGAGGGAGCGCGTTTGCTTGGCTGCAAATCCAGTAAGCGGTGCACAGTGACCCCATCTCCCTACCAAACAAGAAAACCCCTCTAACCAAATGCAGCCCTTCCAATATGAGACAGGTTTTGCAGAGTCTCAAAAACCATGAGATTGTAAGTCTTGAGACTCCAAATTAAAAATTGCCTTCTGGTTTTGGCAGTTCATGGCCAATCGTGTTTCCAGGCTTTTCTCTACAACCGCAAGACGTGGAAATGGATCTTTTTAAAAAGAGAAAAATACCAACAAATACAACACCTCACTGAATCCATGACTCCAAGTACTTTGAGATTTAATATTGTGAAGCTTAGGGCAAAACTGGGGGAGCTAAAAATTGTGCCAAGCCGATAGAGTGTTGATACCGTGTCCTGCCTGCAGCCCTACATAGAGAAAGTCCCCTGCTTGCACTGTTAGTTGGGGGGGACGGCAGTTTTTGCATGACCTGGTAGCCCCGCTACATCCCTGGATGTTTTCCAGCCCATGTGTTGGAGGAGCCGCCGCTCCTGGCTGCGCAAAGTTGCTCTCGTTGTGGTTCGAGATGATACCCACCCACCCACCCACGGTGTCTCGGGAGGGAGCTGAAATGCTCATTTTTGGCAGCCCGTGTTCTGAAAGTTTTAGCCTGGTGGCTTCTCCTGAAATGCTTGAGACAGAAGTACATTTCCTGTTTAGAAAGAGAACGAAGATAAGCCCTAAAGTGCAGCCGCCTGCTCTGGCTACCTCAAGTATAAACAGGCTGCACGGCCGGGCGCTGCTTTTGTTTGTTCTAGTGGCTTTTTCTCTTTAAAGGTGCATTAGACACAATTATACAGAGTCCATCTTGTGGCACGAGAGGTCTGGGGCTGTCGGCTTGTCAGGAAAGATCCTTCTAAAATCCCCGAGCGTCCAGCATGAATTCCCACCTTTGTTCTCAAGCCCTAAGCGCCACCAAGGTATGTTTCTACTTTGCATTTCTCTAACGCTTTTCCACCTCGAGATCTGAGCGTGGGTTGATTTTTCTGGGCTTACAGAGAGCGAAAGGTTTGCATCGTGAGTCAGCAGACAGTCTGCAGTCAAGTTCAGGACTCGCATTTTCTGTAATTAAGCACTAAATAGGCTTAAAGCTTCCACTGGCCAATCCGAGCATCCGCGGAATCCCTCTGTGCACCACGGTTAAGGTCTGGAGAGGCAACGGGGGTTGTGTCTGTGTAGCTGTGCTCGGAGTGAAGCTGAGATGCTTTCTTGCCCTCTGACTCCTTGGTTTATTTGCCACATGTGATGGTGCCGAACCCCTGTAAAGTTCTAGCAGATACCACTTGACTGGGTACGCGAGACTTAGATAAGACCAGGGCGCATCTGTGCTATGATCTAATCAGGCATGAGCAGCTGAGATGGCAGTTGACTCTGTATTTCCCTCTTTTGATAAATTAATCTAGTTTGCAGATTCCCATGACGGCTCAATCCTGCAATATTCTGAACCTTCTAGTCCTACTTCCACAAAATTATTAGTTCCATTTATAAGCCCAGGACTGGATCTGCTGAAACCAATAGTATAAACAATATGAGGCTCTTCTTGCCGTGTTTAGGCACCCAAGTCTAAATTTTCAGAGTTGCTGATCCCACAGAAGATCCCACTGGGTCATCGCCAAAGTGCTTCTGAGATCGAGATGTGGGATCCTCAGGAGCTGCGAGCGTGGAGCGGGAAAACGTGTAACATGCCCCGAAATCCTCGGCTGGACGGTGGTTGAGTCACAGGACCACGAAACTCAAATCTGTGCTCGCTCACAGCTTTGTGAGCGCTGTCCCTGATGTGCTGCCGCCTCACTCTCTCTTATGTGTGTCTCTGGCTGCTTATCCCTCTGAAAGAGAGAAAAATGCGTCCAGTTTTTGTTTTCTAAAGATTTCTAAATAAGGATCTAGAGGAACGCATTGCGAGTGAATTAAATCAGGACGGAGCGCCGATGTTCTTCAGAACTTGATGGTGCATCCTGATGAGAAATGAGATTGTGTTAAATAAATTAGGTGTGTGAACTTGCAAGTGGGACCCAGCAAGGGAAAAAAAGTTACAAAAATGGCTTGCAACAACTTTAAAAATAGGAAGTATAGTATCAAAATGAAGCACGAGTTTTAACCGTGAGGTTTTGTTGTCAAATACTGTAGCTTTGTTTAAGACAAGTTGTATACATGTCCCCTACTTGTGGGGGAATTACAAATTTCATTATCTGGGGAGGAAAAAAGGGAAGAAGGGATTATAGCCTTAATTCATATCGAAAGTACCGTTGCTTATCATAAAAATATGTCCATGAAGAATCAAACAGTAGCAGAAAAAGGTGGAATGTGACTTATTGTGACTTGTGTTTCATCGTTGTTGTTTGGGGGTGGTGGTGGTGGTGTTTTCCCTGCTCTGTTTCAGTCTTATCTCTTTCTTTTACTGTTTTCACTTTACTTTTCCAGATGTGAATCAGGAGTACGGCTGAAACCAGATGAGCCATTGCAGGACCCCCATGTCTTTCAAGGTATCAGAGCATCAGAATTCTATGATTCTTCTTGATCCGTGCAGGACCAGCACCTCGCTGTCAGCTCGGAAAAAAGCACCAACTTGTCCCAGAGAATTTAAGCGTCATGAGCAGGAAGCATTAAACAAAAGCAGCGGCGTTGTGGAGAGGAAGGAGCAAAAGTTGTGCAAAGAAGAACCACGTAGAAGAGCTCAGGCTTCCTCTGTTCTCATACACGATGGAGCGGTTGAGCACAGAGCGAGTCCCATCCAGCAGAAGTCAGGTGAGGTGAAGACCTGCTTTAAACTAAGCATGAAAACACCTTGGGAGGAACTAGAGCCGTGTTTACCTGCAGCCAGAACTCACAAATGCTTTCCGGAGCTGGAATTTGAGAAGGTTATCGCAATAAAGATACGTCGCGCCAACCGGAGGCTCTACCAACAAGTTGCCAAGTGTTTGTCAAAGTGCGTAAATACTGTTATCGCCGCTTTATTGAAGGGGAAATGAGTTGGGAGATGGGAAGGCTGAAATATTTGAGTAGCACCCAACTTTTACAGTGCCTCAATTGAAGGGAAATTTTTCAGGCCTGCTGGAATTTAACGAACGAGTATTTGGTGTGGCAGGGTATCGATTGTCTTAATCCGCTCTGTTGTGACTCAGAATCTCATCTTCATTAAGCCGCAGTTAAACCCATTTTCTGTCTGGCAAATCTAGAAGATGCGATATGTCTGTGATCTCAGCGATGCCCCAGAAGGATCCACCACCTGCAATTTAGGGCAACAAAGATGCTGAAGGGAGTGGAGCATCTCCTGTGTGAGGAAAGGCTGAGGGAGCTGGGGCTCTGGAGCTGGACAAGAGGAGACTGAGGGGGGACTCATTCATGGGGATCAATATGGAAAGGGGGAGTGTCAGGAGGATGGAGCCAGGCTCTTCTGGTGACAACCAGTGACAGGACAAGGGGCAATGGGTGCAAACTGGAACACAGGAGGTTCCACTTAAATCTGAGAAGAAACTTGTTCCTGGTGAGGGTGGCAGAGCCTGGCCCAGGCTGCCCAGGGGGGTTGTGGAGTCTCCTTCTGTGCAGACATTCCAACCCGCCTGGACACCTTCCTGTGTAACCTCATCTGGGTGTTCCTGCTCCATGGGGGGATTGCACTGCATGAGCTTTCCAGGGCCCTTCCAACCCCTGACATTCTGGGATCCTGTGATTCTGTGAATTTCTTTTTGAAAAGCGGCTGCTTATACCTGGACCCAGATCGCACGGTGGGTCAGGGAACAGACGATGGGAAGCTGGAGTTGACGCTGCTGGTCTGAGCCCACAATGCTGAGCATCTGGGAATCCACCTTCCGAGAGCCGTACGCTCCAGTGCAAAAAAACCATAAAAATTTTAAAGCAGCGCTAATAGTGATTTAATTGCTTGTGAACTTCCCCGACTAGAAAACAGAGGCCGTTCTCCCCACCCAAACTCGGACTCTGGCGCTTCGCCAGGTTAAGTCATAGCACTTCAATATCTTTTTTTTCTTGCTTTCTTTTTTTTCAGCTGCATCTGGAGTGCCAAAAAACCTTTTGCAGGAAACAGCAGTGTCGTTTCTCCTTGTCAGCCGCCTCAGCGAGTGAGTTCTCAGCGGTTCGAGTGACAACAAATGCAGGTGCTTCTCTGCTTTTTCCATGTGGGGCGAGTCCTCTCAGCCAACTTTGGGAGGGAACAGCTGCTGACAGTGAAAACAAGGCTGTCCTGCTGATCCCAGCTGAAACAGGACATGGGAATGGGATTTCTGACCTTGACAGGTACTAAATTGCTCAAAGGAGGGACCCTGTGGAGGTTAAAAGTAACTAAATCTTCATAACGCTTCCGCAACTAGTGAATGCGTTGCAAAACAGAGGCCAAATCGTTAAATAGTACAAAGTAGCCCAAATCTTTTGGCGACCTATCAGCTGACGAACTGGCCCAAGTATTTGCAAACATTAATTTAAGAACAGCTGCATTCCTCTCTCGTTCTTCCTGTCCTCTGCTCGTGAGTATTCACACACAAGGCAATGCTACTTGTTGATGGTGATGTTTAAGGCAGGCTCTTCTTGCCAAGGGTTCTGGTCTTGAGGTATATGAATAAGAGCATTTATTTTTCCTCAACTCATGGTTCTGTTTAGTTATTGTTAGACAAGCTAGATATCGATATAATGTCTGGATCTCTCTGTACAATAAGTGTATATATTCTGCCTCGCTCTCCCACACACGCCATGTGATTTTTAAGCAGTCATCTACCATGAATAATGTCCAGGGGCCAGGTCACAAGCTTCCCAGAGCGTGGAATGCTATTTGCATACAATCCGAGCAATTACGAGTCATGAATAGATTAGGAAAGCCAAACAAAAAATAATGATAATAATAATTAAAAAAAAATAAAAAAGAGAGGAAAAAAATAGAGAGAAAAAAAGAGAGAGAAGAGGGAAAAAAAGAGGGAGAGAAAGAAGAGGGAAAAAAGAGGGAGAGAGAGAAGAGGGAAAAAAGAGGGAGAGAAAGAAGAGGGAAAAAAGAGGGAGAGAAAGAAGAGGGAAAAAAGAGGGAGAGAAAGAAGAGGGAAAAAAGAGGGAGAGAGAAAGAGGAAAAAAGAGGGAGAGAGAAAGAGGAAAAAAGAGGGAGAGAGAAAGAGGAAAAAAGAGGGAGAGAGAAAGAGGGAGGAAAAAAGAGGGAGAGAGAAAGAGGAAAAAAGAGGGAGAGAGAAAGAGGGAGGAAAAAAGAGGGAGAGAGAAAGAGGGAGGAAAAAAGAGGGAGAGAGAAAAGAGAGAGAGAAAAAGAGAGGAGGGGGAAAAAGATGTGTGGGGGGGAAGAAAAAGGCTTTTTAAAAATACGATTGTGTTGAATGCGGGAGCGATGGCAGCGGCACCGGAGGGAGCGGGGGCTCCGGGCGCCCGGCGGGAGCGGGGCCGCTGTGCCCGGCGGGGGCGGCCCGGGCCGGGGACCCCCCGGCACAGCCCCCCCCCGGCACAGCCCCCCCGCTGGGCCGCGGCAGCGCATGCTCCCTGCCGGCCAACCTGCCCTTTTAAACGGCGGCGGAGGCGCGGGCGCTGCAGCGGGGCCGGGCTGAGCCCCGGCCGGGGCCGCCGAGGTACGGGACGGAGAACCGGGCGGGGTTGCGGTCCCGGGGAGCGGGAGCGGCCCCGGGGGGGTCAAAGGGTGGGAGCAGCGCTGCCCCGGCGCGTCCCGAGCGGGGCCGCTTCGCTGCGGCTTCATCTTCGGTCCCGCTGATGCTCGTCGGCATCAAAACACACACACAAAAACCTCCTTGCGCATCAGGAAGCCGCAGGTAGAGCTGCCGAGCAGCGCGATGCACCTTTTCAGGCCTCCCAGAGCCGTGTGGATGCGGGATAAATATTAACGCATGGATGTGGCATGAGCTTTTTCTATACTTCTCATTGTTACAGAAACATCTGCCGCGACCGAGGTAGTTTTAAAGATCACTGAAGAGTTTGGGAAGCGCGATGTGACCATGGACTTCCAGAAATCCTGCGGACTTGTGGGGACAGGTCAGTGAATCCGTGGAATCAAAGGAACCAGGCACTTGACAAAGGGAAGTTTTTGTTGCGCCTAATTGTAGGCTCTGCTTTAAATTTGCTGCCAGGTTAACTTGCCTCTCTCCTTCAGCTGTAGTGGGAGCTTGAGGAGGTTGTCTTCTTAAAAGTGGTACCTAAATGTTGTAATTCCAAAGATTACTGACTTCAGCGTGACTAGAGTCTTTGGTGGTAAAATGCCTTAGTTATTTATGGTAAACATAAACTGAAAGACTAATCTGTCTTCCCGCGGATGACAGCTTTAGGAGGAAGAGAAAAGCATTGGAATAAACGAATACTTTTAGGCTGGGGATGGCCAGACTTGGCAAGATGCCTGGTCTTCATGTTTATGTTTAAAATGAAAATAAGAATTGGACAAGAAACGTACCAGGAACAGCTTTCCTAGTCTTGATCTAGATCTGTCAGACTCCCGAGCAGTACAGAGAAAGCAGCCAGGCTCAAACCATATCCATTCCAGCACTATTCTACTGCTAGAAGTGGGTTCAAAAGCCTCGCATTTGTATGTGTAACGTGAGAATAACTAGGAAATTATAGAAATAGAACATGAGTAAGAACTTCAAAAGCATCCAAATGACCTGGGCACTGGAGTCATGCAGGCACTCCTGAAAAACATGTACCAGCCTTTAAACATTTTTCTATTATTCACCCTACATGCAATCTTTGTTTTTTGAACTTGTGATGCTACCTGGACTTTCTTGCATCATCTGTAGCTCCTGCCCTTGCGCTTGGTGGAGCCGGGAATGCCGGATTCCCAGCCCTGCGCTTGGATTCCAGGCAGCGCCTTGAACCTCTGGAACTGATTATGGCAAAACATTGTGGAAGCCAAGAGCGCTCGGCTTACGGGATTTGAAAGGAGGATTAGAAATTTGATAACAAGAATCTCCAGAATTAATAGCAAATTAAATGAGAGCTTTACAGGGGATATAAATCCCTGTATTTCAGGGCATAAACCAATCTTAGGATTTAGTAGGAAACTTCTCCTTGTAGGGAGATTTTTCTTGCGCTGGTGGGTCTGTTCCCCTACAACTTGTTACAAATGTGGCTTGTGCAGTGTCTTCTATGAGGGTGTCTTGTCTTCTCAAAGAGGTTCCAATTAAAGTACCTGAACACCGAGGTGTTTCCCAACGTGGAGCCATCGCTAGAAGGCTCAAACCACATGGCTGGAGGTAAAGGGAACATTCTTTGTGAACAAAACAGTAGTCTTACAGACTCTGAGATTATCATCACTGTAATGTGATAGAGTACTAGTAGATACTGCAATGTACTCTGGACAAACTGCCCTGGCGGCATCTTTTGAGTGCACACAGTCATTTTTTGTTGGCAGAAGTGCTGCAGCCGTAGGGTGAGAAGCTAGACTGGTTGCCGAGTTAGAAAACGTAGCCTTTGGTCTGCTTGATCTTTGCCAGAACCCCTAGAAAATAGGGATGTCTAGAGTAAACCCTTGCTAACCTTTTCCCCAAGGTGTTTATTTTGCTGGAGCACTCACGTGGCAGTTTTTGGGGGGGTGGAGGGGTGGTGTTTTTCTTCCCCCCGCCCCCCAAATGACATGTCTCTGCATGGCTGGACTCTGATGGCTCTGTGGGTGCACGCTCTTCAAAATAAACTAACCTTAGCCGCCCGGTTTTGTAATGAAACTGCTGGTAGAAGCTTTGTTCAGAGAGTGGACCGAAAAAGCTGGTCCTAAAAGCATCATATCCGTTGTATGATGAAGTGACATGGCAAAAAGTGCTCTTCAGATGTAACTGTGTGAGTTTCCTCGTGTGTCTTTTTCAAAGCCTCTTTGGAAATATTAACCTGTCTGCAGAGGGGCTGCATCGCTCTGAAAATGTTACCCCAGAGCCTTTAGTGTTTGATCCACAAGAAGCTCTGAGGGTTTGCAAATTACTTCTTGAGGAATGCACAAAATCAAAGGATAACTCTGTAAAAGCCGTCTTTCTACGTGGTATTTCTAATCTACTAGATGATGTGAGTCTCGATCTCTGGCTTCCATAGTTTTACACTGATAAAACCCAGCATAAATAGTTATTCCTGTGGCAGTTTCCCAACTGTTCCCTCCCCAAGGAGGTGATGTGGCAGGGAACTCAGGACGCTGCTGGGTCTGTGTGTTCTCCCCTGGCCATTACTGGTGGTTGGTTTGATTCCAGATGCCTATTAGTCTGTCATGGCTGGTTCCAGGCTGGACTAGTGCTAAGACCTTGCTTAAATGACGAGAAAAAACGCATAACAGACATTACAAAGTGATTTGCTGATGGTCTGTCTTTTTCTCAATGGCTACGTATTCTCAAGCAGTTTAAGCTTAATTCATATACAGCAATGGACATAATGCACTCCTCGGTCTCTTTAAAGGTTTATCCCACTTTTGTCTCTGTGCGATTGTAAAGCTTTTCAGACCAGCTCTAAACAGTGTGAGTAACATCTGTATGTGTTGATCCTGCGCCTTTCACTGTATTGGAGGGGTTCATCCAAGGAGTGTCTTGTTTTGGTAGCTGTCTGTTGGGGGTTTTCTTTAATGTGTGTGTTGCTATCTCCTTATCTTGGCTAAGGCAACATCAAAGCAAAACTCCTGACCCGTTGAGTGAAAGTTGTGCAGGTTTGTGATGGATTCAAGGCTACGAGAAGCAACAAGACCAGAGGGATGGGAGGAGAGGAGCTGCAGGCAGTGGTGGGGATGAGCAGCAGATGGTATGGAGAGGGATACACAGAAACTAAAAAGAGTTGTATCCGCCGAATCTTTTCCGTTCACTCCTGCTGTTGCAAATAATTCCATCATATGATCGTGCCCTGTGGCTTCTGCAGAGGGTGGGGGGCAGGCAGCGTAAGACAGCGACTTAAGTAAAACTAACCCTGGAGAGCCAACCTTGTGATCCCTGTGCAGTTAAACTCATGATTGTTGTGCTGTGAGGGGAACAAGGGTGTCATGAGGAGCTTGTGAGCAGCTGTCAACCGCTTTCAATGTTGATTTGACTTCTGAATGTGGAATATCAGATGTCAAAAGTGTCCTTGTAGAAACAAGAACCGTAGGGGATCCTTGCTTTTAAGAAATGTGGAAAACATTATTCTCTGCAAGGTAGTGAAGTAACATACGTGCTCATAGAAGACTCCCTGTGAGATGGATCTGCATAACGCAAAGGAAATCTTGCACTCGCCACAAACAAAAGGATAAGGAAGGCAGCAAACCAAAGAATTGTTTTTGCAGTTCTGTGCCCCGATGCTTGTATTGTTCGGTCAAACCACATTTACCTCTCACACTGACAATATGTTGAATCCAAGCATCCCTTGAAACCTGTTCTGTTTCTTGTGCTGCTGTTGCTCTTTGCTGCTTTAAGAACCTGAGTCCGATTTTGTATTACAGAGCTGCCGAAGTTGCTAATATGTCCACCAACTAAGCTATTGAGTTGTTTGCTCAAAAAACATATCTAAGTGGAACTATAAAGTCGCCATTTTATTATGATTATTTGTCTGCATGCTGTTCCTTGGAGGTCCTCAAATTTGTGCCTTTCCTCCTTGTTTTCATATCCTAAAATGTCAGTTCCTCTTGCAGTTCGAAAATATTTGTTTAACATTTTGCCAGCCTGCCTAAGAGGAGAAGCAGACCCCCATGAATATTGTCTGGCAAAATAACGAAGTGTAATGGAGGAATGTGATCCGAATGGCTTCTTTGTCTCCGTGCTGGAGGGTGGCTGGAACACACACAGCAATAAGCAGGTGCTTGATTTGCAGCTCTGAACAGTTTTTCTTTCTCCGTGTTACTGTGCATGTAATAAAAGCAACTGCTGCTAATCCAGATGTTGAGGCCTTGGCCCCATCTTAAATGCAGGGAAACCTTGTTTGAGTAACGCATGACTTGCAGGTGAATTCTCGTAACCGCCAGGTTTTGAATACTCAGGTGTAAGGATGGCCTCTGGCAAAATAGTGAGGTTTATTTGAAACGAGAAACTTAAACCAATGACGGGCATTGGCTTTGGTTTGCGAGGTCTAAGGTTTTTCTCTTCAATCAAGGGAGGAGATTTTTTCCCACCTTCACTTTGGTGGAAGCTGAAGTTCTCCACGGTGCTTTGCCTCCAGGAGCTGAGGCTTCCAGAAGAATGCAGATATAATGAGTGCAGTGACTCAAATCGTGCGAGTTGTCAGCACTCAAAAAACGTTAATGTTCTTGCAGAGCAGGCTAGGGCCAGCTTCAGGAACCATGTGTACATAGTTGTGGATAACATCTACATCTTGCTTTAGATTTATGGGTTCAGGGTTTCAGTGAAATGGTGCGTGCGATAAAATCCACGGATCACGCTTTCTTTACCAAACATTAGGAATGATTCATGCTGGGATCCGACCTGCTACATCAAAGAAACTGAGCTGGTGGTCAGACCTCAAATCCAACGCTGTTCTGCCGTCTCCTCCCAGTTGCCTACTTCTAATTGAGAAGCAATGGCTCTGCAGTTGGGTTTGGAGTGGATGTGAGTGCACTCGCTCGGTTCTCTGTCCTCTCTGCACAGAGACCACGAGTGTGTGAGTTCCCAGCCGGTGATTTGATGCTTTTCCATCAGCGATGCTCTGTTTGGAAGTGCTGGGCTGTGCTCTGCCTCTGCAGAAGCATCTGCCGCTGATCCAGGATGTTACGCTGCTCTTTTTTTCTCCTCTGCCCAGGCTTGTAAAGCCACTTCTGTTGTGATCTGTTCAGAGAGGGTTACACAAAGCGTTTCTGTTATCTAGAAGACCTGAGCTGTCGCTGAGCGTCCTCTGCCCATGCGATGTGTTGGCTGTCGCTGTGCCACCTCGCTCTGGATTCTGGAAAAGAAGTTCTCTGTGCGAACAGAATGAAGGATTGTTCTGGTCACGGAAAGAGCTTCCGTGTAGGTCTGTGACGAGAGGCAGTTCATAAATACAAAGAGACGGAGCACAAAGGATCCACGAGGTGACAGTGGCTTTCCGAGGCAGCGGTCTGTGCGTACCAGGTACGGGCTCTGTGTGACAAGGGAGGGCTTTGTGCGGGCGCTGTTGCTGTTGGACTCCAGAGGTGCGTTTGGGAATGTTTATGACAAACGACTCCTGTGTGCGAGGGGCGGTGGGAGCAGCTGGAGCGACGCGGGAACAAAAGGCTGCTGTGCAACGGCCAAGGCCGACCGAGCAATTAATGGGCCTGGAAGGGTGGCTTTTCATGAGAATTGACTAAAGCTAGGTTTAGGAGAGGGGCAGAATGTAGTCTGGAGGGGGGTCCGAGCATGCATATAAAAAGGAGAGCACAGGAATTACACTGCAGGGAGGGGAGGGAGGAAGGACGCTTCCCAGCTATTAAATCTCTTAGCCCACGGATATTGTTTCAGGGGAAATTCTTGCAACCTCAGTGCTTGAGATCCATCCATCCCGACTGGACACATCACTGGAGAATGCGCTGGCGGGAGCAGCCCCGGGGAAGATGATTCAACAGGGCCCCTTTCATCTCTGATTCCTGCCAACACAGCCGACGTTTGTGCTGCCCCCAGATACTCCCATTCATCACTGTCTGTAGCCAATGTTGATAGCAGCGCATCAGCCTTTTGGGCAGGAGTGGGGGACGCTGGCTCTCCCTTCTGCTAGCAGAAGGCTGTATGAGGCTGCTTAGCACACGCTGATGCTCAGAATGGCCGGGACGGTGCTGCTGATCAGCCCTTTGCTGTGCCTGCCCGAGGTGCCCGGGCCCTTTGCACATTGCGGCAATATCAGAGGTCTTTCTGCTTCATTTGTAGCTCACTGAACTTTACTCCGGTAAATATGTGCAGAGGGAACCCGGTGCAGGGAGAAAATCCTCCCTCTGCTCAGAGGCTGAGACACACTAACTGTCATTTATCCCCCGCAGATGTTTGCAGCAAGCGGTAAATAACTTAAGCACTCGAACCGCTTTCCTGCCCGTCCTCCTTAATGTATGTGGTGTGTTCTCTGTGTCAGAGCAAGAAACAAACCGTGTGCAACAAAAAGCCCGAGCTCAGAGCGCTCTGCAAAATCCAGGGAACTTTGAACTTGAACTCCATGCTTAATTACCAAAAAGCTAATAATTTAGAGCTAATGTCCTTTCCAGGGCTTGAAATAGAAATTAGGTTCCTGTTTGTAAGGAGAGAGGGGCTGGGGAGTGAGGGGGGTGGTGAAGTGCCTCGCTCCATTCACCTCTGATTGGAATGGCGATTTTGAACTTTGGCTTTTTGAAAGTGGAAAGCTCCCCTTGCAGGCACTCGGTGCTGCTGGGTCTTCTCTGTAAACGGCTACGGCTTCACAGTAAATCCCTGCGTGTTCAGAGGCCGTAACACATTCAGCCGATAATGAGAACGGGGAAAGGAAAAGGCTAAAGTTTCCCATAAATGTCTTCCAGTGAAACTTATCTGTCTTAGAAAATAAAATCTGATTGCTGCTTATCTTTGCAATTACCCAGGCAATTTCAGGCAGAAGTGAAATCATAGAATCTCATGTTTTTCAATCCCCAGCCTCATGACTGGTCTGTCATGATAAGGGAAAGACTCTCCCGCTGCAGCAGTGATCTGAGAGCCCTCGGTAGCGCCGAGAAGTCGATGTGCTGCAGGCAGAACTTGGGGCTTCTGCAGTTTCCACTGCCGCAGGCACATAAAACTACTGTTCTTAAAGATCTTAGGACTCTGATACATGGTCTTTGACCTTAAAGCACCCCAGAGAAATCCTGTTATTCCCTGCACACGTGCCCATCACCTGTCCCTTTGGCAGAGGGTGCTGGCCCGTGGCTCTTGTGACAGAAGGTGCTTCACTGACAGTCTGGTATATCAGCACAGACCCAGCCCCGTGGCCGCTGAAGCCAGACGGGTGGACTGGGAACACTGGGGGGCTGGAGGGCCAGCAAGGGGGTGGAAACGATCCCTGTGTTGGAGGGACGGGCAGCAGGGACAGCGGCATCTTCCCGCAGCTCCCAGTCTAAGGTATTTACAGAGTTTTGCTTTATTCCCTCGTGCGGGGCTGCCCATTCCACCTCCGTTCTTGCAGCGGCTCCAATACGAGCGGTCGTGCCATTGGAGCCGGGGGTAAAACCCAACCCTCGCCTCTCGTGTGCTCGGCTCTGCTGTGACTGATGGGGGTTCTGCGCTCACAGCTGTCTTGAGGCTATTCCTCGCGCTGCAAAGGCTCTTTGTCTCATTCAAAGCCATGACCTCATTTTAGAGACAGAAAACAGAGAGGGAGGAACCCACCAACCTGCCAGCGGAGGTCAAAGGGCTCGCTGAGAGATGTGTTAGCATCAAACTTCTCCGGCAGGGACACAAATAACTGGAATTGCAGACCAGAAAATTACCATGAAAAAATGGACTAACTACCATGTGATTACAAAAGAGCCCATTAGTTCTGTGTGTGTCTAGGATTCAAAGTATTGCCTTTGAGGAAGAGCACGAGGTCACGCTCCCAAAACTTGAAGCAGAAGGGTCTGTCTGAGTCTGTGCGGGTTGCTCCTCTAGGGCTGCCACACGGGGGGTTTTCACAGAACCCCAGAATGTCCGGGATTGGAAGGGCCCTGGAAAGCTCATCCAGTGCAATCCCCCCATGGAGCAGGAACACCCAGATGAGGTTACACAGGAAGGTGTCCAGGCGGGTTGGAATGTCTGCACAGAAGGAGACTCCACAACCCCCCTGGGCAGCCTGGGCCAGGCTCTGCCACCCTCACCAGGAACAAGTTTCTTCTCATATTCAAGTGGAACCTCCTGTGTTCCAGTTTGCACCCATTGCCCCTTGTCCTATCATTGGATTTCACCAAGAAGAGCCTGGCTCCATCCATCTCTGATTCTGTGTGATGCCTTGGAGCCACGGTGGCCAGAGGAGCTGAGTTACAGCATTGGCTTGCTTGGGACTCAGACATCCCGTTACGCAGCATTTGTTCTTTGCTTGGAAACAAGAAGTTCCAATTTCACTTCCCATTTTCCTGGTCCCGTGAACAGGCATTGCAAAGGGGACCCAATAAAGCAGCAAGGGTTTCTGCCTAACAGATGGGAAAATTATTCTCCTACTCAGCACTAGTGATTAAAACTCAGAAGTTGTGTATCTCTGTTGTCCGTACTAAGGTGACCTGTGTTTTCTGTACGTGAGAACAGCCTTCCACCAGAACTAATTTGCTCTTCTCTTTACCCGTTCCAGTTTGTTTGGGTAAGGGCTTTACTGTTCATTTTCTCTGTTTCACTCCCAGTGATAATTTCTTCCTAAGAAGGATTACAGTGACGCAAACCTGTGAAATCCCACATGGACAGAGGACTTTATGTCTTCATAATTGTGGTCTCTTCTCCCAAGTAACAAGCGACAAGATGAGAGGAAATGGCATCAAGTTGCGCCAGGGGAGGTTGAGGTTAGATCTTGGGAACAATTTCTTCCCCAAAGGGCTGTGGGGCATTGGAACAGGCTGCCCAGGGCAGTGCTGGAGTCACCATCCCTGAAGGGGTTTAAAAGGCATTTAAATGAGGTTCTCAGGGACATGTGTTAGTGTCAGAGTTGGGTTGTGGTTGGACTCAATGATCCTGAGTGTCTCTTCCAACTGAAATGATTCTATGATTCTATATCTCAAAATAAGGTGGTGATGACCAGCACAAAAGTTCACGCGCAATTGTTTTATTTAGGCAGCTGCAGTGGAAGAAGGTCCAGATCCAACATCCGGTGGTCATTTGCAGTTGTGGTGAGTGTGGTTGGGCTTTGCTGGTTCACCGGTGAAGGTGCCGTGAGCCTTAGAGGAGCCCATTGTCCACACTGGGTTTTCTGTAGGGATTTTGGACTGTTGGCTGTAGGGCTCTGGGCAGGTAGCGTGGGGTGACAGTGACAGCCTGGGGTCGGGGTCCCCGCAGGAGGGGTTGGGTTTTCCGCGGCTGGACACAGACTCTGCCTGTGCAAACCTCACCTCTCATGTGGACGTGTCCATGGGGACGTGTCCGTGGGTCCGTCCGGACACAGCAAACGCCTCACAGAGCCCCTGCAGCCCGGCGTGACGGGAACGGCTCCTCTGTCCCAGAGTGGGGGGGCAAGCCACCTGTTGGAGTGTCACCCGTGGGGCGGCCGCTGCCCTTTTTAACAGCATCCATCTCCTTTCTCCTCGCTTCCCGGTATTCCCTTTACAACCAGCCCATTGTGCTGTGAGCTGCGGCAGCTGGGTGGAGTGTTTCAGGCTCAAGTGTAATTTCAGTGCCTTTAAAAGCCTTTGGAGGGCTTTTTTTTTTCCCCTGAAGAGGACAGCAACGCCAACAAGGGATAATTTGATGGATTACTCTGCGGGGCCGAGGGGCTCTCCTTAATCCCCTTTGTGGGGCTGTTTGACGAGACGCGTAGCAGAAGCCCCCAGCCCCGGGCAGAGAAAAGGCAGCTCAGCAGGGTGGGTTTTACACACTGACATATAAAGACGGGCCCTGGTCATGTGGTGCCGGATATAATCTGTGCCCGTTACCACGCTGCAGAGCAGGGGGGCACCTGGAGGGGGCTTATTTTTTCACTATCCAGTTCAATTTACATTTTTATTCTTCTGCTAAATATAATAAGAAGAGAGGGTGGAGGAGGGGCTGACTCAGACCGAACGCCAGGGTGATGGGCACAGTGTTTGAACACCAAAAATGAGCTCTGAGCAAAAAGCAGAACCAGATCTTCTCTCGTTTCCCCTCCCACTCCAAAACGGGGGCTCCTCTCATGAAGAAAGGCGAGAGCTTTGGTCACGCCAGAGCAAAACAAAGCCGTAGCTCTGATGCAGAGCCAGCCAACCTTGTCTGGAGGTTTGGAGTTGTTTATAACAGACTTGACGCCAACTCAGGAAAGGGTGAGAGAAGCTCTTGAACGTGAAGGCTGAAAATGCTGCTGCTTTGGTTGCGTCGCGGGTGTTAAAGAGTATGTGAGGCTTCTCTGAAGTTTGCTGATCAGGTGCCAGTCCTGGGCAGGTAAAACGCTGTGAGATATTGTGTGGCAGGCGCAAGCGGAGCCGTTGCGGATCCCTCTGCAGCCGAGCTCCCCTACGGGACGTTTTTTGGGCCACTTGGTCCTTCATCGCATTGCAGCTGAACTTGGCCCTTGGGTGCAGTCGTCTCACGGTGTCCCTGATGGAAGCGGGGCTGAGCTGCAGACCAGCAAGGCAACATTTCAGCCCTTCAGCCTCGACCCTGCGTGTCTGCAGAGAGCGCAGCTCCCCTCCGCACCCTTCGCTCCCCCTGCCGCGGGCTGCAGCGGGTCCCCCTTGTTCCCATCCGAGATTTCCACCCGCTGCTGCTCTTTCCCTAAGCTGATATAATAGGAACCCCTGAGCTCAAAGGAAACGTAGAGTTAATTCAGAGAGACTAAATCAATCGCCCGTTCTCCCGTCCCTGCTCAATGACCGCTCCCCTCTCCCCACGCCATGAATGGGGTCAAGGAGATTTGGGAGGGGAGAGGGTCAGGAGAGGTCAGGTGAGTTTTCCATTTCATCCCGCGCAAGCCTGCCAGAGCTATTCTCCATGGGGTATTTCCCATTCAGCCGCGGTGAATGGACACTGATAGCTGTGAAAGGATCTGGCACCGTATGAACAGCCCTTCCCTAAGCGCTCGCTCTTGTGCTCTCTCCCACCCTTTCTTCCCAAGGGCTTCCAGGGAGCGGGGAATTAATAACGTTCATAAAGAGGTTGGAAGTGTAACGCTGCGGTTGTGAATGGAAACCCGATGGCTGGCGATACCCTTCTCGCTCCCGTCTCTCTGCTGCTCATCGGGGAGAGGTTTCTGCACCCAACCTGCTGCAGGAGGGGTGATGTGGCATCATCTCCTGCTTCTCCAAAATGCGAGGGCTTTTCCTTTGCTAAGGCTTTTGCGTGGTGATTTTTTCCCATATAAGACAGACTCAGGTTATTACAGAGCCCTGACAAGTCACAAGTAGCTGATGAATCTAATTCTCTGTTTGATTATTATTGTGGCTGTTTGTCAAACTGTGGGGTGGGCGCACGACCACCATAAATCAGAGAGGCTGCGACCGCTTTTAATAACATCTCTTGTCCCTTCTGCGCCCATGTGAGAGACTGGAAGGGTTATGGAGTGGCAGGATATGGCTTCTTCTGAGGTCTACATCAGTTTTTCTCAGCCACATAACTACACGCAAATGTTATTTTTAAAATGTCTGTCCCACTGTTTAGGTGCAATTACTTGTAAGATCTTAAGTTGGAAAGATTAGAGGGGTCTGGGAGGAGAAGAGGCTTCTCCCAGTCTTTGCTTGTACGTGTCCATCAGCACGTAGTCCACTTTCTTCAGGTGTCTCGGGGTTCGTTTGTTCCACAAGCGAAAGGTGCGGGTCAAAGTCCGTTAGCGAGGGCGCGCGGAGCAGCGTCCGCACCGGCCAAGAGGGGGGAAGCGGGAAGTGAACTTTTCTGCTGGCAACGGTGTAAATGAGTCCGTACATCTGGTGTTGCCGATAAATTCGGTCCTGTTTTGTGTCTGCGCTTTGCTCGAGTTCAGATGGTGGTTTCCTCCTTGCCGCGTCGAGCACAGGAAGACGTTTGTCAAAAGCTTTTCTGCGGCGTGTGAGCAGGGAACGAGCTCTGAGTAGGTGAAATGGGTGAATCCGACCTGCTGGCCCAGTGCCTTGGGAGGAGTGGACTCTCGGAAGCCACTTTCCCTGGCTCCAACCCTGCTCCTTCTCACTCCTGTCAGCGCTGCGGGGTGGGTTGGTGTCCCTGGGCTGCAATCGTTTCTGCTTTGCTTGCCGTTGCTGAAAAGGCTCCTGTGTGCAGCTGGGTGGCACAGAGCCCTCTCCTCTCCTCTCCTCTCCTCTCCTCTCCTCTCCTCTCCTCTCCTCTCCTCTCCTCTCCTCTCCTCTCCTCTCCTCTCCTCTCCTCTCCTCTCCTCTCCTCTCCTCTCCTCTCCCTCTCCTCTCCCTCTCCTCTCCCTCTCCTCTCCCTCTCCTCTCCCTCTCCTCTCCTCTCCCTCTCCTCTCCCTCTCCTCTCCCTCTCCTCTCCCTCTCCTCTCCCTCTCCTCTCCCTCTCCTCTCCCTCTCCCCTCCCTCTCCTCTCCCCTCCCTCTCCTCTCCTCTCCTCTCCTCTCCTCTCCTCTCCTCTCCTCTCCTCTCCTCTCCTCTCCTCTCCTCTCCTCTCCTCTCCTCTCCTCTCCTCTCCTCTCCTCTCCTCTCCTCTCCTCTCCTCTCCTCTCCTCTCCTCTCCTCTCCTCTCCTCTCCTCTCCTCTCCTCTCCCTCTCCTCTCCCTCTCCTCTCCCTCTCCTCTCCCTCTCCTCTCCCTCTCCCCTCCCCTCCCCTCCCCTCCCCTCCCCTCCCCTCCCCTCCCCTCCCCTCCCCTCCCCTCCCCTCCCCTCCCCTCCCCTCCCCTCCCCTCCCCTCCCCTCCCCTCCCCTCCCCTCCCCTCCCCTCCCTCTCCTCTCCCTCTCCTCTCCCTCTCCTCTCCTCTCCTCTCCTCTCCTCTCCTCTCCTCTCCTCTCCTCTCCTCTCCTCTCCTCTCCTCTCCTCTCCTCTCCTCTCCTCTCCTCTCCTCTCCTCTCCTCTCCTCTCCTCTCCTCTCCTCTCCTCTCCTCTCCTCTGTCCAGCATTGTGCCACTTTCCTCCTGCCCCCGGACCCTCTCCTCTCCCTCTCCTCTCCCTCTCCTCTCCTCTCCTCTCCTCTCCTCTCCTCTCCTCTCCTCTCCTCTCCTCTCCTCTCCTCTCCTCTCCTCTCCCTCTCCTCTCCCTCTCCTCTCCCTCTCCTCTCCCTCTCCTCTCCCTCTCCTCTCCCTCTCCTCTCCCTCTCCTCTCCCTCTCCTCTCCTCTCCTCTCCGTGTCCTTTGTCCGGCATTGTGCCACTTTCCTCCTGCCCCCGGACCCGCCCTCCTACCTGCCTGCCAGGTGAACCAGCCTCTCGGCATTGATCTGTTGTTTCTCTGCAGAGAAAGGGAAGGAAAAGTTTAGGTTGGAAGCTTAAAAGCGAAACCCAAACATGGAGTTTAAAGTTGTTTTATTTCTCCTTGGGGAGGGAGAGGGAGAGCAGAGGAAGAGCCTGAGCGCTCAGCAGCAGATGATGCCCCCATGGCACGACAGCTCGGGAAGCAACTGTGAAAAAGCCCCACATGTGGCTTCCTTCTGCTTCTGTGTGCAGGAAACCTTACACAGAAGGGCTGGTGAGCCCTTTTGGGGGCATGGCTGCTGTCCTTGTCAAGGTGCTTGGCATTGTGCCCCTCTTGTAGAAATTTGGGGAAACTGAGGCCAGAGGCGCCTGTTGTCACGCAGCTTTTCAGACCAACCACCCCTGTGTCTGGCTGTGACAGGTCTCCCCATCACAAGATATCAAATCCCCCTGGGCTGGACAGGCTGTTGCAGGTTCGCTTGGGTTGTGATGTGTAAGCGCTGCTGTTAGACCAGGATCTCCCAGCTCGGGTTTGCCTGACACCTTCCACATCACAGAGCTCCAGATCCACACCAGTCTGCCGGATCAATTGTCCTGGTAGACATTAGCAGTTTAAGTGAAGTGTTTGGTCTCACTGCTGGGACTGTTGTTTAGAGCCAGACTGTTACCTGCAAAACTGCAGGGAACATCTCATCATCTTTACAAGGAAAATAAGAATCCCATGTACTAAATCTCTCTGTGGCAGTTGTTTGTGAGGTGCCAGCACGCCATCAAGGGAAGGTGACAAATGTTAACACCAGGGCAGGGCTTTGAGCAAAGTCCAAAGCTGGAGTTTCCTTCTGGGCTGGTTTGGGGTGACACGGTGCTGTGTGATCAGCGGGTTCGCAGGGCTGGTGCCTGCAGCCGGTGTTTGCTCAGCGCCCCGCGTGAGGGGCCCAGGCGTGGTTCTGCCACTAATAACACACCGGTGTGACGGGTTATCGGGAGGCAGGGAGGGCCCTGAAACCAAACCCGCCCGTGTACCTGCTGCTGGTTCCACCTCTGCTCGCCTGCAAAGTACCGGAGTCGCTTTTCCTGGACGCTGGGGATCGTATTGGAGCCAGGCTGGCTTTGAGGAGCCAGGCTGGCTTTGTGAAGCCAGGCTGGCTCTGGGGAGCTAGGCTGGCTTCGAGGAGCTAGGCTTGCTCTGGGGAGCTAGGCTGGCTTCGGGGAGCTAGGCTGGCTTCAGGGAGCTAGGCTGGCTTCGAGGAGCTAGGCTGGCTTCGAGGAGCTAGGCTGGCTTCGGGGAGCTAGGCTGGCTTCAAGGAGCTAGGCTGGCTTCGGGGAGCTAGGCTGACTTCGAGGAGCTAGGCTGGCTTCGAGGAGCTAGGCTGGTTTTGAGGAGCTAGGCTGGCTTTGGGGAGCTAGGCTGGCTTCAGGGAGCTAGGCTGGTTTTGAGGAGCTAGGCTGGTTTTGATGAGCTAGGCTGGCTCTGGGGAGCTAGGCTGGCTTTGGGGAGCTAGGCTGGCTTCGAGGAGTTAGGCTGGCTTTGGGGAGCGCAGCTCAGAGCCGCCGGGATCACCTGTCACTGTTCAGCGTGGAAAGGTGAGTCCTGGCTTCTGGTTTCCTTTCCTGCAAACCTCCCGAATCCTCCTTCTCCATCCCTCTGTCCTTACAGATCCACGGTTCAGATGATTTTCCTAGTCTGCGCTGGCGTTTCTTTCCAGCTCAGCCAAACCATCTCTCTGTGTTCTGTGAACAAAATTTAAAAAGTAGTTGATGGGTGTTGGGACAAAGCGCAATTTAAACAGAAAAAGGTTCATAGTCTCTTGAAGCCGTAACTGCAGCTTGGTTGCTGTTGACAACTTGTCATCTCTGGCTGTACAGGAATACTGCTTCTGGGTACACTGGGATTTATTTGTTTTGTTCTGGGGGTGTGGATGGGGAAGAGCCAGTTCTTTTCCTACCCACTGGTCAGAAATTCAGCCTTTCTGCCTAAAAACTGAAATTCTTAAGTAGTCAGGGAGAGGGACAGATTCCTGCTTCCTCTCCAGTGCTGGAGATGTCGCTGCAAGAAAAAGGAAGAAAACCTTTATTTTTGTCTGTGTGTGACATCTTTTAATTAATGTTTGGGGTTTACCTTGGGATAAGTCCCCTTCTGTAACCCCCCCAGACCCTGGACCACAGCGGACATTACAGGTCTAGCTCGGAGTGATGGGGGCTCACTGAATTTGGCCTCGTGTGTCTGCTTCCTCCAGCTGCCAGCACCCCGGCTTGTGCTGCAGCTTCAATTCCTGTCCCGAGGCTGTGAGCCAGCTGGGCACCCCTAGAAACGAACACGGCCGAGACATCCTGTGTCTAGCCCACATCTGAGAAAGGTGGTGGCTGCCCCCAGTCGCATCCTCTGCAGGCGGAGTGGATCTGAAGTGACGCTGAGCGTATCTGGAGCCGCCGAGGGTTCCTTTGAAGCCGCATCTAGTGATTAAAGGAAAACTGTTGCCGTTCCCCCTCTGCCGTTAGCTTGCTGTTTGACCTTGGGCAAGTCATCTCAGTGTTGGTGGGTTTAAAAGGAGATGTCTTTTGTGACAGTGGAGGTCTAAGTGAGGGTGGAGGGGGAAGGTGAGGGATCCCGGAGGGAAAATAATCAGGACTTACGGTGTGTAATTGGCATTGTGTCAGCTCCTCAGCGCAGGAGCGGTGCCGCTCCTCTGCAGCACACAGGCGGAGAACGATGCTTTTGTCTGTGTAAAAACCTCATTGCCACACTTCCAGCTTCTCCCGGTCATCTCCATGTGGGTTACTTGGCTGATAGCAAGAGGAGAAGAAAGACAAAAGGGAGAATGCAGAAACTGCCCCAGCTATACCTGCCTGCCAACCCTTGTGTGGCGATGGATGTCAAACACCCGTGCTCCGTGGAGCCAGGGAGCGCGGATTTGCACTGTGCTTGGTGATAACGTGGAGTCTTCTCTCTGGATTTTTAGCTCAGTTCTTCTGCTGGCCTCACTCTTTGCATTGAGTAAGGGCAGCTCTGGCATGGAGGGGGTGTACAGGCAGGGACGTGGTTGTTGCTTCCCCGCAGCCAGGGAGGGAGCCAGTGGAGATAAACTCCCCCGCCTGCATGTCTCGCATTCTGTTCAGCCTCCTTCATCCCAAGGACCCAAAACCCCTGGGGGCTGCGGTGGGATGGGAGGCAGAAGTTTCTGTGAAATCGGGCCAGAAATGGGTCACGAGCTGAAGCATATTCAGGCCAGTGGGACCCGTTTTGCCTTGTCCACACAGAGAAACTCGACGGCGGCTCGTTTAGGTTGAGAAATCAGAGCGCGTGAATCCCGAGAATTAGGCAGCAATTTGTTTGGCTCCTGAATCGGTGTCTGTGAAGGTGTTTAATGTCCTGCTAACCCATTCTGCTGTTTCCAGCGTCACTACAGACCATCTTCCTGAGATGCTTTTAGCAAAACTGCAGTTTGACAGGCTGGATGCTGGTAACCGTGCAGGATTTCTTTCATTTGTAGACTGACGTAGTTGCAGGCTCATAACAGGTTACTAAGAGGCATCTGCTTACTCTTGCCTTAACTGCTTAGCCCCTGTCCTGATCTGCTGGCCTCTCCCCTCTGAAGAAGGCTGGAGAGAGGGAGCATGTTACAGGGCAAATAAATGACTCAGGCTAATGAGTAAGGTAATTGCCGTTCACTGTTAGATGAGGCTAAAGTGGGTCAGGTTTGTTTGTGAAACTCCATGGAGGCACCATCTGTTCTCTGTGTCCCATCTCAGGGGCTGGAGACAAGGTTTGGGTGAAACTGCTTCCCCGGGAGCCTGCAGGGTCGTTAGGCAGCTGTGTGGGTCTCTGGGGATGTCCCTGTGTGACCGCAGGCGAGTGCCCGCAGCCCTGATCCTCCACGGGAACGCTTAATTGATTTCACTGGGAGAGGAGACCCTAAACCCTTTGTCTCTCTGCTACAGCTGCCCATCTATAAGATGCGGCTGCACAGGATGCTGAGAGGTCTTTAGACCTCCCTTGGCCCGAAGGCAGGATGGGATTTTCCCAAACAATGTCTGACAGGTGCCTGTCTCACCGGTCACAAGCCCTCAGAGAGAAACCCAGCGCAAATGTAGTTCATACCTTTTAACCCTGCCTCTCTCTCCAATGTCCTCTCTTCATCCTCCCTGTCAGCAGTGACATGTCTGTGTGGTACCTGGTTTTAGCCCTTTTCCCTGCCCTGGATCCCACTGTGTCTAACAAACGTCTCTTCCCTCAGCCCACAGCATGTGAGCAGAAGGGGAAGCCTGTGGTGGGATCCCTGCCTACCCACGCTTGGACTCGACATCGCCAGGGACACATCTTGCAGTAAGAGGAAGAGGAAAATACAGCTCATTCGCCATTGCTAAAAATGGGAGGCAGCATCTGTCCGGCAGACCGGGAAGGGAAGCTCCAGCCCTCGCCTGCGGGGCGTCCCGGGGAGGGACATGGCCGGGGGGACGCAGCCCGTGGTCAGTGAGTGTGTCGGGGCAGCGTGGCCCACCCAGCCCGGCTCAACATGCTCTTCCACAACCGCAAGACCCAGCTCCTGCTGGTCAACTCGCTGACGTTCGGCCTGGAGGTTTGCCTGGCTGCTGGCATCACCTATGTGCCGCCGCTGCTGCTGGAAGTGGGGGTGGAGGAGAAGTTCATGACCATGGTTTTGGGTAGGTGTTTTTTTTTCCTGTCTTTGAGGTGCTTGTTTCCCCTTTGAGTCTGGAGGGCATGGAGGCTTGTTGCTGCGGGATGGTTGCAGGGCTACTGTTGTATGCGTTATATGTGTTTGGAGAAGGGGGCTGTGACCCAGCAAAGTGTCCTGAGTTTTTGAAATGTCCCAGGCTTTTTTCACAATTCATAGATTCATTTTGTTTGGAAGAGACACTCAGGATCATCAAATCCAACCATAACCTAACTCCAGCACTAACCCATGTCCCTGAGAAGCTCGTCTAAATGCCTTTTGAACTCCTCCAGGGATGGTGACTCCAGCACTGCCCTGGGCAGCCTGTTCCAAGGCCTGACAACCTGACAGCCCTGCTCATACACACCAGTGCCCTCCAGATCTGTCCCCCTAACACCACCTGCTTCTCTTTTGCAGGGATAGGACCTGTCCTTGGCTTGGTGTTTGTCCCGCTGATTGGATCCGCCAGCGACCACTGGCAAAGCAGCTACGGCCGAAGGCGACCTTTCATCTGGATGCTGTGCCTGGGCGTCCTGCTGAGCCTCTTCGTTATCCCCCACGCCAGCAGCCTGGCCAGCCTGTTTGCCCTCAACCCTCGCCCACTGGAGATCGCCTTCCTCATCCTGGGCATCGGCTTGCTGGATTTCTGCGGCCAGGTCTGCTTCACCCCACTGGAGGCCCTGCTCTCCGACCTCTTCCAGGAGCCAGACAACTGCCGCCAAGCCTTCTCCATGTACGCCTTCATGATCAGCTTGGGGGGCTGCATCGGCTACCTCCTTCCAGCCATCGACTGGGGCGGCAGCTTTCTGGCCCCGTACTTGGGAGGGCAGGAGACATGTCTCTTCAGCCTCCTTGCTGTCATCTTCCTCGGCTGTGTGCTGGCCACGCTCTTCGTGACGGAGGATGCGGCCACCCAGGCAGATGTCCTGGATGGTCCAGTGCTGAAGGATGCTCCCCCCAAGCCCTCACCTCCTGCCTGCTGCTCTTGCCAGCTCTCCAGGAGCTCGTGTCTCCTGCACGCCAGGCACGTCTTGCAGGCACTGAGAAACCTCTGCACGCTGGTGCCGCGGCTTCATGGCCTCTACTGCCGCATTCCCAAGGTCATCCGGCGCCTGTTCGTGGCCGAGCTCTGCAGCTGGATGGCACTCATGACTTTCATGCTGTTCTATACAGACTTTGTTGGGGAAGGGCTGTACCACGGCGTCCCCAGAGCCAAGCCGGGCACGGATGCCAGACGCCACTATGATGAAGGTGAGAAGTGAACCAGCTGCTCTGAGGCTGCAGCACCTGTTCCTTAGGACAGGAGCATTTAGTGGGAGCTGAGAATGAGCTCAGCTCTGCTAGTAACGCAAAAAAAAGTTACAGGAAACCGTAGACTTTGTTCAGATGGGTCAGGAAAAATTGTCCCACGGCCCCAGAGCATTGCCCAGTGGACCAAATAGCAAAACGCCTCTTTCTTCTCCGGCTCTCAGGCACTGAACCAGATCTGGCAGCGCAGCCCTGGGGCTGGATTGTTAAATGGCAGAACAGTCTGGCAGGTTGCAGGCTGGACAGGACGGATCCAGCTCTGTCTGCGAGCTGTGGCTGCCGCTGCCCATGTCCTTTCACTGCTCTTCCCTCCTTTTGAAGCGAGGGGTGACAGTGCTCCCCGTTGCTTGGAAAGCCAGGACGTGCTCAGTGGCAGCCAGGTGGTATTTACCGCATCTCCCTTTCGTGCTGCTGTGAGATTCCCATCTCACACCTGGATCTGGGGAGCCCTTGAGCAGCCTCCCCATCCTCACCCCTGTCTCCGGCGCTTTCTGACCGCGCTCTCTGCTGCGGCTGCCACATCCACATCATGCGATACTGCTCAATGCAGCACGGGACCTGCTTCCTCTTGTCCCCTGCTGTCCTGTTTGGGCTGCTGTGTTGTTCCAGAGTCTTGACTTTCTGCCCAGCCCTTCTTTTCCTCTCCCTGATCTAAGTCTTTTATTCCTGGCCCTCCTCCTCCAGCTGGTGCATCTTGCCTTCCGAATTTTCCACTCACTGCCTCCGTGAGCTCTGCAGCACACTGCCTCTTTGTGCTGAGTGTCTGTTTAACTTAGAGGCAGCTTAATTATTATTTAACATTTGCACTGTATAGCTTCCAGCAGGTCAGGACTTCATTGTGTTAGCTGTCATAGAAACATGTGTTGAGTAATGATCCTTGTTTCAAAGAGTGAGTGGTTTTAATTCCCTGAAATCTGATAGATCTTTGCAAAGGGTAAGGTCCGGATTGCTACCGGATACTGCAGTCATTTAGTGAGTGTTGTGTACTTTACCTTGGCTTAAGCGTAATTCCTTCTTCCGTTTGTTCCGTTGCTGGTTTGGACATCAGATAACCACAGATCCTGGTTCATAAGCAGGTGACAGATCCTGGGTTAAGAGTAGGAAAGTGCGAAAAACAACTTCCAAAGGCAAGAAAGGCGTTTGAATTCCCATCTCCCATTGCCCTGCTGTTTACACTGGGGTGCCCAGAAATACTTGCTGCAGGTGCAGGGTGGGAGCTGCAGTCTGGGTGCTGCAACCCTGGGATGTCTTAGGTGATGCAGACGTGCGGTTGTTTGCGGCTGCGTCACATTCTGCACGGACGGCACAGAGCTGGGCAGCAAAGGGGAGGGAGGGAGACAGACCTCGAGATGCCCAGCTGTGTGAAATCAGTGCCTGTCACCACCTCTGCTTACCCGCAGGTGTCCGCATGGGGAGCTTGGGCCTGTTCCTGCAATGCGTCACATCCATCTTCTTTTCGACAATCATGGACCGGCTGGTGAAGCAGTTTGGGACGCGGACGGTCTACCTGGCCAGCGTGGTGTTCTTCCCCGCGGCCGCCTTCGTCATGTGCCTTTCCCACAGCGTCATCGTTGTCACCGTCTCGGCCGCTCTGACGGGCTTCACCTTCTCCGCGCTCCAGATCCTGCCATACACGCTGGCGTCACTGTATCACCACGAGAAACAGGTAGGGCAACGTGCCTGGGAGCTGTGAGGACAGCTTGGCCACCCTCTTCTGCCACTTGTAGCTGGTACCATCAGTTCAGCCCGCGGGAGAGAAACACGTGTCTGTGCGCAAAGGTTTTCCACGTGTGCCTCTTGTCTCCAAGATGTGTCTTCTTATCTGAAATAGAGGCGATAAAAGGGTTTAGCGTCTCTTTCCTTCCACATCTGCTGCTCACAACAAGCATTACGCAAATTTTTAAAATGGGGAGTGGGTAAGATGGGGGAAATCGGCTGGCATCGGTGTGTCAGAGGGACGTGCTACATTCCTCTGTGTTCTGCATATTTGTAGGGAAACTGGTGCAGGTTAGTTACACCTGCGCACATTCGGCAACCAAGTCACATCTGCAGCACTGCCAACCTGAGGTGCTAAAAAACCTCTACAATTTTCAGCTCTTAGAGGTCCTGCTTTCCAATTTTAGCATGTAGATCAGTAAAATGAAAACTGAGGTTCTACGTATTCCCCCAGCTCCAAGAAAAATAAACATTGTGAAACTTCTGACACCAACACAAGAGCTAGTAATCCTGTCCCGCAGATGTTTTCCTTGTGGAGAAGTCCTAAGAGGTTCCTGAGTCGCACACTGGATTAATAGGAGTTTCTCTTGTGCTGCAAATGCAAAATTAATTTGTGGTTTGAGAGCAGCTCTTTCATCCCAATGGCAGGCGCTTCACTGTGCAGTGAAATAAGTAGGAGTTTCTACCACAGGCATCCAGATGTTCACATTGAACAAATACTTCTGACCGGCCCATCCCAATTTGCACCAGGCACCCTGTCAAAATCGGGGGACGAGGGAGTGTTCTGCTTTGCACATCTTCAGTTTGGCTGCGATTTCCCATGGACAGAATAGCAACAGAACGAAAACCAAACTCCCCAGGCTGGGAACGTGAAGGCCACATGCACAACTGTTTGCAAAAGGCTTGATGGGGAAACACTGCAATGAGGTGTGGGGTATAGCTGGGTTTGGTGTCTCCAACTCAAAAGTTCCTCTGTCTTTTACCAGTTACTTCACAGCAGGGAGGCCCCACCACAAGTAGTCCCTAAAATGCCTCTTGCAGAAAATTCTCCATCTTCCCCATTTCTGTTCTCTTTTCCTTCCTGTTGAAATCGCTCATCATTTTCATTTGCCTTCCCTCACTCCTGCTTCCTCTTCCCACTCTCTTTTTTCACTTCAACCACTCCTCCTGAAGCAAATCTTTCCCCCCTCTACTACCTCATTCCTCATGTGCCCTCCCTCTCTCCCCCAGGTATTTTTGCATAAATATAAGAGCAAAGAGGAGGAAGACACAGCCCGAATGGACAAGAAATCAGCCTTCTCTAAAGGCCTCCTCTCCAGCCAGAAGCTGCCTTACCAGAACGGCCACACTGGGAGCCTCTTCTCTTCCTCCTCATCCTCCTCCTCGCCTCCAGCCGCCGGCTCGGCTCTGTGCGTCAGCTCGTCCTGCGACGTCTCGTTGATGATGATGGTGGGAGAACCGGACTCGGTGGCTCCAGGCCGAGGGATCTGCCTGGACCTGGCAATTTTGGACAGTGCTTTCCTCCTCTCTCAGGTTGTCCCCTCCCTTTTCATGGGCTCCATCGTCCAGTTTACGCAGTCGGTGACTGCCTACATGGTGTCCGCTGCCGGCTTTGGCCTGGTCGCCATTTACTTTGCAACCAAAGTCGTCTTCGATAAGAGTGACATGGCCAAGTATTCAGTGTGATGGAGAAGGCACAAGGGCGGCGCGCGGGTGCCCGCACGTGGCAAAACGAGATGCGTGTGCATCTGCAGGGCCGCTTGTGGGGAGCCCCGTGTGGCTTCTGCTCCCCCTGTGCTGTTGCTGGAGCCCTGGGGGGTATTTCTGGGGCCGAGGGGGGCAAGAGAGGTGCGGCAGGGCTAATCTCAGGTGTAAATATGAGGCATCGGGGTGTCACACTTCGGGCCATCAGTGCTTTCCAAAGGTGCCTTTGTCGAAAGAAAGTGCTGCACAGCCAGCACCAAAGGGTTTATACAGGGGAGAGAAGGGAAATGGACTTTTCCTTGAATAACGGGTGATGTTTCTGTATAATTCTACCTAAACTGAGCAGGAGATGCAGTGGTTTGGGGGGGAGGAAAAAATCCTTGGCTCTCCTGTTTTCCAGTTATATCTGTACCCTCTTCCCCTGCTGCTTGTAGATTAACTCAGCTTCTTGAGCAATACTTCTGCAAATAGGACACGGGAGGAGATTTCCCTGGAAAAAAAAGGTGGGTGGGTAAAGTTTGGCCATGGAGCAAAGGGGACGCGTGTGTGTGTGGACAAACACGTCCGTCCGTCCTTCCATCCCACCTCTGTTCCGACTGGGAGAAGCCATTCAGGAGAAAAGTTACTACGTCTTGTTTTGGAAAAACAAGTAATGTTCCATTAGGACCAGTTCCAAAAGGTGACTTATCTTTTACCTATGTACTAAGTTGCATCAGATGGAAAGGACTTCTTAACTCTTTTTTTCTAATGATTGTTTCTAGCTTTCCTCATGCAGTTCTCAGTAACTCCGACCTCTCGCTCCTCAGAGCTGCCGCCTGCTCCCTCCCCTGACACATCCAGACCCTTCTGCCTCTTCCACACCTGGCCCTTAAAAGATGCTGCAATATCCCCAAATCTATTCTCAGAGGGTTTCCAGTCCTGTGATAATGACGTAGAACAGGGTTTGCTGATCCAGATGGCTTATTTACCATGTTATACTTACTTGGGATTTTTAAATATATATTTTATTTCCAGGCAGGAGTCAAGATTCTTACCGAGATGCAGAATAGACACGTTACCCGCTAGAGAAACGCAAAGCGCCCCTTGCAGCCGTAGCCCTGGGTTGTGCAGGTGTTTAGCTCCCAGATGTGGCTCATTTTGCAGCGGCAGGAGAGCGGCTGCAGCTGCGTGTCCTTCTGGCCAGTCCCAGCCGAGTGGAACCATTCCGCTGGTGGCAGATTTCCACCCCTCACACAACACACCGAGTAGGAGTCAAGGTCCTGGCCCACAGTCGGCACTTCAGACTTTGAAACAGTCCAAATTCTGCCTACGACAGGTAGGGGAAAGCGCGAGTTGGGGGTTTGGAGGCGAGGCTGTGAGCACGCAGAAGTTGTTCATCAGTCTTTAACTTTGGCTGGTCCAAACAAAGAGTAATTTTCTGCGGAGGTGTGTGGGCAGCGGGATGCGCTGCTGAGGTTCTGCTGAAGGGCAAAACGTTGCTATTTTTGCAAGGTCTTGTCACACTATTCCTTGGCACAGGAGCAAGGTTCCTCCCCACTGTCTGCAGACGGCTCCGCAGAGGCCTTCTCCTCAGCTTTTTCAACATTTCTTTCCCGTAAAGGGTGACTGTTTTTGTTTGCTTTCTTCTCAAATTATATGCCAGCCAGCCTCCCTTTCCCACAACAAGGTTTGTGTGCTGAAACGCAGCTGGTTTGGGGATGGATTTGGCAGCTGTTTAACCACCTACGGAAACAGTTTTTCATCTGTACTTCCTACCCTGGTCTGTCCACTCCAGGCTGCAGCAGGAAGATGTTATTGCCAAAGGTGAGGTGTTTTGTGGACAAAGGTTCCCAGTGATCAGTAACCTCTAATCAATCAGGTCCCTACTTGAGTGCTGATGTATCCTTTATATTTTTTCTGATGTAAAATGTTGGGAACCTTCACACCTGGAGGCTGCTACAATGCTAAATGCTTTTGATAACAGAGCAATTTATTTGAGTGCCTAAAAGGTAGTTCCACCCCGAGCTTCAGGTGCATGGGTTTGATGATAAGGGTCTCGGGTTTGATGATGAAAGTCTTGAACACTTCATTACGGACATCTGGCGGGCAGATGGGTACGGGAAGGAGGGTTTGCCAAGACCCATTTCTGCCTTCACTTCTTGTCCACCGTGGGAGCTGGAGCCCAAATGGATTTGGGCTGTTTGCACGAGGAGAGGAAGAAACTGCCACGTGCGCTCAGGTCCTTGTCGGGGGACACAGGGAACACTTTTCTGTGTGTGCGTTCAGCAGGGAGGGAAGACAAGGCAGCGATTGGGATGGATTGATGGAGGGTGAGGAGAGATCCGGGCGAGGGAGCAGGGGGGTCGGGGAAACGGAGTTTTGCAGCAACGTGAGGGTTCGGGCTGGCTCTGCCCTCGCTGTGGCCGTGCCCTGTCCTTAGAGCACTTCCCAGCCCTCCCGCTTCCAACCAGCCATGTCTCAAGGGCCGGCTGCCAAGGCTGAGCTCAGGGCCTGAGCTGGGCTGTCAGCAGCCGCCGTCCCCAAACCCGTTCGCTGTCACCGCGGTGGCCCGTGTCCTCCATTATTACCAAAAGCCTTTGTTCCCAGTTCAGGCTGTCGCTGGGGCTGGCGGGAGAGGCGTTTTCCAGAGCATCAGTTGAGAAAGTGCCATTGTGAGATTGTCCTTCCTGGCTGAGCCGGTGGGAGCAGCCTCTGGGTGTTGGGACCACACACAGACAGCAAGGGACACGGGCACATCCTGGTGAAGGTTTTGACACGTGTGTGATCACAGAAAGCTCTCTAGGACCTGATTATCCTGTACAACATACAAGCCCTTCAGAGGCGGTTTTACGATGAGTTTTTCTGTTCCAGGTAGAAAGTGCGCTGCTGCTTTCTGCAGGCGGGGGAATCGTGCTGTGCCTCGCCTTCCCTTTTGTGAGATGGGGGTGTTGAGAGCCAAGGTCGGGAGAAGGGAGAATGTCTTTAACGTGAGACTGTTGCGCATCTCCAGGCGAGGGAAGGATGGGTGGGTGCTGGTTTTTGGGATCGTGTGCTGTCTGCGAGATGTTCATGTTTTATTTATTCAGCAGAGCAATTATTTTGTATACAATGTAAGAGGAAGGCTATTATAAATTTTTATGAAAAAGGAGGAAATTAAAAGAGGTGTTTAAATGGGACGGCTCTGTGTGCGTGTGGCATGTGCGTGTGGCGTGTGCGTGTGTGCTTGTGTGCGTGCGTGTGTGTCGCTAAATGAACCGCCAGGGGGCGCCCCAAGCGCTGCGGTGAGGGGCGGGGGCGGGGCCTGGCCGTGAAGCCCCGCCCCCGTGTTTGAAGCTCCGCCCTCGTGAAGCTCCGCCCTCTCGTGGTGAAACTCCGCCCCCCGCAGTGGGACCCGCACATCCCCCGGGGCAGGGGCTGGGTCGGTTCTGGGTCGGTTCCTCGGCTCTTTCCGCAGCGGAGGGGCGGGCATGGGGGGCAACACCACCTGAGCCACCCGCTGTCACCTGTGACTCGCTGTCACCTGCTCCCTGCGGGTCTCTGGCGCGAACATCCCGCTGTGCAGACCCCGCGGAAGAATCGCTCCCTGTTGTCACTCTGTGACCTGCTGTGAATCAAAGCCGCTGGTGTTTGAACCCCGCAGTGTCACAGCAGCCATACGGGAGGATTTTGAAGCTCTACGACTTTCCCAGTCTCTGCAAGGGATTTAATTATTATCAGCACTTAACGATAAAGAGTCTGAAGTTGAGGCACAGGGTGACACCCAGAGGCACAGCAGCGAGTCGGGGGAATAGCTGTGGGTGCCCTTTCCAAAGGAACATGCATCTTTCTTATTGTTTGTTTGTTTGTTTGTTTAATTAAAGCAAAGCCTTTGCTGTGGGAGTTTTCATTCAGGCTCAGAATCTCATGCTGCTTACAAAGCAGAGAAGCTCTGCACTCACTCAGGCTGGAAAGCGGCTGTTTGCACTGGGAACAGCAGCGGTGCCACAGAACCCCAGAGTGTCAGGGGTTGGAGGGCCTGGAAAGCTCATCCAGTGCAATCCCCCCATGGAGCAGGAACACCCAGATGAGGTTACACAGGAAGGTGTCCAGGCGGGTTGGAATGTCTGCACAGAAGGAGACTCCACAACCCCCCTGGGCAGCCTGGGCCAGGCTCTGCCACCCTCACCAGGAACAAGTTTCTTCTCAGATTTAAGTGGAACCTCCTGTGTTCCAGTTTGCACCCATTGCCCCTTGTCCTGTCACTGGTTGTCACTGAGAAGAGCCTGGCTCCATCCTCCTGACACTCCCCCTTTAGATATCTGTAAACATGAATGAGTCCCCCCTCAGTGTCCTCTTGTCCAGCTCCAGAGCCCCAGCTCCCTCAGCCTTTCCTCACACGGGAGATGCTCCACTCCCTCCAGCATCTTGGTGGCTGCGCTGGACTCTCTCCAGCAGTTCCCTGTCCTGCTGGAACTGAGGGGCCACAACTGGACACAATATTCCAGGTGTGGTCTCCCCAGGGCAGAGCAGAGGGGCAGGAGAACCTCTCTGACCTACTGACCACCCCCTTCTAACCCACCCCAGGTACCATTGGCTTCCTGGCCACAAGGGCCCAGTGCTGGCTCATGGTCACCCTGCTGTCCCCAGGACCCCCAGGTCCCTTTCCCCTACACTGCTCTCCAACAGGTTGTTCCCGTGGACACGCTCAGGACGCCCCAAGCTCCCTGTGAGGACAGAAGAGACGGATGCAGCTCCTTAACACAGCACCAGAATCCAAACACAATGACCCTGCTGAAACTCTTCCTCCTGTGCCAAAAACCTGTGACGCCAGCACATCCCTCACTGCTGCTACCTGCTAGGACTTGACTTCATTTTTTTTCCTCCCCCTGGGATATTGGAGAAATCTGGACTATTTCCAGTGTAAATTAACAGGGAGAGGAAACACCGGCAAACCGCGGCAGGGTCCCACGCGTCTCCTCCAGGACTCGCTCCAGCAGCCGCGGGTCTACCCGAATCCAGGCCTGGGGAGGGGAGCTGGGGCCGCCCCGCCAGCCCAGCCCGGTGCTCCGTCCGCCAATGGGACCGGCGGCCGCAGCCGAGCCCCCGGGGGGCGGGCCGGGCCGGGAGCCGCCCCCGCGCTCGGAGCCACGGGCGGGATGGAGCGCGAACGGGTAAGGGGGTGCGGGACGGGGGACAAGGTCGGTCTGGGGTGGGGGGGTTGTTTTTCCACCCCACCCTCCAGGATGAAGCGAGTGACTGGGCCAGGATCGGGCCCCTCGGCCCCGGGGTGTCCAGCTCTGCTCTCCCCGGGGGGTGTGGGGCTGCGGTTGTGCCAGGTTTTGTTCACACTCGCTTGTCCTTGGCCGGGTGGAAGCGTGGGGCATCCTTATCACTGGGGGATCTGCTACACGTCGCTGCGTCCCACTTATTTAGCGTGTTGTATTTGTCCAACGACAAATACAAGTCCGTGTTTGGCGCGGACGCTGTGAATGTGATTGCCGGCTCTGAAGAGGTTACAGGTGTTTGTTTGTCGCGAGAGGAGAGTCATAGCCCTGGGCTGGCTTCCCGGCTCCTGCTCGTTGGCTGACCTTGGGCAAACTGCTTTTCCTCTGTGTGCCCAAAGTGCACATCTGCTGGTTTCATACGGCAGTGGAGCGCTCTTGGGGACATGAAAAACTTTAGGAATAGAAAGTGAAGCTTGAACACGACGTTGACCTTGTCCTGCGTTGTGCTTTGCTGAAGGCCAAAGTCAGGTCTCTGTTTCCTTGCAGTAGCTGATCTGGGATGACAGCACCGTTGACGTGCACTTTGCAAAAATGCCTTGGATTGACAAGGCACTGACGTCTGAATGGGTACCGACAAAGTCTGTTAGTAACGGAGCGTGCCGCCAGGTCACACGTTTCCCCTCAGCAGCGCTCTGTGAGGTAGGATGTCTCTATTGCCCCCAGCTGGATGGGAAGCTGAGAAGCAGAGTGTTCCAACAACTACCCCAAGGCTGCACGGGACACCCTGCTCAGAGCTCCTTAGTCCCAGCTTAACCACTGGACCTTCCTGCCCTCTGGTTGTGCTTTTCTGTGTGTTGTTCAACAGAACTGTTGGCAAGGTATGTGCTAAGTGATGCTCCTGAGCTAAGGAGTTTATAGTTTAATTCAGTTGTCCTGGGGGCAAACTGAAGGGCTGGAGACTTCCTGAGCTGCTTGCCAAGGAGACCTTGTTGGAAAATCAGGTTTTAAGACTTTCTGGAAGAGTGTTTGGTAGCCAGAGGGGAAAGGCTTTTGTAGCCTCTGAAGCTTGTAGGAAAAGGAGACAAGAGTCAGAGCAGCAGAGATCAGAGAGAGATCATGAAATCGGTGTGGAGAAAGGAGTGGAACTGGGTGCTGCCTTGAAGGTGATGGTTCAGAGCATTAACTTACGATGTGATGAAAACCTGAAGGTTGAGATTGGCCCAAACACCTTTCATACCTCCCGTGTGAGCAGCGATGGCCTCTGCTCATCGCGGTTTGTTGAAGTAGAGTTGCGCTGGGGACACACGATGGGCAGCACCACGAACGGCCCCAAGCAACGTGGTTACCAGGGTTTGAAGGACATGGGGAGTATTTCTTCTCAAGGAGCTGAGCCTTTCTTTTAAACCCAAACTGCTTCTCAAAAATTCCCTTTCCAGCTCTCGGCACCCTGAGGAGCACTGATAACAAGGACTGGCTTGACTGGTTTGCAGCTCTGCAGAAATCTCATGGACTCACTCACTCTGGAAGAGGTTCACGAAGGACTTTGGCAGAGGTTTTCTTTCTCTTGGAAACCCGCTTTTTGCGTTAAATGTGAAAAGCTCCTGCCTTCTGGGGCAGTTTAGGTGCTGCGGGAGCAGGACGCAGCCTCCACGCCGCTCTCCGCGGGGACAGGGACGACGTGACTCCAACCTGGAGACACCGTGACCCTTCTCACCCGCTTTGAAACGCGGCGTTCGTGTCCTCAAGGGCCCCGTGAGCTGACCCCAGTCTGTCTGCGATGCTTTCAGGAGGTCTGACTGAGCTCAGCCTGCCTGAACTCGCCTTAAACTTGCTGGTTGAGGCACCGAGAGCTGGTGTAACCGCAGCAGCGTGGTTGCTGGGTGAACACTCACGGCTGCGGTGCTTGCACAGAGCCCCAGGCGGTTTGGCAGCAGCGGTTGCCTTGTTATCTCTTCCAAAACAACTTGCTTTTAATCCAGCTGTGATGGGTCTGTGTCAGGTTGTGGCTGTACCAACATTTGCAGCGTGGAGAAACCAGTCCCCTCTCTTGGACCTGAATTAGCTCCTCGTTGTAAGCCACAAGGCATCCTCTGCATCGAGCAGGGCATCCCTGCCCCCTGGCTTGGGCAGAAGAGGGATGAAGTGTCTCATTGTGTATTTTAAACTCCCCAGAGATCTTTGCTTCTGGGGGTGTATCTCCTTGTTGGCACAGGAAAACGGTCAGCATGTGTTTTTTGAGCAACAGCCTCCTTAAAAACAAAGGCCGCTGACTAGTTTTGATGTTTTCTTTCTAAGGCACAGTCCATTTTATTCAAAGGTTGACGTTTTGTTGGTCAGTTGGGGTTTTTGTGGGGTTGTCGGTTTGTTTTTGGAAATAACCTTGCTGGCGTTCCCTTGCAGATGAACAGAGACTTCCCCAGCTCTTCCAGAGGCTTCTGATCCAGCTGAACCAAGAGCAGAAGACGCGAGCCAACAAATGGTCTCTGTGCATCGCCAGGAGCTGCTGCCCCCCTTGCCCAGCTCTTCCCTCCTGGAGAACTTTGCCAATGCTCTGCAGCACAACGTGCCACCGTCCCCTCTGGCGGGACACGGCAGCGAGAGGGTGTCCGGCCACCCCGAGGGCTCCGGCCACCTCCATGCGGGTGACACCAGCCGCTCTGATGGCCCCTCGCTCCCCGTGTCCCGCGCAAAGGGGGAAGATGCGAAACCCCAAGCGTGCGAGGCTCAGCTCAAGCTGCCCGACTTCTGCGGCCGCCTCTCGCAGGACTTCATCCCCACCCTGGAGGAGATCGAGGAGTTCCTCAGGGAGAAGGCCGAGTTCCTCAAAGACGAAGCGAGTGAGCTCTGCCCGGATGGAGGGAAGGTCGAGATCAAATCTGAGCTCAGCTTAGGTAGCTCTGAGGGATGGCTTATCTCCGGCGTGACTCAAGAAGATGAAGTCTCAAACGCTGCCCAGCTTGGAGGAACAGCTGATGGTGGTGACCAGGCAGTAGCTGCGGGGAGGGTTCCTGTTGTCCTCCAGATCCAGCCCCTCCAGATGGACTCTGCTCTAACACACAGAGCCGCGGGTGGTGTTCAGCTGCTCCTCAGCTTGCAGGGCCAAAACCTGTCCCTCCTCCCTCAGATCCAACCCTCTGCGACCACCAGGGACCAAAAATACGTCAAGATCGCCCCCTTGCCCATCGCCACGAGGCCGGGGCCGCCGGGGGATGTACAAGAGGAGGAGGTGACCCCCAGGTTTCAGAAAGCCCCCGCTTCCCTCGTGCGCTCCCATCGGTGCTCGCACCCGGGCTGCGGCAAGGTGTACACCAAGAGCTCCCACCTCAAGGCTCATTTTCGGCGGCACACGGGGGAGAAACCCTACACGTGCGCTTGGCCCGACTGCGGCTGGCGGTAAGTGGGGTGTCCCGGCGCTCGCCGGGGCGCAGGAGAGCCCTCAGCTGCTGAAAATCCAGGGAAAAACCAGAAGTTTTCTTTCCTGAGTCAATTCTATGTGAGAGCTGGAAGGAGATGGGAAGGAGGAAAGTTTGTTGAGCGCTTTGGGTAGTTTTCACTAAAAATGCTGGAAACCTCCAGCTGGGGACACGTACCTGACAATCTCCCAAACACCCCAAATCCCCCTTGTACTGGATGTCTAAATACCCTCCATCAGTGCAGCTTTTCCAGGCGATCTTGTAACTCTGCAAGCTTTCTCCACCTAGTTCCAGACAATTTCCGCCACTGGGCTACCAAAATAGCTTTTCCCATTAATATTTGTCCCAGAAATTAGGAGTCTCGCTGCTTCCTCAGCAGCCAACGCGCAGTTCTGTGCTTATTTAGCAGTGCTTTGCTTTCTCTTGCTATTTGCCTGCCCTGCATCCCTCCAACACCCGTAAGCCTGTCGCGTTATCTCCACATTGCATTTACTTCTGTTTGCTCTGTGCATGATGGTGGTTGGCATTGTCTTTCATCTACATTCCTTAAATTAACCCCGCTTCTTAATCTTGCTGCACGTCTCCGGCTATTTCCCTGGCGCTGTGTTTTCTCCCCGGTACCGCACACCTGTCCTGGGGGGCAGGATGCTCGGCGCAGCCTTTGTAAGGAGGGTTAATAGTCCTCAGGTGTTGCGTAGCACTTCTCATCAGCAGATCTCACCGCGTTATCACAAAGAAAACTGGTGCTGGCAGCACTGAGCTTTCCTGGTGCCTTACGCAACGCTTTGGCAGACACTCGCTGCCTTGTTTCCCTGGATGGTGTGTTACGGCTTCTGTGTCGGGGTGGGGAAGCTCTGGGAGGTATGAGACTAGATCTGCATTTTGGGACTCCCTCTTGCCAAGCTGCTCTCCCATTGCCATCCGCAATTGTCCCTCAATGCCACCTGTAACCGCAGTTCACAGGCATCGGCTCCTTTTCCAGTGCTGCTATAGCATCCTACGCCTGATGCTCAGAGCCTGGGGATTGAGGAAGGGGACAATGGGAACCACACAAGCATCACGTTTTCCGCTGGGAAAGGAGGATGGCGGTGATGCCACACTGAGTGACAGCGTCCTGTAGGATGTCCCCATGTTGCTCGGCTTCACTTGCCACCCTGCCCACTGGTTACACCATGGAGTGACGTACTCAGCTGGCGCTGAGGTTCTCCAGGCCATTCTCCTTTCTCTAGATGTGGCCCTAACTCGAAGTATATACGTCGTTTCTCTTGGCCCCGCTTTCTATGAGAAGCTGAGACCTTGGGACTCGCTTCTCACAATAAAGCCAGAAGAGAAGTCGGTGGTTTGCACAGGAGAGCTGAGGATGGCCTTGGGACACATTTTGTTTTCACAGAGCCTTTTGTGAGCAGCCACAGTATTTACTGCACCAGGTGTGAGCTTGGAATCCTGTGGCTGGGGTTACATCTGAAGCTCAAGTTTTCTGCTTGTTTGCGTAGGCTTGTTTCAGCCAGATGGAAAAACCCTTCTGTCCTAATACTCCTGCCGTCTGTGCTGGCTCCTTAGAGGAGTAAACCCTGTCCAGTCCTCCTCTCCAGCACTGCCCTGACACTCAAACATGCTGAGGTCACAACAGCTCCAAAACCTCATTGAGACCCTTGGGGTGGCACTTGTGAAACTGCTGCAGCCCTGAGCTCTGCAGGTGCCGCCAGGTCTGGATCTGCGGGTGCCAGGTGGAAGAAAGGGCGCAGGAGAATGGAGATGTGCGTGTGGTTAAAGGGGCTTTCCAGGCTGCTCAGCTGACCAGGTGTGGGAATTACACGGATGAGCAGTCTGAGCGCTGGGCACATCCCCAGAGCAGCAATCGACTTGCTTTGGCATGGGAACCTCTGCTTTTGCACTCTGGGCTGGGTACGTTTGCTTTGCCTCCCTTGCGCTTGGTGTTTAAACCAGCTCACGGGCAGCTTCTCTCTCCCCAGCTCCCCATCTGAGAGCAAAAACTCTACACCATTCTCAGAAACAAGGGGATGCTCAGAGTTTGCAGGGAGAACGCATGCTCTCCCACTCAAAACAAGGCTTCTCTCAAAGCGATGCTCTTCTTGGGGTTATAGTAAAGCCCTTACAGTGTCCTTTAGTGGCTGGGTTGATGCCCCAAAAAGCAATTCCTCTCAGCATCTGGCCTTAGGGTTGGCAGCTCCCAAGAGCTTTCAGCAAGTCTAAAACAAATGAGGGAAGCAGGTAGACACTGTCCTTTAAGAGCAGTGGAAAGAAATTAAGATCTCAGTAGGTGGATTCTTTTTCTCTAAATCACCCCATGGAGGGGTTTGTTTCCCTCCGTTCCTCCTGCATTTCACTGGGAGGTTGGATGGAGCAGAAGTGACCTGTCTGTGGTCACCCCAAGAGCCAGCCCTCCCATGCGCCGCGGTCCTCGCGTTCCCCGTCCTGTCCAGCGGCCAAGGCTGGATCCACCATCCTTCCCTTCTCCCGCAGGTTTTCCCGGTCGGACGAGCTCTCCCGTCACAAGCGTTCCCACTCGGGTGTCAAGCCGTACCAGTGTGCCGCCTGCCAGAAGAAGTTTGCCCGCAGCGACCACTTAGCCAAACACGTGAAGATCCACCAGGGCCAGCCCTACGGCCAGCGGGCGCCGCAGGGCGGCAGCAGAAGTTAAGTCTTGCTGCTCGTCCTTGCAAGGCTGAGTCCAGGAGGCCCCAAAGCCAAGCAAACAGGATGCAGAACCCACTGTAATAATGAAGCAGGATAAATGACTTTATTTAACAAATTATAGAAGATCCACCGTTACGCTGCTATTCAAGGATGACCTATATTCAGGGCCTGTTTCTGGTACTATTGTCCCTCTCTTAAATATATTAATATGTGACGGAAAGCTGAGTTAATTCAGGGTGAGTGTGTGTGTAGGGAAGTGGGGCTGGGACAGCTTGACAAGGTCACTTTGCAGGTGTCACCTGCCCGCTGCGGTGTGACAGGTGAGAACTGGCCCACAGCCCTTCATCCCGCATGGGACACCCCCAGGGCTGCTGCAGCATCCCAAGGCTCTTTCTGAGAAAGCCAGAGAGGATTTATTTCAGTTGGGCTTGCTCAGAAACCCACATCCATGAGCCTGTCTGCCAGGGTGGCATGTCCAGGCAGGCAGAACATGGTGCTCAGGGGGTGTCTGTGTTGTGCAGCAGCTGGGGGAGCTGAAGCCAGACGTTGGGTTTGGTTTATCTGGCAGGGTTGAGATGGTGGTTGTGTTGTCGTAGAATCATAGAATGTCCTGAGCTGGATGGACCCACCAGGATCTTGGAGTCCAACTGCTGTCCCTGCACAGGACACCCCACAGGTCACACTGTGTGTCTGAGGACGTTGTCCAGTCTCTTCTTGAACACTGTCAGGTTGGGGCCGTGACACCTCCCTGGGGAGCCTGTTCAGTGTCCAGCACCTCTGGGTGAAGAACCTTTTCCTCATGTCCCACTGACCCTCCCTGGCACATCTTCTGCCATTCCCTGGGGTCTGTCATTGGTCACCGGGCAACACATGGTGCGTATTGAAGTGGGATCAAGAGAACTGTCAGCAGCACCAGCGAAGTCCTATTTTAACGTGATGGGCTATGGAGCGACGCCGATGCGTACGGACCCAGGGAAGAGCCGCAGCTCCGGTCGGGGGCAGCAGCGCAGCTCCCAGGTTGCTGACGTCCTTGTTGTGTTTGACTTCTGGTTAATTAAAGGCCAACTCCTTGCTACTGTGCCAACTTCCCGAGCTTTTGCAAACATCTGGGAGGGAATTAGGTGCTTGTGCAAACAAAGAATAAGCGTCAGGAGTTTGAGCTAGGCAGTATGCCCTTTCTACGTGGCTTTGCCAGCATGTCTCGAGCCGATATTTAGTGCCTGCGAGCTCTTTGCAAGGCGGGTGTGCTCGTGCCGTCCTTCCAGAGAACTTCACACGCTTGTCTCAAGCTGCCCTTGAGCTGGCTTTAGTGGGCTGTGTTGGGCTGTACCCAAAAAGAGGACAGGGAAATGAGCTGATCTCCTTTCCCTGCCCTGGGGAGACCGTGTTTGCACGGCAAAGAGGTCGTTCTCTGGTCCCCACAGCCCTTTTCGAGGGTTGACGCTGGGGAAGGCAAAAGCCAGACTGGTGGGGATGGATATGGTGTCCTGAGCTGAGGGTTGGTACAGAAGCATCCCTGGATAAGACACCAAACTTCTGTGCGAGAACCACCAGCTTGTAAAGCGATCCGTCCTAGTGTTGTGCGGCTGAAGATGTTTGCTGGTGGCTCCTTCCTCAACGCGGTGCCCGGAGCTTTTACAGCTTTGTTGAGAAGCCACCGCAGTGGGACTTCAGGGAAAGAAGCAGCAAGGGAGCTGAAAATCCTTGATTTAATCTTAGTTTAGAATATTTGGGGATGCTTAACTGCCCCTGAAGGAGGTGCTGCTGTTGTGGAGATGGATGGAGTGGGGCACATTCCACCCCTGAGGTTCTCTGGTGCACTGAGATGATGAACTTGTTTCTCCTACTGTTTGTTTTTCCAGCACTGCCGGACCATGGCCCAGCCCAGGACCTGGTGCTGCGGGTCACTATCCAAGCAGCAAAGAGAAGGCTCCACTCCCCCAACGCCTTTGGCCCCTATAAACCACAGTAGTTTCTGTAAAGTGGAAACTTCAGCGTGCAAAACCGGTGTTTCCACTGAAGAGAAACGTTCCTAAAGCTGGCTTGGGGTTTGGATTCTTTAGTGCAGCCGAAGGAAGGCTCGCTGGCTGGACTCCAGCCCGGGGACTGACGTGGGTCCAGCAAGTGGCTCTGCCGTTTGCTCCCCAAACGCTGGCGTGCCGGGGGCGCGTGTTTCTCAGAGAACACCTGCATCGCTCACTTTTCCTAATCCCCAGGCAGGAGAGCAGGGTTTAGGACAGAAATAGCTGGAGCCACGTAGCTTGACGTGATCCAAGCTTTCCCCAAAGGTCTGTTTCTGGATCCCGGCTTAAACTCCTTCATCCTTAGCTCAGAAGTGGGGAGGTGGCGATGTGACCGAGGGACAGGAGCATCCTGCAGCCGTGTTTCTTTCCTGCGTGTGCAAGACCTGCGACTCTCACGTTGACTGTTTGGAGAGGGCTCTCCCATGGAGGAAGGACGACAGCTTTTGCTGTGATTAGCTGGAAACCCGGACCTGCCTCAGGGAGGGAATGCACCGCGAGCACTCCCACCTCTGCCCTGACCAGATGCCAGCAAGAATCATAGAATCATTTCAGCTGGAAGAGCCCCTCAGGATCATTGAGTCCAACCATAACCCAACCCAACTCCAGCACCAACCCATGTCCCTGAGAACCTCGTCTAAATGCCTTTTAAACCCCTCCAGGGATGGTGACTCCAGCACTGCCCTGGGCAGCCTGTTCCAATGCCCCACAGCCCTTTGGGGAAGAAATTGTTCCCCACATCCAACCTCAACCTCCCCTGGCGCAACTTGAGGCCGTTTCCTCTTGTCCTATCGCTTGCTACTTGGGAGAAGAGACCAACCCCTTCAATGCTCCAACCTCCTTCCAGGCACTTGTAGACAAAAACACAGCCTGAGTTTGTGTGATGCTGAGCCTTTAATGATGAGCCAGAAGAGACAGGTATGCAAGAGACTATTTTGCGTCGCCCTTTGTTTTAGCGGATTTTTGCCTGGCTAGGAATTCACTTCGTGCCCTGTTTGCTTGAGGGCTCTCTTTGGAGGCCGCACGCCAACGTGACTCATGCCCGTCTCATGCTTTTATCCATCCCCCTTTGCTCTTCTCCCTCGCTCCAGCCTCTTTCACAGCGCTCCCTGTTCGTTTCGGACCTGCCCCATCCTGCCTCTCTCCGCCGAAGGCGACTTGGGGAGGTTGCGTGTTTCCAAACTGCGGAGCGAGAAGAGCCTGCGCCTCATCGTTAGTCCCAGGACCTTCTCTGCTCCCCGGCAGCTCATCCCCGCCGGTCCTGGTGGATCCTCCGTGGCATTCGGGGCTGGGAGCGCTGGCAGCGGCGACTCGCAGCGCACCCGGTTTGTTTTGCTGTTCCTTTTAAACAAACTGCAAAGGGAGGGGAGAGGTTTGTATAAAATAAAATACCCTAGATAAGTATCTCTTGTGCAATCCTTATTACAGTCTCACCTGCTTCCCTCTGGGGACTTTGGTTGAATAGTCTAAAAGGTTTACTGAAGGCTTTGTAATTACTTATCCTTTGCTCCAGTGAGGATGTTACTCCACAGCAATGTTCATTGGGGAAGTACAGATGAGACCTATGGCATTGGGAGGGATGAGGAAGGACCCTCCTGTCTTCCCACAGACAAAAACAGCTGCCAAGAGGTGACACAAACAGCCTTCGTGTCACCGAAGCTGCTGGGTTGTGACCCCGGCTCTGTCTCAGGTGGTGTTAAGCGAACGGGGACGTGTGTCCGCCCAGCTCCCTGGTGCTGGAGCGATGGGAGGCACCGGTTGCGCAGTGAAAAGGCTGTCGGGTTGCTAAGCAGTGCTTTTTAAGAAATCAAGCGCAAGCAGACAGGAGTTGTAGCGGGACAGGACGTGGGAGAGCACCGAGAGAAATCCAGGCGGCGGTTCTAAATCTGCAGCCGTGGCTCTGCATGCACCATCTCCAGCAGCAAAGTGATGGCGCTGATGTCCCCAGGCTGCACGTCCCCTGCAGCTGGTGCTGGTGGCTCGTCCTCCGAGACAAGTGCAAATCCACAGCTGGAAATTTATCTCTAAGATGGATCATAGCATTAGTTGGTTGGGTTTTTTTTTGTCCCAATAATATCAGAACGGAGGTTTTATTAATGATTCTCCCTTTCAAGAGCCGAGTTTTATTTGAGGCAAACGCAATTCTTGGTGTAGTTTCTATTTCTCCCCGGGGGTTACACAGCAGAAGTTGGTTTGGGGCAGGGAGCAAACCAGAGCCTTGAGTTTTCTCAGAAGAGCAGGGAAGGACTTTGGTGGGCACGAGATGCACAGGCTGGAAAACAGGCAAACAAAGAGGGTCGGCTGAGTTTTCCTCCCCTGCCTGGCCAGTTCGCCACCAGATGGGCCAAATCCTCCCAAAAGGTGGGAGCTGGTGGTGGGAAACAGGCAGAGAGGGTTTGCAGCTCTATCAGCACAGCATTAACCCACCAGTGGCCCGGCAGCACTTTTTGGGCTTGAAGCTGGAAGGAATAGGGATGGGAGCCCCTTGTCAATTTGTATTTGTCCTGGGACGTTGTTCAAGCTCTTCCAGAGCCATGGCTGAGCACAAAATGCAATGTTTTCTTGCAAAGAAGTGAAGTTTATCATGGCCTAGTGCTGCAGCTGATGCAATAGCTCACACCTGATGCAGGCCCTGGGAACAGTTGGGTTAAGAGCACAGTGAAGCTTAATGAACAAAAGAGCTAAATTAAAACAGCTGGCCATGCCGGATGACTTGCTGCTTTATAATCAGCTTTCTACAGAGGCACAAGCCTGTTTGCAGGGAGGCTGGAGCAGGGGGGAACATCTCTGGGTAGGAATAAGGCTAATGAGCAACTGGATTTTGTTCATCGCTTGCTCTGTGGGGCTCAGTGGTCTAAAGTGGGTGCTTGTTTTTTAGCATGGACTTTGAACAGGTTGTTTGCAGGGATGCACCTTTCCTAGGAGCCGCTCTCCACAGCCCATGCAGGTAAAACACTTTGCTTTCTGCTGTTTTAACTGAGCTGGGGGAAGGTTTCCAGCTGATGTGGTCAGTTCCCTGGCTGGAGGGGACGGGGTGATGGTATCTGCTCAGCCGTGCCGTTCCTTGCTGTTTGATCCGGGAGTTGGGCAGTGGTACAGGAATGGCTTATCCTTCCCTGGAAAATCCACCCAGATAAAGCCTTTTTTGGCTTAGAAAGTACATGGTGGGAGGGGAAGAAATCAGATATGCGATTCGACATCCATGGCTCTGTGTTTGCTTTTGGAAACGTTGGCTTTTCTCTGCGAATTACACCGATTTTTCCCCAACTGCAGTTTCACAGCTCCTAGCTGAAAGAGCTGAGCGTGCTGCAGTCTGATTCTCACCTCTGCTATTTCAGACCTTGGCTTGTTTGCACAAACAGGCTTGGAAATTAAATTTTAGATGTCATTGAAATGGCCACGATGGGTCCTGAGTTTGTCCCATTGTCCCCAGCCGTGACAGTGCCATTGGGTCGGGCCAGGGGAGGTTTTTTGGAGTCGCATCCAGGAATTTTATGCAGGATGTGGCAACTTCACAAAGGGTAATTGTGCTTTTAGTAGGAGAAGAGCTGTGGAGATAACACAGTGGAAACTAGTTCGGCAGCGTTGTGCGATAACCAGAAATCCTCTGATGCGCAGCTTTAGGGCTTAACTTTCATAAGCACCTGAAACCATCTCCGAGCCTATGTGAGTCAATGGAGAAAAAAAACCCCAGCCTTTCTCCTGCTGGATCTGATTCCTTGCTGTGCCGTGAAGTTTTTGTGTAACTGGGTAATTCTGCTTCTTCCTGGAATGAAACATTGAGCATGTCTTTAACTGATGTGTAACTTGGGCATGGTAGATCCTGCTTAGCAGAGTATTGAACTCGGGAGCATTTTCTCCAGCTGATGAGCCTTGGACTGGTCCTGGTCAAATATCTCCTGGGGGAGAGGAGATGGAGGCTTGTGGGCTGGATCAGCCGCCCCATGTCAGCTGTAGGATGCTGGATGTCCTCTCCCCCTCTTCTCTGCCATCAGATTGCTGGGTCCTTGAGATGCGGCTGTTGTGTTTGTGGACTCAGAAATAACAAGGGTTTGAAGCCAACACAGATCTGGGGCTTTTGGAGAGAATCAACAGACACAGAAGCAGAGGCAGAGCTGCTTTCTGTGAAGGAAACACAGAGAACTGGGTTCAAAAAGGCTTTTTATTGGGTCTGAGATATATGAGATTGGTGGTGGCTTGGGTGTGAAGGGCACAGGAGGGTGAGAACTGAGTTCTCCATCTTCAAGGTGCTCCTTTCAGCTTTGTCTGGTATTTGTGGGCTTGGTAAATACCCCGTGCTCATCCTGCGGTGTCTCCGGGAGCCCTGTGGAGTGACAACTTCCCGCATTGGTGAGTGTCACCGCATCTTGGGACACCGGGGGTGGCGTCTCAGTGAGGGGCTCACCTGGGTCCCAAAGGCTGGGCTGTGAGCAGCGGGTGAAGATGCCCTGATGGCAGATTTTCTGCAATGAAACGTGTTGGGTTGATAACTATCACCATCTAGTTCTTGTAGGCGAACAGGCACTCATGCCCACTTACCCCCAAGGACCTTGAGAGTTGGGGTATGAGGTGCTAATGTTGGTAACTGAAGCCTTAGTGATCATTCAGCTTCCTTAGAGCACCTGTGGAGAGAGTTTGTCCTTTTTCCTCCCCTTTTTCTTGTTCTGCCCGCCTTGTCTCTCATGCCTTTTTGTCTTTTTAATTGAAAGTGGAGGTGGGGAAAAATGGAAACCATTTCTTAGTTTTATTGTGGAATGTGGTGGTTAACTTCTGTAAATAACTAAATAATGGTCAGCGTGGTTAAAAACTTCCCTCCTCCCCATGAGAGAAAGCACAATTTGGGGAAAAAACCTTCTACTTTTCCTCTGTAGTTAAAAGACCTCTTGATTCCCTAAACTCTTCACTTTCTCTGCTTTTATCTCCCTTCTAATCCCGTGACTGTGCAGTAAGTGCTGATAAAGGGTTATTTTTAAAGGTATTGTGAAATACAGTGTCATGTTCCCTTCTCTTGCTCCTGAGTTTACAAACCTCCTTTCACTTCATTTGGTCGTCATTTGACCCCAGGAAATGGGACCAGCTGAAGGAGATGACCTGGTCATGGGGTGGGATTTACCTTTGTAGAACCAGCATTAATTGCAGCTGGAGCAGCTCAGGCTTAACCAGGCTCTGAGCCACGACTTGTGTGTTTGGGGGATGATGGTACATCCCAAACAAAAATGAACTAATACCCGGCTGTGTGGCGCTTTGGCTTGTAGCTGTGTGGAGCAGGACTCGTGTTTGCAAGAAGGCAACTGGGGGAACGGGTGCAGAAGACTCCGTTCTAACGCCGCCAACCTTTTCCCGGCGTGTCTGGGAGGCAGAAAGCTGCGTGTTTTGGCATGTGTGGTGTCGGGCGCTGAAGTGCTGCTGAGTGTTTATTTCTGCCAATGGGTGGGAGCCTGACGGCGAGGCAGCCAGAGGGGTTTGCTCATGGGAGGGATGGGGGAGAGCGCTGCCTTCTCAGCACTTCACCTTCTGCTCCTGTGGAAAACAACTGCTCTCAAACTGGTGTGGAAAGTGCCTTTCTTAGTAGATACCTCCAGACTGCGGGTGCCTGTCTGTTGGCCAAGGCAGTGCACCTTGGGGATAACAAGTCTCTGGCCATAGAAGAGCAGTTTGCTGGGGTTTTAAGTGTAGCTTTAAGGAGCTTCAGGGTGATTGGGGCTCCTGCTGTGTGTGCAGTGAACTTGGGGTCATGATGGCATTGCCCCTTTCAGAGAATCCCAGAACATCAGGGGTTGAAGGGCCCTGGAAAGCTCATCCAGTGCAATCCCCCCATGGAGCAGGAACACCCAGATGAGGTTACACAGCAAGGTGTCCAGGCGGGTTGGAATGTCTGCACAGAAGGAGACTCCACAACCCCCTGGGCAGCCTGGGCCAGGCTCTGACACCCTCACCAGGAACAAGTTTCTTCTCAGATTTAAGTGGAACCTCCTGTGTTCCAGTTTGCACCCATTGCCCCTTGTCCTGTCACTGGTTGTCACCGGTGTGCAGGGATGGGGTGAACCCTAGGGAAGATCCAGGAGCCCAGAACAACCACATCCATGTGCCCGCTGCAGGTAACACAGCTGGGGGGGTTTGTGGGGCTGGTGCCCCCTGTTCCCCGGGGAGAACACAATTGCAGCGTCGTGTCTTTCTCCTGGCAAGTGACATTTTCATGTGCAGGTTTATCAGAATAGGAAAAAGCTGTGAGCTCTCCCTGGTGTGCTCTGCGGTGGCGGGGGGGGGGGGGGGGCCGTGCACACACCCCTGCAACCCCCGCTCCCCTTCCCCGGGGAGTCCCGTGTTACTCGTGACGCGCCGCGCAAACGGCTCCGGTGCCGCTGCCGGCCGGGCCGCGGGCACATGGCTGCGGGCGGGCGCTAGGGCCCCGCGGACTACACTCCCCAGCGGGCTTTGCGAGCCGTGGGCGGGCAGCGCCCTCCCATTGGTCGCTGCCGCCCCCGCTCCGGGCGGGGATTCGTCGCCGTGCGTGAGCGCCCCGCGCCCCTGCGTGGCCGTGGGCGGAAGTGTGGGGTACGGCGGCCGCGGAGGCTCCGCGGCGGAGGCGCTGGCGCTCCCCATCCCCCCGCCCGCCGCCGCCTCCGCGCCGCTGCCCTTCGCTGCTCGCCCGGCTCCTCCCGCCCGGGATGGGGGCCCGGCGCCCGGCCCGCCGGGGGGGCGCCCGGCCATGAAGGGCGGCGGGGGAGCCGCTCCCAGCACCTGCCCGCCGCGACGGGACCGCGACGCCTGGGGACCGGCGGGGCTCCTCCTCGGTGAGCGGGGGGGTTGGCTCCGGGAGCGAACGGGCTCCTTGCTGCGCGGGGGTGGGAGCGGACGGCCCCGTGCGGGGGCTGGGAGGCCCGCGGCGGGGGAGCCGGTGTCGGCGGGGCCGCGGCCGGGGGGCATCTCCGGAAAGCGGCCGCGCTTGGCGGAGGGGCCGGGATGGGGCGGCGGGGACCGGTGGGTCCGTGCGCTGTGGCAGGAGCCGGGAAACGAAGGCGACGGTTCTGAAGGGCGGCAGCGCGGCCGGGACGGGGGTCTGGGGGGTCCCGCTGCCCCCGCTGGAGCCGCTTGTCCCGGGGCGGGGGAGGGAGCGGCCCCGGGACCCCCCGGCCCGTGTCCGGACCCGTTTCCGTCGCGCTGTTCCCGTTCCGTCCCCGCTGACTTTCCTCCCTCTGCTGTTGTGAGATTAGAGCCGGAGACTGGGATCAAGTGCTTGTTTGTTTTTAGTGTTTTTTTTTGCTTTTTTCCTCTTTTTTTTTATTTTAATTCCCGACTACTGCTATTTTTTAATTATTTTTTTTTTTTAAATCCTTGTGTACTCTGTGTGAAATGGGTGGATTCCTACCCACATCAATAAGTGAGCCCATGGAGAAAGTATGCAAATACATGCTGTTACGCTTTTATTATTTTGCATGCATATATACACACACACACACGTATATACGTGTTCCTGCTTCCACACACCTTAATTTCACAGAAAGTAACTTCTAATAATCCCCGTTGTGCTGCTGGCTTAGGAGTCTGGCTTTGGTGGTGCTGGTTTTAAGCGGCAGCTCCTGGGAAACAGAGGAATCGCTTTGTAGGCGAGCGCTCTGCTCGCCGGGTGCGGGATTTAGTCACGAGCGTTTCTTTATCTTCATCATATCGGGAACAAACCCTATCCCTGCACCCGGCACCGCCTGCCTGACAAAGCTGCGTGTTCGTGAGTTATTTTGTCGGCCTGTTTATTTTTAGGGTCTTAGCGCCTGTTTGTGGAGAATAGTTGTTCCATCGTCATAGCAACCAGGCTGAGTGTATTATAAACATTATTAAAGGAAACCTTTTCCATCCGAAATGAGACTTCCTTTTCGTAACGAAGTCAGGATCAACGTAAAACGTTTAACCTCTTGATTGGGGTTCACGCCGTAGCGCGGTGCGGAGATCTGCCCCCTGGCTCTTGGACAAGGATGCTTTTGCTTTCAGCATTTTGCCTTTTGGAGCTAATTTAGTCTGTTGTCGGTAAACATTCCCCTCAACCCATTGTGGTGGCACATAGGGAGGAAGCAAGCGTGATATACTTAGAGAGGAGCTTCCATGGAAATCTGTATTTTCACTGGGAAACAATCACATCAGTGCCAGAAACCAACCAAGGAACTGATCGAAGGCATTTCATATTTAAAGTTTACCGTTCTATCTGTTTGTCCTAAACATTCCCGTGTTTTTTTGGTCTCTTATCCTACTGAAAGGAGAGGTAGAAAAGGGGAGACTCTTCATCCAAGTGCGGTAAAGCAGGGAAATGGTGTTTGCTGCCCCAAAAACGGGGATGTCGGTTGTCGTTGGCCGGGGATGGAGGATCAGAGTGATAACAGGAGCTGGAGGAGAACACGGACAGTGCTTTCAAGTGCCATTGTTGGCAGTGTTCAAACAAGTTAAAACATTTTTAAGTCTTGGGGTCGCTAGTCAAACCCATATTAGATAATGAAGCGGGCGCTGCTGTCACCATATCAAGATTTAAACCAAACAAAAAGCTTATCAGCTTTGGCCAACTCGAGTCTTCAGCCATAAGTGCGATGGGAATCCTGATGCCGCTGTTCTCCCTCGTGACTTGTTTTCTGTTGCCTCTTTGCTAGTGGAAAGGTTTTCTTGGGCATCTGAAAGGTGGAGAACACTAGAAAACACTTAGAAAAGGAAATACCCATTTCTCAGAGTTAAGCAGCTGAAGCAAATCATCCTGAACCCCCAAATATTTGCTAACGCCTTGATTTCATGGGAAGTATCTTAAGTTTTGAGGCGGGAACCCATCATTTATTGCAACGTTTGACGGTTGGTATTTAATTAAAGCAAACTTGGAGTGGGATTAGGCAACAAAAACTCCGGAGCGGCTCTTATCGTGAGGACATCCGCCGGTGTTTCCTTCCAGGAGCTTCCTGCCCCGAGAACCTCGGCTTCTCGTTCACAACAAACCCGTTTTCCGGGCTGGTTTGCGAACAACAGCGCAGGGAATGTCGGAGCCAAGGGGAAGAGAAGAATCTCAGAATCACAGAATCACAGAATAGACTGGGTTGGAAAAGCCCTCAGAGATCATCCAGTCCAACCCTTGGTCCAACTCCAGTCCGTTTACTAGATCATGGCACTAAGTGCCATGTCCAATCTCAGTTTAAAAACCTCCAGGGCCGGTGAGTCCAGCACCTCCCTGGGCAGCCATTCCAATGCCTGATCACTCTCTCTGCAGAGAATTGCTTTCTAATATCCAGCCTAAATTTCCCCTGGTAGAGTTTAAGCCCATGCCCCCTTGTCCTATTGCTGACTGCCTGGGAGAAGAGACCAATCCCCACCTGGCTAGAACTGCCCTTCAGGTAGTTCTAGAGAGTGCTGAGCTCAGCTCTAAGCCTCCTCTTCTCCAGACTAAACAAGCCCAGCTCCCTCAGCCTCTCCCCATAGGGCTTGTGTTCAAGTCCCTTCACCAGTCGTGTTGCTGTTGGAGTCTAGGGTGATTTGTCCTTATTCTTGCCCAATTTTAGTATTTATTAGAGAAGGTATAAGTGGATTACTACTTGGAATATTGCGGATGTGGAAGTCTGCATCTCTAGTTTAATTTCTTGTAAACAGTAACTTTATAAATCTAATAGGCTTTGAACTGGTAATTCACCTGTCTTTGGGAAGTAAGTGAACAAAGCAAGTGACAGGAGTAGCTAAAGTACTTTACAATGCTCTAAATACCCTTATACTCTTCCCACCACATCCGAGTGTGTCAATATTTGGATATTAACACCCTGAAGAGGCTGGTTTTGTTTGATTTTTGGATGTGTTGGGCGTCTGGCTCTTTCTAAAATGCATCAAAATTGGTAAAATCCTAAAAGTACCAGTTCAGGTGAATCATTGTCCCAGGGGCTTGAAAATATGTTATGAACGGTTTATTAGTAGTGGGGTGTTTGAAGTGCTGTGCTGAGGAAATTGTTGCTTGGTTGTGTGTTGATAACCACTTAATTAGATGCTCAATTAGTGGTGTTAAAGCTCCTATCTCTTTATTAAAATAAAAGGAATAAGGCAGCCATTTATTTATTTGAACAAAGACACTGAACAACCTGATTTAACTTGCAAGTGAACCCTGTTTTGAACGAGGAGTTGGGCCCGTGACCTCCAAAAATCTCCTTCAACCCAAGTTATTCTGTTGTTTATTTTCCTGGAATGACCGTCGGGGCCTTGTGTCTGCAGGGATATTGCACAACGTAGCCGGAGTTATTGTCTCCGAATTCCTGCTGTTCACACACCGTGGCCATCCTAAACCATGGCAATAGTTTTGCACAGTCAGGTCTGAACAGCCCCGCTCAGCTCGTGTGCACAGCGAGTCCGGCTTTCCTGGGATTGTCTAAAGCCTTCATTTACTCTTAAAGACTTAATTTCCTCGTTAAAGACTTGATGTGCTCGCCTGCTGGATGTCTGGCTTGCTCCATTGACTGTGAGATCCCCAAGACAGTCACCAAGTTATTGTTGCTGCCTTTTTTGTTTCTTTGTTTTCCTCTTTTTAACAGAAGTGTTTGTGATACGAGCAGCAGTTTGTGTGTCACCCTGTGTGTTCACCTCCCTTCTGTGCTGCTTCCGAAGTCGTCTTTTGAGGTGTTACTTCTGTGTAAATACCTGCACAGCTGTAACGGTGCCGGTGACTTTGTCCTCGCTGTGTATCATCTGTGTGACATCCTTCCTTTCCTCTGCCTCATCCTGTGTGGGTTCTGTAGACCTGCCGGCTTTATTCGGTCCATCTGGAGAAGTCATCAGGCTGCAGATGCTTCTAAGAGGCTGTTGGAACAAATGCAGGCGAAAGATGACTCGCGCTGTTTTCGGCATCGACTCCAAGCGCAGAAAATCTGCCGGAAGAGCTTGAAGTGTGCCCAGGTGGCCAAAGAGGCCACCAGCATCCTGGCTTGTGTCAGGAATAGTGTGGCCAGCAGGGCTAGAGAAGTGACTGTGCCACTGGTGAGGCCGCACCTCAAATCCTGTGTTCAGTTTTGGGCCCCTCATTGTAAGAAGGACATTGAGGTGCTGGAGCGAGTTGAGAGAAGGGAACGGAGCTGGTGAGGGGCTGGAGCACAAGTGTGATGGGAGCGGCTGAGGGACCTGGGGGGTTCAGCTGGAGAACAGGAGCTGAGGGGAGACCTTCTGATCTCTGAACTGCCTGAAAGGAGCTTGGAGCCAGGGGGGTCGGGCTCTGCTCCCCAGGAACAAGCGCCAGGAGCAGAGGAAACGGCCTCAAGTTGCGCCAGGGGAGGTTGAGGTTGGATGTGGGGAACAATTTCTTCCCCAAAGGGCTGTGGGTCATTGGAACAGGCTGCCCAGGGCAGTGCTGGAGTCACCAGCCCTGGAGGGGTTTAAAAGGCGTTTAGACGAGGTTTTCAGGGACATGGGTTAGTGATGGAGTTGGGTTATGGTTGGACTCGATCCTGAGGGTCTCTTCCAACCAAAAGGATTTTATGGCTCTTTGAAGACCGGGGATTAGGAACATCACAACGTATCCCTGCCCTCTGAGCACCAAGGGACGAACGCCTGAGGTTGTTTCGGCCACAGGGGAGGTTCCATGTGCCACTTCCCAAACAGTTCCTCCGCCTGCTGTGCCACCCGCCACCGCGCACCCGCATCGCGGGAGATGTGAAAGCTCGGCGCTCTGCCATCAGATGGATCGTGGAGCGCGTCAGGGTGCAGATGCGCAAGCAGAACTCACCGGAAGAGATGCATATCTCACGTCCTGGCTTTTTATTTTTTGTAAACTCGAGGCTTTGTCAAGGCCTCAAACGAAGCTCCAGAACCTCAAACAAGCAGAAAGCTCGACTTTGCAGCGCTTGTATTTAGAGAACTGCAGCCAAATGCAGTCAGCTCCTCAGTCGACTTCAAGGGTCATCCGTAGGCGTCAGAGAAGATCTCAAGACAATAATAGTGCTCTATTTTAGCGTACTCATTACAAAGTATAACTGCCCTCTGCCTCTAGCGACTATTTTTGCCTCGTGCTCAGATGGTGCAGAAGTGGGAAAGCCATCGTCACCAACAGCAGTGTTGCTTCTCTGCCTCGTTCCCTCGTTGTCTTTTCAAATCAGACCTTCTATCTCCGTGGACTCGTAGAAGGAAAACAACCTTTGGCAAAAAGAGGGTTTGCAGTGGTGTGCTTGTGATTATCGGTGTATTCATCTGGAAGAAAAAGCAATCAAACCGTGGGGCTTTTTATGCTGATGCTGGTAGATCGGTGCCTTTTCATGAAATGAGACGCAGTTTGGAAAGAAGTTGAAATGCTGTTTATGAATCATAAGAGAAGTAACATCTCACCGCTCTTAGCATAGAATGGGACAGGGGGTTCTTGTGCTTATCCTGATCCTTAGTTTAACTAATGAGCCCGGAATGTCTCTGGAGAGCGTGGGCTTTGGTGTGTCTGAATAAAAAGCACAAAAGGAAGATGTTCTGCGAAATGCAGATGGCACAAAGAGCTTGAACCGCTGGAAAGGCCCATGAAAGGCGTCAGGCGCCTTCTGCCCCAGGTGCTGCAGAAGGAAGAACCTTTTTAACATCTTAGTTGGTTCTTAAGGAGAAATACTCATCTCACCTCTACTGGTTTTAATTTTGCATCTTGTGTGATGCTTTTCTTCAGCTTTTTCCCGAAGAAGCAGCAGTTCTTTGATGTTCTTACGCTGTATCAAAGCAGCTTTAATAAACAAGTTAAATGAGATGTTTTGATTCATAATACAGCGTTGTGTCCTGTACACATATTATCCTTCCACAGTTCCAGCTTACCTCTAGATGTGGAAGGGCCAAGATCCACCTGTGATCTCATTGATTTGATCAGTTTGAGGGTTATTTTCTGGCCTTTGCTTTGTTTGTCTATAACCTTCAGAAAAACTCCCTGCTCCCAGTTCCATTGAGCTATCTCTGCGTTGTTTCCTGTAGATAGTGTGAAATAAATATTAAAGAGAGGCATTCATTCTCTCATATGCACTATAATCTATCCATTAACAATTCCAAGGTGTTCTGCGATAGCCAAGGAATAAATAAAACCTCTGCACACTCCTAAAGTGTATAACGTAAGACTTGTTAAAAGTGAAGGGCGCTGAAGATGCGCGATGGAATCATGACAACCCTCAAGCCTGTAAATGCGAGAACCATCAGTAGTAACTTGATCAATCAGATGCTCCAGCTTGATCTGTTCAGCCAGAAAGCTGCAATATTTGGGCACTCTCTTTTGGTCAATGCTCCTCAGAACGATGTAGCTCATCACTGGAAAAGGTGGTTTTTATATAAAAGAAAACCAAAATTGTATCTCCATCATTTGGCCACTCTATATTGCCAAACTTTGTGCTGATCCATCAGCGTCATACATCTCTGGCTCTATTCAAAACCAGCCCTGACCCTGGAGATAACGCTTGGCTGATAGCACTTGTGAGCTTTGAGAATCACAGCAAGGTGCATCTTAAAGGGAAGCAGCCCAATGAAATAACAGCATTTAAATTCAGGGATGAAATCTGCATGGATTGTTACGGGGAGGGGAAAAAATAGCCTGTACCGCTCTGAGGTTCTGCTGCTAAGCGCGTTTCTACGCCATTCCTCCCGTTGCATCAGGCGGTGCTGCTTGGTGCAGCGCTGCTTGTGGGTTTTGAAAGCGCCGGAGATAAATGTAGCGTGGGAATAATCGCTCGGCTTCATTTTCGTGCTCTTTCCCCGTTAACACGTATTGACAGCTCTGCAGCGGGGTGGGATCGAGTCCTCCTGTCTCGCAGCGCCCCGTGCATCATCGTGATGGGATAACGATGCTCTGCGATGCCTCAGATGGGAGATGCTGTGGGTAAAATGCAAATAAAAGTCAGAGGAGGTCTGGGAGTGTTTTAAGGTGGTTGTTGGGCCCCGAGTCCTGTACGGTTCGCGGCGTGGGGAGCGTCTCCAAGCGCAGCCGGTGTTTTCTTAGAGTGCCGAGCAATTAATTTGGGCAAGCATGGAGTTGCGTGCACGCGGTAATTAACGAGGAAAGCACCTTAGGCCAGCATAACAAGGCCGTGTGGGTGTCCTTCATTTTGAGATTGTTCCTTGTAATTGCGGCAATTTAACCGGCTTGATCAATGGAGCATCGCGGTGCAGTCGCGTCAGTGCGCCATTAGGCAGGGATTCTGAAAAATAGGTTAAATGCAATGAGCTCTGCCCAAAAAAAGTACCTGCCCTAGGGCACCTTATTTAAATAAGAATGCGTAGTCCTGTGTAAACTGTCAGCAGCGATTCTTTTACAGGGCTGAGTGAATTCTGAAGCTCTGACATGTAGACCGTTCTCTTCCTTATATAGGGCTGGATAAGCGCTGGGCAGTAATGAGATTGGAATAAAAGGCTTTGGGAACAAAGATGAACTGGCAATCCCGGCTGAATCTTAAACTTATCCCTGTGCGTACGTGGGCTTCAAACAACATGGGTGTGTGTTCTGCTCGCCCAAGTTGGACTTGATGCCTTTGTTTTGGAGCTTCTGCTTGCAAATTTGATTTGGTTGCTGGGGCGTCGGATTCACTCAGATGGAAACCCCTGTACTTTTTAGGTTTGTCTTTATTGTGGTTTAACTGTCTGGGGGCTAAAAAATACCGAGCAGTTACACAAACCAAACCATTTTTACTGTAATTCATTGTGATGGTTCTTATTTCAGAGCGGCTGGGTTTGGTTTTATTTCATTGGAAGAAGTTTTAGCTGCGTTAATAGAAGCCGTTCTGTTCTGGAATAAGAGAATCCATATGAGATACTGAATTGGTATAGTTTAATCTGGTTTAATTCACAGTGTATCTTATACTTCTTTTGTGCAGATGGGATTATTAGTGTCCGGCTTAGCAATATCTGGCAGTATTGTTTTGCGTAGTCAGATATGGTCAAGGAACAACGTCATCTCTGCCGCCTTGTCTGTCCTTGCTGAATGTGTATATTGATAGCGTCAGTGCAAGAAAACCACCCTGGAAGTGCTGCTAGATACTAGTCCTAGAAAGTCTCAGCCTAAATGACTGATGTAGGTAAGACAAGGTGGGAATCAATAGAAAAAGTAAAAGCAGCGTCTGAAATTGTTGTATTTACTTTCCTGTTTGTTCTCTTGGGGGAGACGGGGATGGGAAGGTGGAGAGATGGGGGCGGAAAAGAGATTGGAGAGGGAGGGGACGGGGTTGGCTGAGGGGACTGCGCACAGAGAGGGCTGGAAATGGGAAATGGAGAGGGCTGGCACCTTCACGTCGCGTCAGCGGTTCCTTGATGGGCTCCGTGTTCTTCACGGTCCCGAGGCTGCAGGTGGGTGCAGGTGAGGAGACGCGGCGAGGGGCGGTTGGATTTTTACCTGGGTGCACCTGAGCTGTCGCGCACAAAGCAGCACAAGTGGGTGAACGTGGAACAACTTAGAAACATCTTTTTTGGACAGTGACTCATTGCAACTTACCCAAAGTGACCTGATTTAGTTAAATGAGGCTAAATTTAACCCATGTGAAAAGTACTGACATGTGGGAGGAGACGCCAGCGCTTGGCTCTCAGCCCCTCCGTTCTGCAGGGAACATCTTTCACGACTGGTGACTAATAATTTTTACTCTCGCTGGCGTTGGAAAGAACATCTCTGCTGCGTTACCCCCTTGGAGGGAGGCAAAGAAAATGCGCTGTTGCTAATCTGGTGCCTCTCACCTTTCTGCATTTCAGCTCACTGCTATGGACAGTGCTATCACCCTGTGGCAGTTCCTCCTCCAGCTCCTCCAAGAGCCTCAGAACAAGAACATCATCTGCTGGACCTCCAACGACGGGGAGTTCAAGCTGCTGCAGGCAGAGGAGGTGGCCAGACTGTGGGGAATCCGCAAGAACAAGCCCAGTATGAACTATGATAAACTCAGCCGTGCTCTCCGCTACTATTACGTGAAGGTAACAAAGTCCGTAAATCCACCTCGAAGCCCGAGCCATCTTACCAGCTTCTGCCTAATGAGCTTTGTTTCCTTTTTCATTCTCTTCAAGGGGATAGGTGTCAATTCTGCGTCGCAGACTTAAGTAAGGTGTGCTAGTTCATGTTTATAGGTTGGTTTTTTGCTATTCATTTATCATTGTGCTGTGTTTCTTCCCACTGGTTATTTTATGAGATAGCTTTGTGCAAAACATTATCTCCTTTGCTTTATGTTTTGTTGATACAAATCTGCCTTTCAGTACTAATCCCTTCTCCAAAAATAGGTGCCCTCGCAAGGGTTAAAATCCTCTGGTTTAAGCAACAGAATGATTACGATGATTGAGATGGTGAATATTGCACCACCTTGAGATCTTTTCTGCGATTGTCCCTACAAAGGGGCTGTCAAAATAAGGATATTTCAGTAAAGCAGCAGTAAAGTAGAACTGGAGTGTGGGAGTCGCACCTTCCTTTCAATAAACCATTTATCCCACAACCGTTATTGTGGGCTTGTACGAGATAAAGAAATAAAACCCTGTTTCTGAGGAACCTGCCAGTTTGTAGCAGGTGTCTTGTTGCTTGGGGTTTATTACTGGGCAGCACAAATCTGATTTTGCACTGGGAGATCTCAGTAAGAATAATTGTATGACAAATAAGAATCTTCCTGGGTCCACATTGTGTGTGGCATTTCACCGAGGAGCAAAACAAGTTTGGCAGATGCTGTTTTGTGGTATTGAAATAGCTGATTACCCTACGTTCTGCTGACTGGTTCAGCTGCTAATTTTATTATCATCTTATTAAGAGTAAAGGTGGTTTGATTTGAAGCGTCAGGTCTCGGTTCTGCAAACCCATAAGGTTTAATTTTGCGGGATCTCCTGTTTGGCTGCATTTACTGTACCAGGTCAGTGACCTTTGGTGGCGATAATGGGTATTTTTAATTTCTTCTTCTTTTAAAATCTGTTAAGAAAATTAATCTGAAGAAGGTCTAAATATATATATATATTTCTTCTTACCCACAGAATATCATTAAAAAAGTGAACGGTAAGAAGTTTGTCTACAAGTTTGTTTCTTACCCGGAGATTTTAAATATGGATCCGCTTGTCGTGGGCCGTATAGAAGGAGACCCCGAAATGGCTGGTTTTGCAGAGGTTAGCAGCGCTGCGAAGGACGTGGAGAACTACGGGAAGGAGAAGTCGCAGTCGTGTGCTAAATCCTCCAGCCGCAACGACTACATCCACTCAGGCCTGTACTCCTCTTTTACCCTCAACTCCCTCAACTCTTCCAGCGTCAAACTCTTCAGGTCCATCAAGATCGAGAATCCAGCCGAGAAAATGACCGAGAAGAAACCCGCTCAGGACCCAATGCCCTCCGTCATCAAGTTTGTCACCATGCCCTCCAAAAAACCGTCCTCTGTCCCCCTGGTCTCTACCACGGCGGCGGTTTCTGCCGCCTCCACGGCTTCGGCCGCTTCCACCACGTCCTCGCTCCCGCTGGGGTCGGAAGAGACTCTCCAGACTTTGGAGACGCTCGTTCTACCCAAGTTAACTGTCCCTGAAGCTCCTTTGCCAAACTTAACCACCAGCTTCACCCCGACGCCCCCCGTATCCTCCGTTTCTCCCACTCTGCAAGTTCCCTCCACGCCCCCGTCGCCGCCCCTGAGCTCCAACCCCGACCTGGACATCGACACGGACATCGAGTCGGTGGCGTCTCAGCAGCTGGAGCAGGTTCAGAGCCTCTACCCTCAATCCCCGGAGCCCAAAGAGCAGGATTCCTCGGCGCTGGAGAAGGAATTTGCCAATCATCTCTCCAGATCTAAAAAACCCAAAGGGCTGGAGTTGGCTCCGACTCTTGTCATCACGGGCAGCGATCCAAGTCCGCTGGGGATCCTCAGCCCGTCTCTCCCAACCGCTTCTCTTACTCCAGCACTTTTCTCTCAGGTAACCTAACTCCCTTCCTGTGTTTATGGTTTTTTTAGCAACGATAGCGCTTATATTATATTTTAAAACTGGAAGGCGAGAGGAAAGTGAACACTCAGTAGATTGTCTTTGCAGTCCTGAAACTCAGGATGTCGCTCCCATTTTACTTATAAAACAGAAACTGTTCGCAATGGGTATTAATGTGCCCGGGTGGTACGTCAGGGCTCCGCGTCGGTGCAGCACGAGCGTGTGGAGGCAAAACCCAAACCAGCGCCCACAGGATCCTTTGTAAAATCTTGCCAGGGTGATATTGAATTATTTCAAAACCCCTGGACCCTGCCCTTATCCTTCAGGCTTTAAAAATAGAGAGCAGCGGGGGTGTCTTTTCAGCAGTTTGCTTTTATTTGATTCAGTAGCCGTTTAGTTAAGAGCAGAGTATTGTGATTTAAAAGCACTAAGAACAGCTGCTTAATTTGGTTGTTATCTTTGTGTGGGAAAGGAAAGCTTTGACACCTCATGGAAAATTTGGAAGAGAACTGAATCCAACTAGGCTCTTAAATTGTTCTGTGTATATTTAATCTCTTTCCTGTAATAAATTGGAATTAGCATGAAACTGTAGGAAAAGTACTAATTGAAAACTGAAATGGCTGAAGACAGGAAAAATAATCAAGTGCAGTTGCTCTTTTGGCACCATTCAAAGTGTTGGGCCGGTGAACCTGGAACGTTCAGGATATTTAGAAACTGGATATAAATGTCTTTTGTTGTGGTTTGAATGGTCGGTGTCGCCCGGACCGTTCGTCTGCTCTCTGTAAGTTCACGGACGGCGTTTCCGAAGCCGCTCGCAGGTGCTGTACGCTGCATTCATCGCGGGAGGAGCCGACGTGCCGGAGGTCCCAGCGGGATTTGGCAGCTGTGGGGGGAAAAAAGGGCCAATTCCTCAGCAGGAGAAGCCGGATGGCGGCTGGGGGGGGTTTGGAATCTGAGAGGAGGTGGAAAGAGAGGATGGGAGTTCTGAGATTCAGACCCCGCTGCAGGAGTTGAGGTTGTTTGGCTGGATATATGCACATGGTCTGTGTTCCTCGTGGCGGGTTCATCGGCTGACGTGTCTCGCTGTATTTTGCAGACCCCCATCCTGCTGACCCCCAGCCCCCTGCTCTCCAGTATCCACTTCTGGAGCACGCTCAGCCCGGTCGCTCCGCTCAGTCCTGCAAGGTTGCAAGGTGCTAATACGCTCTTTCAGGTAAGTTCCAGCGACACTTTAATTTATTTAATGCCAATGGTACCTGGGGTGGGTTAGAAGGGGGTGGTCAGTAGGTCAGAGAGGTTCTCCTGCCCCTCTGCTCTGCCCTGGGGAGACCACACCTGGAATATTGTGTCCAGTTGTGGCCCCTCAGTTCCAGCAGGACAGGGAACTGCTGGAGAGAGTCCAGCGCAGCCACCAAGATGCTGAAGGGAGTGGAGCATCTCCCGTGTGAGGAAAGGCTGAGGGAGCTGGGGCTCTGGAGCTGGACAAGAGGAGACTGAGGGGGGACTCATTCCTGGGGATCAATATGGAAAGGGGGAGTGTCAGGAGGATGGAGCCAGGCTCTTCTGGTGACAACCAGTGACAGGACAAGGGGCAATGGGTACAAACTGGAACGCAGGAGGTTCCACTTAAATATGAGAAGAAACTTGTTCCTGGTGAGGGTGGCAGAGCCTGGCCCAGGCTGCCCAGGGGGGTTGTGGAGTCTCCTTCTGTGCAGACATTCCAACCCGCCTGGACACCTTCCTGTGTAACCTCATCTGGGTGTTCCTGCTCCATGGGGGAATTGCACTGGGTGAGCTTTCCAGGTCCCTTCCAACCCCTGACATTCGGGGATTCTGCAGTTCATTTTACTGGTTGAGATTTTCATGGAAACTTGAGTTTTGTGGCTCTGTTGGTAGTTTTAATCACCTGTTAATAGTCTCTTCTGTTCAAAGTCATTAATTAAATCTCAGCACTGGTAAGAAAGAAGACTGTATGATCTCTGTGGCAATACATAGCACAGTTATTTATGATCTCTGTGTTCTGCTGCCTTCCATTGTTTGGAAATTCTCAGCTTTGCTGTTTTTTAATAAATATTTTTATTTATCTAATATAGAAGGTAAAAAGTCCCCTGTATTTAAAAATAATCCTTCAGTTATGATTGCTTATGCTCTTCCTTCACCATCCGCTTAGGAACTGGAATAAGCACATCTCTTGTCCGAGTCTGCTTAGGCTAAGGGTAAAATTTAACTAGTTGTCTTCTGGGTTTGTATCTGTCATCCCCATGGAGATGAAGGAAGTAGCTTAGATGTACCAGGAGGACAGGGAATAAACAAGGAGGTCTGAAAATGCACTGGACATTTTTCTCTATAAATAGCTGATAATTAACTGCAGAACGATTTAGACCATGGTTTCCCCACAGCCGGCGTTCAAGTCATTTATTAGTTCAGGACATAGGTGGTGCCACTGAGGTATGAGAGGAACAATAAATTAAAATGGCATCTTCCCTAATAATTTGTGTTTTGTCTTTTAGTTTCCGTCAGTGCTGAACAGTCATGGCCCGTTTACTCTGTCTGGACTGGATGGACCCTCCACCCCTGGCCCGTTTTCCCCTGATCTACAGAAGACATAGCACACGAACTCATGGACAGGGCATACTGGCAAGCAAGGGAAAGACAGGACACTTGTATTTAACCGTGTTTTTTAATGAGCAATTTATAATTCCACAGAGATTATCAACAATCATAGTTTTTGCCATTCCCAAATCAAATGCCTTTTTTTGCAAAATCCCCTTTTTTGAAGAGCCAGGTTGGGAATGTATATGCAAACGCCTTAATAGGAGCCGGAGCTCCAGTCTCTTCTCTTCCCTCCTCGGTTTGGAAGAACTTCGCTATGGTTCAAAAGGGAGTTTCAGCTGGTGTTGCAGTAACTGAGTCTGCACTGATTGAAGCGAATGGTGTCAGAGAAGTCTTTTCTCTGTGACTCTTGGAAAAAAAAACCCTCTGTTCTTCTGCTTGGCGAGAAGAAATCTAATCCCGACCAAAGCCGACGTTCCAGGAGATGCTTGGGAAAAGGGATGTGCACATCGGCTTGGAAACTTCCGCAGCGACAAAACAGCCCGCGTCTTTTTCTGCTGTAAAAACGCCTTTTTGCAGGGAGGAATTTTCCCGGTTGTGTTCCAGAGATACGGCCAATTTTTGCATGGCGTTGTATCGGAGGAGCGGCCTGGCCAGCGTTGGCTGCTCTCTGCCCTCCCGCGGGTGCGACGTGAGACGACCCAACGGTGGGCTCAGTTCCTTTGAGTTCTCAGTTTGAATGCTGAAGTCCAAACATTTCTTGTGGCAGAGACCTGTGGCAAAGCCTGTCGTCTCGCTGCTAGATGAGCGGGGTGGTGGATTTTCCACGAGGGTTTTTTGCGGGTGTGTTTCTTTGGTGAGGTTGCTGCCTGATGCTGGAGTTTCAGCCCCAAACCGTGGGTGAGAACACTTTAACATTACTGCTCTTTCCCCACCGGTGAAGTGGAGAAGCTCCTTTTCTACCAGCACTTATCTCAAGTTTTGCTTTAGATCTATTGCTTTCTTTTTTTCATTTGATGAAGCACTTAGATCCAAGATAAGTTAGGCTCGGTGTATACAGCTAAGCTGAGAGGTACCGTGGTGTATCAGCCTTGCTGTAAATTTGCGTTTGCTTTGCTTTCCTCGGTGGCCGTGTGTGTGCGTGTGGATTAATACAAGGTTAGTTTCCAGAGCCATTTGAAACGCTGATGAAATGAAATCTGTGCTGTCGGGTTTTTAAACCTCAGGAGGCCTTTTAAGAGAACCGAGGACGGCAAGAAGAGTCTCTCCTCGGAGACGGGACATCGTGGTCCGCTGGCACTGGGGGCTGTTCCTTCTGCTTTGGGCATCCGATGGCAGGCAGCAACTTCTGATTGCTACTGTGTAAGATAATCTTCATCAAATCCCCACTAGAAAACAGATGGAGACCATCTCTTTTTGCATCCTCACTGCCTGGCTTCAAAGCTTTCAGGAGCAGAGGAAGATGGTTGATTTACAGCAAGAGGAGCTGGCGGTGTCCGCTGTATATATTGCACCTGTCTAACGGATAACTGGGGAACTCGAGCTTTCCAGAGTTTTCCTTTTGCCACTTTTGCAGACTCTGAATTCACTTTAAAGCGTTACGACAATACCCGAGGCTTAACTTACCGTAGCGACGTTGTCTTTCTGTATTCTAGCATTGAAACGCGTAAACCACTCGGTGTGTTCCCGACGTGACGCCCTGGGCGGGGGGGTGCGCTGGAGCTGCTCTTTGAGCGTTATTCATCCAGAAAGTCCCCTACCCAGCGGGAGAAAAGGATTTGCCTTTATTTGGTGGATATAGCAGGGAGTGAGCTCCTGTGGGGAACTGTTTTATTAGGTCAGAGGCATCATCCTGCTTCGCTTTTTAGACATCAGCAGATGCGGGATCCAGTTCCTGTGCCAGTGGCTCTTAAAATGACAATGTGCAATATTGACTTTTATTTTTATTTTATTTTTTAAATGCAGAAAGCAAGCTGCAGGTCGTAATGAAGAGCAGGCACCTGGAATTTTCTGGTTTGCATGATGACCTAGGAGTCTGCTCTAGGAAATATATATAGCTATATATAAATAGCAGCACTTTTAATGGTGGTTTTAGCTTGGCCAATTTTATGCCCACCGAGTGTGTGGACTTGAGGGCAACGTTGCAGCCTAGGATTAGGATTTAAAAATAATTAATGAGCACTAAAGACTTGCAATTTAATTGCTTCCCTTCCCTTGTCCCCTATGGAAAAAAAGCCAAGTTTCTTTGTTGAAAAAGTTGTGTATGTGCACACATGCACTTGATTTTTTGTGAACTCTATCACTTTCAGCATAGGTATGCAAGAGAACCAAGCGCTGCCGTGACTTGTCGGTTGTACTTGGCGGAGTTTCGTGCTCTTCTCCAAGCAGCTTCATCACATTGCACTGCCAGAGCTGCTGGATGGGATCCGCGTTCACCTTCGGGAATACCTTCCGCAGGGAAAATTGATACGGAAACGCCGCCTGCGCGTGTTGGTTTCAGTGTGGTAACACCCAGCTGCCTCTCAGCACTGCGAAGATGGTTGGGAATCTCAGGAGGCGATTGGGACAACAAGTTGGGAGGGGAGGCGGGACAGGAGGCGCTCGCTCCCCTTTTCTCCATTACGGCTTTCAGGTCACTTAAGGTAATATTATCTTGTATATATCCTGCCTTGTTAAGCGTGCGTTTCCTGCCAGGTATGGAGCTGCCAGCGTTTGTGCATCACATTCCGGACAGAGCCCAGACTGCGACTTCTCGGAGCCGTCGGGACCTTTCCGGGAGCAGTTTGCAGCTCCTTGGTTTTAATTTAGCGTAGGGAAGGTGGGGGTTTAAAAGGCTCTCTTTTAATTATCGTGTTAGTGATAACGGTGATAGCGCTGTGTTGGTTAAAAAAAATAGCGCAGCATTACGGAAACATTTTAATACAATTCCCGTTGCCGAAGTAGCCGTGGTATCGCTGAATGCTTGATAATATTTGCATCGGTTCGTTCGTAGATGGTGGTAAATTAGACTGGATGAGCACGGAAGCCGAACATCTGTCTTGCTTCTGGAAATGCCTTTTACCGTCCCCGCTGTTGTACAATAGTCGTGTCAGCCGAAAAGCTCTCGCTGCGTGTGCTGCGTCTGGGTTCGTGAGATCCCGAACTGTGGGGATGGCGCTGGAGCCATGCAAAGCAGAACGTGTTAATAAAACCCTCCGGCTGGAGAACCGGACTCGTACCTATTTCCAGAGAATGGGATCCTGGTGGAGAGGGTGATAGAGGGAAGTTTGGGTTGGTTTTTGTTGTTTTTTTCCTTAAGAACTCAAGTCTAGATGCGTGTTTTTGAAGTCGGTTGAATGTAATTCCTATGCACTGCCTTTGGCACGAGTTGCGTTTTGCAATAGGTCAGGAAACGATAAAATTCCTTGAATTTAAGAACCCATTGTTTTAACTTAGAGCATCCTTAGGGCTTCAGTGTCCACGGCATCTTTGGTATAACAGATTTGAAAGGCTTTGGCTGTTCGGTGGCTCATTTGGAGTAATTCCTCCCTCTGAGATGTTCTCAAAGCTCAGCTCTCTAGCAAACAGATCCTCCTCGGTGTTTGATTTTCCGGAGCGTCCGTTATAAGCGCAGCGAAGGCCGTTTCTGTGCGGATCTTCCTCGACGCATTCAAAACGCATTAGTATCAGACTCCCTCATGACTTTGGCTTTCACGCATCAACTTCTGCAGGTTGGGACGGGAAGAGCCGAGCGCATAGATGCTGTTTCTCAGGTGAGCACAGAGTTCCCATCCATTTTTGTAGCATTTTTTCCAGCGCTGAGATCAGAACCTACAGTTCCGACAGCGTTGGCTCCCCGTGGTTTATTCATTTATTTCTTTCCTTTACCTTTTTTCTACCATTCTATAGCATTTTCGTATGTACTCGTGTAACCTCTTCCATTTTTAATGCATATTTGTTTACAAGACGCATCTCAGTGTTGTATCAAGAGGCTATCTTGGTATTGTCAGCTATGAAAAATTAAACTACATCCGTAGTTAAGGGACATTGTCAAAGTCGACAGGTATTTTTAAAACTCGATGTTTGAGTTTTGGGTGTCCATAACCATTTTGTTCTGTTTCGTTCCTTAGTAAGAAACCTTCTGGCTTCTGAGGTCGTGGATATGGACGGTTAATTTTGTCTTAATCATCGCAAAATTATTGCGACAAATAGCCCGAGCCCCACAGCATCTCACACCCAGCGGATCAGCTGAATATCCATTAGAATTGCAATTGCGTTGCTTAGAATCTAATCAAGATGTTTTAATGCTGTCTCACCGAAACACGGGTGTTTACGGTTTGATTGGAATTTAATTAAACAGCAATTGGCTGCTGAACAGCATTAGCAAATCTGCGTAACGTGGAAGCGTTTGGCTGTCGTGGTGAATACGTGACGTGCTAGAGCTGATGTGCTGAAATCAGAGCCTGTTGGATGGAGATTAAAAGATAAACCGCAGCGACAGTTGTTTTACGGGGCTGTGGGTGCTAAGGGCCCTGTCTTAAATGAACATCTGGATACGGGAGAATATGTGCTATGCAGTCGCCGCTTTTCAGTGTTTTGCACAATGTTTTGGGGGCTTCGTTGGTTTATTTCAGTACTCAGATAATCCAGCAGTGTGGACTAGTTGCCAAAGGTTAATTCTTAGCGCGCCTTTGACGTAGTTGGCAGCCGCATCTGCTGAAAAAAAGGTGTCTTAACCGGGTCTTTGAATAGTTTTATGTTAACGGAACAAAGGTTTGGGCTTCTTTTGAACTTGAAATGCTTGCTTCTCTGTTGAGATGGTGCAGAAAGTTTTCATCTCAAAGTTGGGGTTTTGGCGGGGGGGTGTAAAGGGGAATTTGGAGCCTTTGGTGATCAGGGGTGTGTTAATGGAGAGGCAGCGCTGTACCCAGAACTGGAAGCTATTTTTGATCAATTATTTTCATTTTTAATTGTTTTTGGAGCACAGAATCCCAGAGTGTTAGGGGTCGGAAGGGCCCTGGAAAGCTCATCCAGTGCAATCCCCCCATGGAGCAGGAACACCCAGATGAGGTTACACAGGAAGGTGTCCAGGCGGGTTGGAATGTCTGCAGAGAAGGAGACTCCACAACCCCCTGGGCAGCCTGGGCCAGGCTCTGCCACCCTCACCAGGAACAAGTTTCTTCTCGGATTTAAGCGGAACCTCCTGTGTTCCAGTTTGAACCCATTACCCCTTGTCCTATCACTGGTTGTCACCCAGAAGAGCCTGGCTCCATCCTCCTGACACTCCCCCTTTAGATATCTGTAAACATGAATGAGTCCCCCCCTCAGTGTCCTCTTGTCCAGCTCCAGAGCCCCAGCTCCCTCAGCCTTTCCTCACACGGGAGATGCTCCACTCCCTTCAGCATCTTGGTGGCTGCGCTGGACTCTCTCCAGCAGTTCCCTGTCCTGCTGGAACTGAGGGGCCACAGCTGGACACAATATTCCAGGTGTGGTCTCCCCAGGGCAGAGCAGAGGGGCAGGAGAACCTCTCTGACCTACTGACCACCCCCTTCTAACCCACCCCAGGTCCCATTGGCTTCCTGGCCACAAGGGCCCAGTGCTGGCTCATGGTCACCCTGCTGTCCCCAGGACCCCCAGGTCCCTTTCGCCTACACTGCCCTCTAATAGGTCATTCCCCAACCTACACTGGAACCTGGGGTTGTTCCTGCCCAGATACAAGACTCTACACTTGCCCTTGTTCTATTTCATTACATTTTTCCTGCCCAACTCTCCAGCCTGTCCAGGTCTCTGATGGCAGCACATCCTCCAGTATCACCCATTCCTCCCAGCTTGGTGTCACCAGCAAACTTGCCGATAGTACACACAGGAAGGCTTTGAGGACGGCTCTGATGGTCCCGCTGTGTGCCGGGGGTGCTCACAATACCTGCGTTTGCTCTGGGCTCCTTGACGTGTTGTGGGTTTTAGTTTTTATTTCATTTTATTTTTTGCTAGCATGTCTTAAATCTTCAGGCTTTGAAACCGCTTCATAGGATTGTGTTGACTTTTTGTTCTGCTGTTGTTCAGTTGCACCGAGTTTTCTATATATGATGTACTAGTTTTAACGTTAATTCTCTGTGAACAGGGTTGAGATTATTCATTGTAGTTTGGAAAAAAAAAAAAAAGAAAAAGGAAAAAAAAAAAGGTTGTATTTTAAACTCCCTTTTAAAAATCTTGTTTGTATTCTGTTGCAGTGTTACCAGATGGCCTTATGTACGTCACAGTGGTTTGTGATAAGTACAGTAGCACATTTAATGCTTATCTCCCCCCCTCCTTCTGTTTTTATAGCTGAGAAGTGTATTCTTAATAATAGAGATGAATAAACGGGGCAGTTTTAGCAACGTGTGTGGTGGGGATGGTGGTTGTCTCTGATGTAGATTGGGACGGCTGGAGTGAAACTGGGGCTGAAATGGCTCTGAAGAGGGATCGGTTACCAGTGAGCAGGGAATTCGGGGAATCTGGGAGCTGCTGGCAGATGCTTGTGGATCAGAATAGGTCTGCGTGTGGATCAGAATAGGTCTGCGTGTGGATCAGAATAGGTCTGCGTGTGGATCAGAATAGGTCTGCGTGTGGATCACGATAGGTCTGCGTGTGGATCACGATAGGTCTGCGTGTGGATCAGGATAGACCTGCTTGTGGATCAGGATAGACCTGCTTGTGGATCAGGATAGATCCACTTGTGGATCAGAATAGATCCGCTTGTGGATCAGGATAGGTCTGTGAATCAGAATAGATCTGCTTGTAGATCAGAATTGACCCGTTTGTAAATCGGAGCTGATCTGTTTGTAAATCAGAGTAGCTCTGCTTGTCAATCAGAACGGGTCCGTTTGCAAATCAGAGCAGATCCCTTTGTAAATCAGAGTGGATCCGTTTGTACATTAGAGCATATCCACTTGTTAATCAGAACAGATCCATTTGTACATCAGAGCGGATCCATTTGTTAATCAGAACAGATCCATTTGTACATCAGAGCGGATCCATTTGATAATCAGAACAGATCCATTTGTACATCAGAGCGGATCCACTTGTTAATCAGAACAGATCCATTTGTACATCAGAGCGGATCAATTTGTTAATCAGAACAGATCCATTTGTACATCAGAGCAGATTCACTTGATAATCAGAACAGATCCATTTGATAATCAGAGCGGATCCACTTGTTAATCAGAACAGATCCATTTGTACATCAGAGCAGATCCACTTGTTAATCAGAACAGATCCATTTGTACATCAGAGCGGATCCACTTGATAATCAGAACAGATCCGTTTCTACATCAGAGCGGGTCCACTTGTTAATCAGAACAGATCCATTTGTACATCAGAGAGGATCCATTTGATAATCAGAACAGATCCATTTGTACATCAGAGAGGATCCATTTGTTAATCAGAACAGATCCACTTGTTAATCAGAACAGATCCGTTTGTACATCAGAGCGGATCTTTAGCGAGCTGAGGCTGCGGGGACGCGTGGCGCCTGTTGGGTTCATTTCCAAGGTGCGTGTCTCTTGGAAAGCGACTTTCTGATGCCTTTAGTGTTTCGCTCCTCAGCTGGATTTTTCGCCTCCCCTGGGTTCTTTGCGAACTGGGAAGACGCCTCCGCAATGTGGATTTTTAGCGTTCCGGCAGCTCTGCCGTCTCTGCTTGGAGCAGACGTTGTCTTGAACTCACCCTTTAACTCGGGAATGGATTCCATTGGACTTCCCTGGAATTTTAGTACAACCATCCATGGTAAAAATTACATTGAAAGCAGCAGAGAGAACATTTTCAGTTAGTCTTTCCAGAACAGAATTGCATTTAAAATAAATATATATATATATATATCTACAAATATAATACCAAGTCAAGAGACAAAACAATGTTGTAGTGAGTGTCTTAACTTCCTACACTGGAGCCTTTTTCCAGACACGGTGTTTTAGAACCAGCTGTAACCTCAGCCCCTTTGGTGCTCTCGGTGCAGTTGGGGAAACTTGCCTGGGAGGGAATAACTTCTCAGTTTAACTTTTGATTGAAAATAATACCTTATAATAAGACTATCTTAATGCCATTGTGTTCTAAAAGCAAAATGCTGGTATGTAATGCAAGTACATAAATAGCCAAAGTTTTCAGTAATTGTTCAGTGTTACTAAATTTGCTTTTATTTTACCTTCCAAGATACCATATGAGGAAGACCTTCAGCGTGTTGATGTGTTGAGAAAAAGATATCAATCTGATCAATTTATAGTGGATATATGCGGTTATTGGAAGATATTTCAGGTTTGAATGCAATTGGGAGGCAAAGTTGGGAGATGCAAAACTTCCTTTGGAGGAATCGCACTTAAAGACACTTCAAAGGAGCGATGGCCGCGTTTTGCGGTTGTTATTCCAACATCACGAAGGTCTTTCCTGAGAAATCAGGTGACTTTTCTATGGCTTCGATTTTTGTGCAAAAAAACCCAATCAATGTATTGCAATCTTTTTTAAAAATAGGGTGGGAATAGTTAAAGAAAACTATTTTATGTAAGAACTGACAGAGGGATTTGCTTTGTATAATGCAAGCTGGCTTTAAAACAAAAAAGCATTGTAGCAGATTATTCAAGTCAATCATATGTTAATAGTTATGTGCAACCAGACATGCAAAACAATTGTATTTTTTTAAATAAATATTTTTAACAAAGTTTCTCATCTTTTGACTGTTCTTTGTTTCTCCAGTAGAGGAAACGCAAAGTCCCAGCAGATGCGGTTGTTATTCCACCTTTGTAGCGCTGCACCCTCGTTATGTCTTTTGCCAAATCAGGTATTTATTTCCTCTCTATCTGGTGCCACCAGATACAGAGGTTTGAATTGTCTAACAAAAGAAACGCTATTCTAGCAATAGCTTGAGCTACGTATCATCTGCAAGGATACGAGCGGCTGTTTTAAATAGCTGACAGTCCCTGGTGGGATATGTCTGTAATCTGAGTACACTTGTTCCCAAATAACCTCCCTCCGTGTATTGCTTGGTGCTGTTTCCTCTGCAGGGATGGAGGGAATGCTGTCGTGACTCTATTAATGACTTAATTGGGGTGTTTTTTGCTGCAAATGGCTTTTGCAGAACACACTTTTTCACTCTGGGTGTATAAGGAAACAGTGGCATCCTGTGGTGCTGGAGGAGAATTACAGCACAAAAATCACTGTGGGGAAGACCAGTATTCAGCTGCATTTCCCTCCTTCCTGCATTGGACTTGGGTTTAGGGACACAAAGTGACTTCAACAAGTCTTGAGTTTCATAGAATCCCAGAATGTCAGGGGTTGGAAGGGCCCTGGAAAGCTCATCCAGTGCAATCCCCCCATGGAGCAGGAACACCCAGATGAGGTTACACAGGAAGGTGTCCAGGCGGGTTGGAATGTCTGCAGAGAAGGAGACTCCACAACCCCCTGGGCAGCCTGGGCCAGGCTCTGCCACCCTCACCAGGAACAAGTTTCTTCTCAGATTTAAGTGGAACCTCCTGTGTTCCAGTTTGCACCCATTGCCCCTTGTCCTGTCACTGGTTGTCACCGAGAAGAGCCTGGCTCCATCCTCCTGACACTCCCCCTTTCCATATTGATTCCCATGAATGAGTCCCCCCTCAGTGTCCTCTTGTCCAGCTCCAGAGCCCCAGCTCCCTCAGCCTTTCCTCACACGGGAGATGCTCCACTCCCTTCAGCATCTTGGTGGCTGCGCTGGACTCTCTCCAGCAGTTCCCTGTCCTGCTGGAACTGAGGGGCCACAACTGGACACAATATTCCAGGTGTGGGGCTTTTTCTGCAGAACCACCCAGGGAAGCTCCTGAAGGGATTTTATGGGAGGAAAGATCTACCACTTGGAAAAATCCAAATGCTAAAAGCAGTCACACAACTGCTAAATTCAGCTCAGAGCTGATAGTCTTGGCCAGGAATGGCTTACGTCATGCTGAGAACGTAGCAATCAATCACCTTTAATTAAACACCGCTTTATATACACACGTACATATGTACATCCACATACAGCAGTTAAAGCAAGAAGGACATGTCCAATCACTCATTGGAGAAACAGGTGTGCAGCTTGACGCTCTTCTAAAGCCGGTCCTTTCTTCAGAGCTTGTAACAGGTCATGCGTGGGGTATGAAAGTACCTTACGGAAGGCACCTGTTGTTAATAATAATAACAAGTATTGCACAGATTAAGCAGCTGGAGGCTGGCTCCCAAATACCTCTGTTTGAGCTTCGACTGGAAGCTAGAAATAAAACCACCCTAAAAGACACTGCGAGTGGAGCAGCTGAACTAGTGACTTAAAGCAAAACAAACCATCACAACTCATTCTTGACTTGAAAAAGGAAAAAAAAAAATCAAGCTAATGATTTTAATAAGAGGCCATAGCATGCTGAATAAGACACTGTCTTAGTGATATACGATAATCAGCTGTGCAAATAGAGAGAGGTCCTGCTACCACTGTGCATTTGGTGTGGGTTTTACCCCTTTGGAATTGGACAATTGAGACATCTACTTGATGCACCCAAACTGATTCAAGTCCAGTATTGTGCCGTAAATCGTAGGGGCTTCTGTACTTTACGGGCCAAAAGAAAAATCTGTTGAGTTCAATGGCTGAGGGGGGAGATGTTCAGCATCACATAGAGCAGCTCTTCCTTCCCACCCTGCGTCCTGAATTGGTAAGAAAGTTCATTTGCAGGAATAACTGTTCACCCAGCACCCCTGCCATGGACCGGAGCCTTTCAGACACGCTCAGTCCAACTCTTACAGTCTCTTTTTGGTCAAAGTTTTGCTCAGCTTGAGGCAGAGTTTTAGGATGTCTTCTTGATTCTCACTTACCCAATCAACTGTGCTTTTGATTGCAGAAAAGTTGCGTGATTCAGTCATTAAATGTGAAATCATCCTTAACAGTAACGCTGAATTGTGTGTTGGTTTATTGCTTGTCCAGGGCTCGGCCACTTCTTTAACGCTGATACTGTCCAGTGACATCTGTTACTGCTGGTTTGTTGGGTGAAGCATCATCCAGATCTGCAAAATCCATGGTATGGTAGGAAATAAACTGCCCCAGCTTATGGAATTATCGTGCACATACAGAACTCGCTTGAAAACTGCTTATATAGAATTCACTTAGCATAACTCCTGCAGGCTTTGAACCTTGGAACTTTCTGCTTCATTAAATAAAACAAATACCTTAGGGCTGCATGATAAGGAACCTGGAGATAAGTAAAGGAACAGAGCAGGTTTTACAGCACAATGTTTCGGCTGTTGCCAAGAACTTATTTTCTCCAGGTGCAAAATGGCAACTGAAGGTCAGAACTTAAATTGACAGACCCAGTGAAGAACGGGGAGACCCCAGACTGGGATTGTGGGGGTAGAATTGGCCAAGGTTGGTTTTCTTCCCCGCTGAGGGTCCCTCTTGAGGAAGCAGCAGCTCAAGCTGCTCTACACTGTAACTAGCAAATAAATCATGGATTTTAGGACAATTTCTGGATTCCATGCCCAAGTCTCTGCTCCGGGAAACCTGAGGAAAAGGCACTTCCCTGCACAGGTAACTCAGCTGGAGGTTCTGAGCTTTAGGGGATGTGCACGAGCTCTCCCAAACACGAGTGTTATTCCATCCCCACCACACTTGTTTCTTCACTGCTCAGAGAGCATCGGCCTCTGTTTCCAGCAACCTGGACAAGTTTCTTGCCTCTTACACAGCGCTCCTTTTACGAAAGGTTCTCCATAAAAACAAAGAGCATGTGCAGACCAAGGGGATACAGAAAAGAAACCTTTCACCAGCGAGGCTACAGCTGCCTCTGGATGGCAAAGCCACTTATTCCCTGGATTTTCAGCCAGAAAACAGTGTAGGAAAGCTTGTCCAGGCTGTGCTGGGAGCACTTACTCCTGGTAGCACTTACTCCTGGTAGCACTTACTCGTGGTAGCACGGTCGTGCTTTCACCGCTACCCTGCCAAGTTCCTCTCTGATTCCACACACCATTCCCTCTATTTTCCCCTTGCTTCTCCAACAGGAAAGCAAGCAAACCCAAGCCGTGGCTGCCAAGGTTTCTGTGGGCAAGTCACAGCAGGAAAAAGGGGGCAGGAAGCAGCACTAGAATAAACATTTCCTTGCATTTTGCTGAAGTGCTGCTCCCTGGTTCTGTATTGATGCACATGCCCCTTTTCCTCTCATTATAAAGTGGGGCTGGTGCTTTCTTACCTGCCGAGGGCTTGGGGTACATCCTGTGGAAAAACAAGAGGAAAGCGTAGAAGGTAAAGGCCAAGCCTCCAAAGATCATCCCGCAGACCAGGAAACTGTAGCTGCCCTGATCATGGATAATCTGCAATTGGAGGAAAGAAAACAAATGAGAGAGATCAGACATGTCACCATAGCGCTCAAATAGCTCATCGGCATTCAGTAAGAGCTTTATTATTTGATAGCTTGAGGGTAATTAATGCCTTGTCCACACTTACCGATCCCACCAGTAACTGCAGGACCATCTCTCCGATCCCAGCGCCCGTCACCAACACGGTTGTGGCACAACCTGCAAATCAACGGTGCGAGTGAGGGCGGCGGGGACCAGCGGAACCAGCCTGTCGCTGCTTTAAACTGCTCTTTCACCCCTCTTTCCGTACAAGATTTAAACCAATAATTAATGCATGTTCCCATCTAGTGCTGTGAATGCCTCTTCTAACCTACAGCAGCGCGGGAAGGTAAAAGTTTAAGCCAAAACCATCCCCTGTTCTGTCACTTGTCTCTGTTGGCAGAGCTGCTGTTGCTTCTTGCTGGAAAGGTTTTCGTCCTGTGTTGCTGCCCCAGAGATGGGGATTGGCAGAGATGTCCTGGAAGAGCTGGCCCAACACTAGGATTTACACTTCACTGATAATCTGGATGATGTTTTCAAAACCAACTCCTCCTAAACCTCTAAATCAGACATTCCTGCCCATCCCTGAGAGCCCTAAAGCTGCAGGAAACCAAGAACCAGCCTGGATCCCTGCCTGGAGAGGTTACTAGTACAATTAAGCAGAGATTTACAGTCTGGGGTTTTTTGACCACAAGCTCAAATCAACATCGCCTTCAAAAGTGGATCTTCCTTCCTGGGCATCCCCAAGGAGGGAAGGAGTTGCTGGGTGCAACGGTTTTGATTTGAGCATCCTAGGTTTCAGTATAAGTTGGGGAATGACCTATTAGAGAGCAGTGTAGGGGAAAGGGAGCTGGGGGTCCTGGGCACAGCAGGGTGACCATGAGCCAGCACTGGGCCCTTGTGGCCAGGAAGCCAATGGTCCCTGGGGTGGGTTAGAAGGGGGTGGTCAGTAGGTCAGAGAGGTTCTCCTGCCCCTCTGCTCTGCCCTGGGGAGACCACACCTGGAATATTGTGTCCAGCTGTGGCCCCTCAGTTCCAGCAGGACAGGGAACTGCTGGAGAGAGTCCAGCGCAGCCACCAAGATGCTGAAGGGAGTGGAGCATCTCCCGTGTGAGGAAAGGCTGAGGGAGCTGGGGCTCTGGAGCTGGACAAGAGGAGACTGAGGGGGGACTCATTCATGGGGATCAATATGGAAAGGGGGAGTGTCAGGAGGATGGAGCCAGGCTCTTCTCGGTGGCAACCAGTGATAGGACAAGGGGCAATGGGTGCAAACTGGAACACAGGAGGTTCCACTTAAATCTGAGCAGAAACTTGTTCCTGGTGAGGGTGGCAGAGCCTGGCCCAGGCTGCCCAGGGGGGTTGTGGAGTCTCCTTCTGTGCAGACATTCCAACCCGCCTGGACACCTTCCTGTGTAACCTCATCTGGGTGTTCCTGCTCCATGGGGGGATTGCACTGGATGAGCTTTCCAGGTCCCTTCAACCCCTGACACTCTGGGATTCTGTGATCCCAATTGTGCCCATTGTGCCCATTGTGCCCGAATCCCCGCTCACCTCGGTACTGCAGGATGTCCTCAGTGTAGGCCAGCATGCTGGGGAACGTGCTGCTGAGGAACAGCCCCAGAGACGCTGTCCCCACAAACAAGAAGACGACGCTGTAGGAGAAAATCAAGAGCAGGAGGAAGGTTATCAGGACTCCAACCTGTGGACAATACACACAGAGTCAGCGGGAAGGGAAATGCTGTGTGGCAAGAGGCACTAGGTTTTATTTTTTCTTTTTTTAAAAAGAAAACAGGCTGGAAAGTAAAATAAACTATACTGAAGAAAAAAATCACAATCTCTGAAAACCTGAAATAACTAGCCAAATAAAATCCATCTGCATTTACAGTAAAGGATTTTGTATTTTTTAATAACAGGACTTTACAACCTGTCTTGATACTTAAATCTCAACTTCATTAGGTAGAGACTTAAGATTATATCTTGAAAAATAGTTTTTCTCTGCAGCTTTAAATACAATAATATTTATAAAAGCATTTAAATTCAACAGTACTTCCATGATACTTACATAATCACTAATAAGTCTTATTCCACACATTAAAGAATTAACTCACTCTCAATAACTGCTCAGAAACAGCCACAGAGGTAAAGCCAAAGAGCCAACTAAATGGAAATAAACTTGCCCTCACCTCTGGTTTCTTGTGTGCAAGAGTAACAGCAAAACCACCGAAGATGCTCTAGTGGGCGAGTCAGCAGAGGGAGCTCTGCCATACCCAGCGACTTGGCTTTTCCGAATTGTTCGCGCCCTGCTGGTGGGTATGTCCACCAGGGCAATGGGGATCCTAAAGAAATCAAACTGCACTGCTCTATAATGCTGAAACGACCCCAGGAGCTGCTGGATCTTCCTGTACGTTTCTTAACAGGAACAACTCCCCGCTTGCCACCTCATCACACATCTCTTTCCTACATACCCTAAAGGATTCCTTCCCCTTTCTTCAAGTGAATGTGTTTTATTCATTTAATCAACTTCACATCACGTTGGTTTCTTTGACATCTTCTACAGCCTAAATAGATAATTTACTGGCTTGTCTGCCTCCCCTTTCCCATGGCTAACATGGGCATTTATTTCCCTGTACAGACGTCAGAAAAGACAAAGGGAATAAAGTTGGCAAATGCTTTGCCAGGCGCTTTCACCAACCTAACGCTGGATTAATTGAGCTCAGAAAAGCGGCGCAATCGAGTTGTGAGTCTTAACAACCTCATGCACCAGAGGCAGCTGCAAACACAGACCCAGCCATAGAGGAGAAGGCAAATACAGCTCTGGACGCTGAGCTGTGAATCTGCCCTGGGTACCGCGCGAGAGCAGCTGTAGCTCCACACAGAAACCGAACCTTGGAGGCGAGCGGAGGAAAACCAGAGTACAGTAAAGCAGCCTCACCACGTTGATGAAGACCATGGTCGCTGGCTTCATGCGGTAGGACACGGGGATGGAGATGAGCCTGCCCAGCGTGATGAACCCCCAGAAGAGGCTGGGCAGGTAACCGGCCACCTTATGGACTACGGAGAGAGGCTCCTCCACCGCGTAGCTGTAAATGAAGCCTGAGTACTCTCCCTGCGGGGGAAACAAAACAGCCCGTCACATCCACAGGGTGACGCGCAGGCTTTGCGAATACAGCCTGTCCCTCGGTTATTCACAATGCTGTGGTGGTGCTGGAGAGCCCACCTATGCATTCGCTACCAAACCTCAGTGAGCCTCGTTGCCCAGGGTTTGCAGCTGGAGACAGGAGCGGAACACAGGATTTAAGCTCTCCTACAAGGGCAAGACTTAACAGCGTTACTGGGTAAAATGCAGGCTAAGCTCTGATCTGTAGAGACGCTCCCTTCCCTAGGGACTGTTTGCCCTTTTCAAATTGCATACTCCTAAAACATAACATCTTAAGGACCCGGAGTCGATCATCCTTGAAGGTGGAGGCCCTGGAACATTCCTGTACCTACAGCTGCTGTGTGTAACCCCGCTCGCCTCTCAGGATCCTATTTATCGCCTTACTAAGACCCAGAAGAATCTTACTATGAGGGGACTGAGGCAAAACTGTTGAAAGACAAAGAACAGCAACTCGCCAGCCAAGAGCGAGCCTTCCTCACCCGGACAGAAGTGCTACACATGGTCAACCCTGCGTGACAGTGCCAGCCAGGGTGACAAGGGACCGCGCCATCCGCGTGTGCCCTTGGCTTGGGTTTGGTGGGCTCAGGAGACCCATCAAACCAAGCCACCATTTCTCGTGAAATACAACAAAGCTGTTCTTGGCTCAAGTGAGAAGAGACCTGTGCTTTGTATGAGTAGACAACATCGCAGCTCCAGCTTGGAGCTGGTGGGGTTAGTAGCAATCTAACTGCAACAACATGGAGCCTGGGAGAAGCCACAAAACCCTCCCGCGAAGCGGGACACGTATCATCCTGATCGCGATTAGCTTTGAATGAGAAGCTTGGGAACCAGCCCGCTGCACTGGCAGACCCCGCAGAGGACATGTGCTGGGTTTGGGCTGTCACAAGTGATTTGGAAGAAAACAAACCACACAGCTTTGCCCAGACAAGATCCATCTAGCAGCTGGACTCACCACAATCCCATCAGTCATGAAGAGAACAAGAGCCCCAGTGATGTGGACTGCGAAGTAGGTGTAAGAAGCCCCTCTGAAGTTTTTGCTTTGGCAGCAGCTAAATAAGTCATCATGACCTGGTGAAAAACAATGCAAATCAAACTTAGCTGGAACGTCCCCATGGGGCCGGGTGGTTGCCAGCCCGCGACGGGGATTTGTTTTGTGCTCAGCTGCAAGACAGAGATTCATAGAGGACCGTGAGCAACGCGGAGCACTCTGCTGGCACCACCTCTTTCTTTACCAACCCACATGCTTCCAGAAGGAAGATGGATATTTGTATGGGCTGCTGTGCACACATGGGGATCCTGGCTCTCTGGGATACTCGCTGCTTCTCTTACTGGAGCTGCTTGTGCTGCTCTTCCCATTTAGGAGCCATACCTTGCTGGCCCACTCTCACAGTAAATAGAAACAAACCCATTAGAGCGGAGCATCGTGCTTGGAGCCCTTTGTACCGCCACACAGCGGAGTCCTGCCCAGGGAAGCTCACATCACATTGCACCAAACAAGCCGACTTTGGGAAAGAGGGTGATAAACACACAACTAGCGTTGCTGGGAACCACAACGTGCCAAAGCTGGGGGGCAGGACAGCAAGAATTCCTGTCCTTGTGTTTTTATCACCCCGTTCTGGGGGGGAAGTGACAGCACCTGCAGTCCTGTGCGGGTCAGACAGTCGCTCCCGCACGGCAAAGATGAAATTGTCTCAACTTCTCTGGGGAAGGAGGGATTTTGCCAGCACGGACGCAGCTGTCAGGGATTAATCTCAGCTGCATCTAAGAGGAAGACGGAGATCTGAAGAACATGAGGCTCCAGTGGGCTGGTAGGAAAATGGGCAGCTGGGTTGGGGAAAGAAACCATCAGCATCTCAGCTAAGGGAAATGCTGTTGGATGAGCACAACCTTATCAGGCACCGGAGAACCCGCTCCCTTAGGGACACCCGTGATCCTTCCCTGCAGCAACTCGCTACATCTCGAACTGCCTTCAAGTATTCCCTAAGATTTCCTTTTATTGTTCAGGTAAATCCACCTCTTCTGAAATAACACTAAGCACTCCTCTGATAACCTTAGATTATTACTTCCAAGATTCACTGTTTAGCTGAAGAATTTACTGCGATACATTTCTCTTGGGTAGCAAAGAACAATGCTATTATTGTCCCCAAAACAGGGTGTAGTCACGAGTTCAAGAGCAAACTATTGGAGTTTAACTTTTCCCCTCAAACAAGGGCGCTGTCCCGATTCCTTTCGGATTTATAAAAAGCAGCGTTCTGCGGCACTTTTAAACTGGAGCCAGCGCAAAACCTGACCCAAAACCAGGAGGAAACGCTGCGGCACAACTTTCATGTGGGCTTAGACGACTTGGGAGCCCAGGTTTAGTTTTAAGACAGCTCTGAGTAAAACAGCCTGGGGTGCCACCTAATTTGAGGGCAACAAATTGGCTTTTTGGGTTGTCTGGGTACTCCTGGATTACTCCCATGTGTACGTTTTGGAAGACAGGGCAACACTGATGGATCTAACTGGTTGGACTCAATGGACATGCTTAGAAATGCGGCTTTATTCTCCACCTGTTTGCTGCCCATCCCTCCAAACCCACCAGATAGAGGTGCCTCCCGCTCACCTCCTGCTGCCAGGGGTCTCTGGGTGCTGGTGGAGAGATCGTCCTTCTCCGGGGGCCGCGTCTCCATCGCCAGCTCGTCAGCCGACAGCAGTGGGTGGCTGCTGCTGCTGAAACACGGCACCATCCGCTCCTTGTAGAGCAAGAAAAACACCGCGATGGGCACCGGCAGCTGCAGGAGGAAGAGGGAGAAGGGGCAGGTGAAGGCGACACGAGCCTCGCACAAAGTACGTCCCGGTTTCCCAGATGCGGCGTCTGCGATGGATGCGGCTGATGCCGAGAGCAAGGAGGGGGGTGGTGATGGGGGAAGAAGGCACCGAGGTTTGTTAGGAGAGCTGGGAGGGAGGAAAAGTAGGATAGGATAGGGAAAGGGAAAGGGAAAGGGAAAGGGAAAGGGAAAGGGAAAGGGAAAGGGAAAGGGAAAGGGAAAGGGAAAGGGAAGAGATATCTGAGTTGAGAGCAAAGATTCCTCATGTAGAGCACAGCTCGGGTATCTCCTGCCAGTCCCTGTGGGCTGGGGACCATTCAGACCAGAGACACTGGAACAGAAAGCACCTGTTAATAAATACAAATCTAATGAAGCACCGTGCTAGCCCTCCAAACCCAAAATCTTCTGGTTTCAAGCATTTTGTCACTTCTACCTGAAGAATTATAATTATGAAAAGCAGCTTTTGCCCGTGGAGAGCAGAACAGTTTTCAGGTGAGATCTGCAGCTGAAATTCTTTATGAGGGAAGAACAAGCTGCTCCAAGACCTCTGTGCCCACCCCTGGTCATTAGCAGAGGTCTCTCAGCATCTCAGGAGAGAGGAGCTGGTGGTTCCCAACAACAACAGCACCACCACAGCCATGGCTTCAAACAGCCCCTCGGTGGCACCTGGAGCTGAGGAGCATCTCAGATACCCCCAAAACACCCAGGGATGCTCCCAGTGCAGAACAGACCCGCCAGCACCATCTCTCGGGGCTTTATCCCTGGTGCAAACACCCCCGGGGACCATGAGCTTGTACCAGCTCATTGGCTCCATCGCACAGCAGCCACAGCATCGTGTCCCCTGTGTCCTCCCTTTTTTTTAGAAAAACCCCAAAAAACACACAGAGAGAAGCAAATGAAACTGGGTCTGCCCCTCGCCAGCCCTCCCTTCTCCTCCCACCACAACCAAGCGCTGTTTATTCTGCAACAAACTGGGGGAGAAAGCCAGGAAATCCTAAGTGCCGACTCACTCTCCAGCCGCCAAGCGCTTGTTTTTGACATGTCTGTGAGCAAGCGGGAGCTCTAGCTCTAAATTTCCTGCCTTTTGTCGGCTCGTGGCATGATTTAAATGTATGGAGAGTTCCCCACCCTGCCTCTCTTGCCTGAATTCATTTATGAGGACTTCATTGTTCTGGGAACAATGGGAATAGGAACAGTTAGTTCGGTCCCATGGAAGAAAAATGCATTTGCTTGATAGTTCTAATCCTTCCGGAGGTCAGGACCAGATTTTATTCTTCTGAATTGCAGAGTTTGCAAAAAAACCACCCCAAAACAAATAAAAACATGCAGAGGGACTGCCCTTAAAGATAGAGCCTCTGGACACTTCTAACCTTAAGAAGAACTTGATGCCTGTGCAGAAAAGGGCCCCAGCTCTGCACTCCCCCAATTCCTGGTCGATATGCATGTGTTTGCATGCACATCCCTGTTCCCCAGATCCTCGTTGCTAAAACCAGCTCAAGAAAGTGGGAAAAAGCAAAGGATCGAGCTCAAAAGAAAGGAGGTTCCTTGTGTCCTGCACAGGTTGTCTTCCCAGGGCAATTCGGCTTTGCCTTTTTCAGCAGGTTATTCTTTATTTCAAGGAGGAGGGGGGACAAGCATCCCACCGGGAGCCTGTATGGGATGAAGGGTAAAGCTGGCAACAAGAGCCCAGATGTGATGCTCCAGCTCTGCTTGAATAGCCGGGGATATTCCCCTCCCCTTGGCAGCTTTTAACCGTTATTATAAACTCAACGAGTTGCTACATCACGCAGTTAAATGTGGGTATAATCCAGGCATCTTCAGTTTCTATTTCAGTCTCTCCCCCCAGGAGCACGGGACCATTCTCCACTATTGTGTCCAGGCCACTTTTAAGCAACCTAAGCACAACAGAGCGTCCCACGCTTCCCCCGGGAAACCACCTTCCGGACAAACACGTCCCTCGCCGAGGAGCATTTTCCTGATCTCCAGCCCCTTGGAACGGGCTGGATGATTAAATTTCCGTTTCGTGGGAAACTCAATTTTAAAACATAGGGGTTTTTTTGGATGAAAAGCCAAAATTTCGTCTTAGAATGAAAAATTTTGGCCGTGAGTCATCCCAGCACTTCGTTTTGATAAATGTCGAACCACTTGATTTTACTAAAGCAAAAACATTTTGCTTCGATAACATCCAAACAACTTATTCTGTCGACTTTACACATTGCGTTTATGCCAAAGTCAAACTGAGATATTTCTACTTTAGACAAAGCAAGAGATTGAAATGAATCATTTTGGCTTGTGCCTTGTCAGAAAACACACAGCCCTGTGAAAACTGGGATGGAGATGTGGTTTTGACCATTTTACAATGACATTGCCGGTCCTGGTTTCCATTTCTATAGCTTACTCATTTCACCCACTTCCTTGGGGTTTTAAATACCAATTACCATCATCTTCCGCTGACATTTACAACTTAAAGAAGGGGTCAGCAGTTTGGGAGCGGAGCTGCGCCCAGCATCTCCAACCAGTGGGTTGGGTTATTGAGTTTAAATAAGGAATTGTGTCGGTTCCCTCAGCGAGGCGTCAGGAAAGACAATAACAGCTCGGCTTTGGCAAGGGGATGCACTGAAGCGCTGTGTATATCCAACTCCCCACTCCTTGGATGTTCGTCACCCAACCCTCATCCCAAAAACCATCCATCTCCCAGCACCCTGGGACTCCCTGTTGTGAACCGACTCCACATGTGCACAACGTGCAAACCACCAGCACTTGAGTGTGGAGCGATGCACAAGCCCAGCTTATGTTCTGCTAAGCTGGACTCAACCTGGGGTCCCATCCAGCTCCCAAAATATCCACGGGACCCTCCCATCCACGCTCCAGATAGCGGACGCGTTGTCATGTTCAAAGAAGATATTAAACGCTGCCTTCAAAATTAAATCCGTTTGCTCAGGTTTGACTGGCAAAATAGATAACGTTGGGGTGTAATTAAAAGCACATTTCCCATGGCGTACACAGAGTCAGAGGTAATTAAAGCCAGCTTCTCCAATGCAGAGAGCATCTTTTTTTAGTACTACTGCAAAAAAACTCATTATAGCACCGGCCCAGCTGTTTCAGTTGCCTGTTCTCCTCCCCATGTCAGTGAGCTGGATGGATTTAACCATGCTGGGGTTTGGGTATTAACTCGGGGGTAAGGAACAGGGCTGGATTTCAAAGAGAGCCCATGCCTGCAGGCAAAGGCAGCTTGCTGGACATCAGCTTTGGGACTGGGCAGGGTGATGAGAGAGGACGGGCACAAAATCCCATCTCTCTCACAAAGGAAGGGTCATGGAGCTTTTACACCTGCTGCCAAGCACCAGGGAAAGAAAACAAATAGGCAGAGACCGCCCCCCTAATCAAGCTTTCAGTCCCAGTAACTCAGTTCATCAACGGGCGTTTTCCCATCAAAGATGCTGCAGATCACCCTCGCGCTGAGCTGTCCCTACGTCACCCAGCTCAGCCCTGCGGCTCTGAGCCCCTGCCAAGGGGATGCTGGAGGCACAACTCGCATCCAGGGAGATCAGACAAATCCCAGGGGACGGTACCTTGACCCCATCACATCTGATGGCGCGGTCACCATTGGTTCAGCTTTAGAGTCCTGCCCTCCTATCTCCTGTGCCTGCTGGAAACCGGGCACTTGGCAAAAAAGGAACCCTTGCTGATCCTCACGCCTCCTTCCATCACTGGAAACACCCCACACCATAAAACACAACAGTTTACAAATCCGAGAAGCAGAGACATCCCCAACAACAGCTGGGGCCACTCCAGCTGCAGCACTTACGTTGATGAGGGCCATGATCCAGAAGGCGTAGGAGACGCGTGTGACCACCATGCCTTTCATCGGCAGGTCGTAATGGGACAGGTTGCCCGGGTGGTGTGGGACCAGGGACTTGCGGATATGTGGAAGGTTGCTGGAGGCATTGGCCGTGGAGTTGGAGAGGATGCAGTTGGTGTCTGAGAGGAAGGGGTCAGCGATCAGTGGGCTGAGCAGTGCTCCAAAGCCCACGAAGAAATGAAGGGCCTGCAAGAGGTGAAACGCAAGTAGAGAAGGGGGGTTTGCTGCTCTTCTCTGTAGGGAGACTGGCCAAGCCCCTCACTCCTCTTCCTCGAGGGAGGAAGCACAGCCAGGGGGAGACACGGGCTCCACGCTCACCTGCAGGAATATAGCTGAGTCCTTCTGGTAGATCTTCACCAGCTGCATGTTGGAGATGGTGTCAATGCAACCCATGGCCAGTCCTGCCACAGCCATGACCACAGCCAGGACCACCACATTGTGGCACAGGGGGATGATGGCAAAGACTACGGAGATGGCCAGCGACGAGGCGAAGAGTGCAAACAAGGACTGAGCCAACCTGAGACAGGCAAAAAGGGAAGACAGGACAGAATTACCACCACGAGGAGCACCCACACCACAGCCCTGCCTCCTGTTTTCAGCCCCAGGGCAGTCGGCGGTGTGGGTGTTAGCAGGAGATGCACCCACACGCTGTAGGTCCAACTAATGCAACTCCAGCACATGCTCTTCTGACAAGGGACGTGCTGCACCCCCAGGTCTCCACGTCACAGCTGTAGCCAGACCTAGGCAGATCTTCCATCCAGCTTTCGTGTAGAAGAGTAACCATCCCATCAAACCCATGTTCTGCACATTTCAAAGCAGAATAAGGCCTGAAAACCTTCCCTTGTTAACTGGGTACATGTGGGGATGGAAAGGGATAGGGGTACATGCATCATGACTTTTGAGCAGCGCCAGGGCTTTTCTGAGGGAGGGCTGTATTGCACTGGCAGGCTGAGCAGGGACAAGAGCTGCTGTGCAATCCCAGCTCGTGGCAGGGAGAGAACTGCTGGCATCCACATCATCCCAGACCTGCCTCACAGGAAGCACCAGGGAGCCACTGCGGCTCCCTTTCCATGCCCTGTGCTGTCACTGTTCTGCTGGCATCACCCCTTTCCCCACCATGCTGAGATGGGATGTGGCAACGAAGATGCTGAAGGGAGTGGAGCATCTCCCGTGTGAGGAAAGGCTGAGGGAGCTGGGGCTCTGGAGCTGGACAAGAGGACACTGAGGGGTGACCTCATTAATGTTTACAGATATCTAAAGGGTGAGTGTCAGGAGGATGGAGCCAGGCTCTTCTCGGTGACAACCAGTGATAGGACAAGGGGTAATGGGTGCAAACTGGAACACAAAAGGTTCCACTTAAATGTGAGAAGAAACTTGTTCCTGGTGAGGGTGGCAGAGCCTGGCCCAGGCTGCCCAGGGGGGTTGTGGAGTCTCCTTCTGTGCAGACATTCCAACCCGCCTGGACACCTTCCTGTGTAACCTCATCTGGGTGTTCCTGCTCCATGGGGGGATTGCACTGGGTGAGCTTTCCAGGTCCCTTCCAATCCCTGACATTCTGGGATCCTGTGGTGCTGCTGCTGTTCCTAGTGCAAGCAGCCACTTTCCAGCCCACGTGGTCCATGGGAGAAGCCCGAGGGATGCGTGTGGTGGAGGTAAAGCTGATGCATCATATCTCGAGCCTGGCAGCGGCACAGGCGGCTCTCGCTGTGAGCCGGGCGGTAGCCAGCTCGCTGGAGAACGGCGCCCGGGCTGGCACCGCGCTGCTCCAGAGCTGCCAAGTGCAAAGGCAGGAAGGAAGGAAGGAAGGAAGGAAGGAAACAGGGACCAGACAGCGAAACGCTGAAACTCGCAGAAAGATGGGACTATAAAGTCACAGAGTAGAGCAAGCAGCACAGGCATGTCCCAAACCCTGGTAGGAAATCTTTGCAATGCCCAGCACCCTGCTATGAGTTGCTAATCAGGAATTGGGGGGCTGCTGCTGGGCGATGTGGGGTACAGCCGTCTGGCCACAGCAAAGGGCTGGCAATGCACAGGTGTGTCCCCAGTATGGACAGGCAAGCAAAAAACACCTACGGCTCACTTGGCATCAGCTTCACGCTTTTCCAGAGAGGGAGGAGAGGGCTACGAGAAGGCACCTACGCTGCCAGCCCTCCTGCCCTGCCCGCTCATCCAGAACAGGCATGTCACCACGGTTCTGCGTGGCCATCATTCATCTGCAAACCACATCCTGCTCCTTGCTTAAACCGCGCTCCAACAGCACCGGGCAGAAAAAGAGGCCAAGGGCACCTCTCCTCTTTATTTTGCTGCCCGGTGGCAAGAACCTGGCTGTGCCAGCACCTCGGTGTGCTCCCACCTCCCGGCACAGCCTCGCTCGCCCACCGGCCAAACCACAGCGGAGGAGCTGAGGTTTTGCAAAGCCGTAACTACTGATCTTCCTCTGACAGCACAACAGGGAGCCAGCATGGGATTTTCTGGGGGAGGGAGGGAGCTGAGCGAGATGTGCACAGTCACGGCAGGAAAAACAACCAGCAAATGAGAGAGGAGCAGCTTGGAGCCTGGAGAGACGAAGCTGCACTCTCCAGGGTACGGCTGGCAAACCCGAGGTGGGGAACGACGGGGAATCACGCACCGTGCCAGCCCAGAAACACCTCTGCTCTTCTGCAGCCTTCGCAAAACAACCACAGCACCGCGCTTGGCTGGGGAGCACCTTCATTACTAGAGTTAAACATTAATTGCAGATGATGTTATGTCCGTAAAAAGCCTTAAAAAGATCACCTTGTTTCTCCCCAGCGAGCAAAAACTCCTGCCTGCAGCCAGGTGTTAATAAAACAATTGCAAGGCCCCTGCAAACACCAGCAGCCCCCAGCCCCTGCTGCCCCCAGTATTAAGGGGGATGAAGAAATTGCTGGTTTCTCCTCTCTAGGATCAGGGTGGTTAATACAATCCTGTGGTCAGCCAGCAAAACTTCCCCTCTCCTTCCCACACAGCGTATACAAACCCCCACCTTGCTGTTCTGTTGGGCAAACACTCCTCAACTTCATCTATGATTTTCCCCACCCCAGGGAGCATTTTTTAAGGCCCTCACATGCAGAAGAATGATGATAATCAGGCTAATTCAGGCTTGAAAAACTGGTAATTAAAAAACCCCAAGCCCTAAAGGGACAGGGTGAGGACACGGAGGAAGAGCATGGTGTGGATTATCCCACATCTGCCCCAGGTACCCCTGTCTCCAGCAGGAACCACCAGCCAGGCTTGGGGAGCATCACTGCCTGGGTTGCTGGTGCAAAAAGCAAACTGGGTCAGTTAATCCGGTACTTCTGTCACAAACGTGTGTAGCGGAGCCACGCAAAGGGAGCGTGAATTTAACTTTACAATGTGAACTTAAAATCCAACCAAATGGGAAAGGAAAAGGGGAAGGTGAGGGAAGCAAGAGGTGGGGGTGCAGGTGCACAGCACTCGGCCTGGAGTTTGTGGGGCAGGAGCTCGGGGTCGATCCCACGTGGCGTTCTGGGCCTGGGCAGGGTCTAGGCCGGGTTTTGAGCCGTCTCAGCACTCCCACCCCATCACTGCTGGCCGGATTTCCACTCTCACAGCACATACTTCTGAGAACCTAGTCCAGGTGATATCAGGAAATGAGAGATTTCATTGTGCTTCTTGCAAAGGTCCCCAAGGGCAGCAGCTGCTGCCAGGTCTGTCACTGCTCCAGGAACCTCCACCAACACCCCGGCAGCACGAGGGTTTGAACCGGGGCACGCACACCTCCCAAACCCCAACCCCGCTCCTGCAAATACCCGGGAAAAACCCGCATTCTGCAGCAGAGCTCTACATTACAACCCAGCAAAGCCCAAGCGGAGCAGCAGCCTGTCGGGAATCTAACCAATGCACCTTCCAGCTTCGTGGCGATCTGCTCATCCCTTTGCGCCTCCCGACAAGCCGGGGAAGGGACCATACAGCCAACCCAGTTCTCCAGGGCAGAACCCCGCAGGCAATAATCGCATTTCTACATCACTCAGGGAAACTTGCAACAGCAAACTTTCTTCTTCCTTGAAATCTTGCCAGACAGGGAATTCTGGAGCTGGTTCCTGTGGTCCAGGCTTGCGCTGAGTTACAGAAGAGATGAATGCCACGTTACGCTCTGTTGTCTCCGCGCTCCAGGACTCCAGCTGGGCCCAGAGAGCCAAGCCTACAACCCAGCGCTCAGCAGCTTCTCTGGTGAGAGGAACCAAACCATTATTTAGGTCCTGCCACCCACTTCTGCCGCAGAATCCAGTAACAACACAGCTTTCCCTCGCGAGTCCATCATTCAGAGCACACATCTCAGAACAACACGTATTTTAACAGAAAGCAAGCAACAAATACTGTGTTCCTCAGGCATTATGAACTAAGCCCAGCTTGCAGCCAGACCTTGGCTCAGCTGGCTTACAGGCAGGCGATGCTTTGGGATCCTCTACCAGCAGCTTTCCATCTCTAACTGGAGCAGATGACCCATGTGGTGATCCTCCCTGCCCAGCACTAGGACCAGCATAATTTGATTTATGATCCCACAGCATGGCCCAGAAGTAGAAATCCTTTGCAGGACAGCTCGATCGTCTGTCCCTGAAAAGGGCATAGCACAGGAGCTCTCAGAGCCTGAACAGTTGATATTCTTATCCAAACCCACATGTTCGTACGTCACATTGCTCTGATTAACCTCCCCAAGACTCAGAAGCTACAACTACCCAGAATGTGCCCTCCCTCTTTGCCTGGCAGGGCTGCCGCTCCACACTGGGGCTCACAGGCACTTTGCAAGAGCCCTGTTGCTCCCAGAGGCTGCGATCACATCCTGGCTCATAACACAGTGAGCAACAAATGCTCTTTTGCCCCCAAGATGTGGCTGCAGAGCTGAAAGTTTGGGAGTCTCCTAGCACCAAACCCCAAATGGGTCTGTGTAATCCACCAGCCCCCAGACAGGGGCACCAGAACAGGTCAGTGTACCCTGATGGCAAGTTAGCAGGTGCTCTAATGCCATTCCATGAGCTAACCCAATGCACAAGAGTTTCAAGAAAACATTTTTAACTAGGCATTTTAAAGTAGTGAAAGACTAATGCAAAATGCTCGCATATGCATGTTAAACATATATATGACGTGTCTATCAGAGGCACGGAGCTGGCACATTACATCACTGCCTGAAGAATTAGTGACAATGTAAATAATCAGCTGATTCTCAGCAGAGCTGTCATCCAGCCTCAAATCAAATGCCTGTTTGGCAATCTTTGGGGTTGAGCCATCGTGTGTTATTTATTTTAAACACATCCTGGACACAAGGCTCAGTGCAAATCCCTCCTGCGTCCAGGTTTCACGCTGGCCCATGGGGCATGTCACTGTCCCTGGCCACCCCACACAACTCAGGCACTGCCTGTGTCCCCGTCCCCCGGCAGCAGGACCACGAGGACCGCTCACATCTCAGATTTGAACACGACACCACCTTGATTTCTGACACCGAGGTTATTAGAACAGGCTGCCAATAATATTTTTGCGAAAAGCAATCAGGTTAAGGAAAGTACCCTCCAGGAAGTTCAGGCTGTAACTTCACGCCCATGCTACCTCTGTCCTGAGCTCCAGGGGAACCGGCAGCTTTCCTCCAAGGGTTCGGAACCATGCAGAAGTGGGGAGCAGCAGCCCCCGGAGCATCTCCCGGGAAGCCCCCTCCCTCCCAGCCGCTCAGGCTGCAGACCCTCCGGGACACACATGAAACGCTTCACTCGGGTTTTCCCCCGTGGACCACAGCATCCCATCAAAAAAACCCAGCGGGAGAACGCGGGAGGGAGGCAAAGCCCCTGGTGCTGCCCACCCCCGGTCTGGGAGGAAAGCGGGGGGGCTGTGGGGAGCTCAGCCCCCCCACGGGAGGTGCGATGAGTTTTCCGGGTGCCTTACGTCCTCTTGAAGACCCCTCCGAGGCAGCTGCCGAGCAGGAGGCAGAACTGCTGCGAGAAGAACACCCAGGTGATCTGGGAGAGGGAGCTCTGGGTCTGGCAGCGCAGGTCCAGCAGCGTGGGCCCCAAGAACGCGATGCAGAGGCCGAAGCTGAAGAAAACGCTCCAATAAGTGAGGGTGGGCTGCAGGTTCCTCCGGAACCGCGCCGACACCCGCTCGTCCCACCACATCCTCGGGCGGCGGAGCGGGGGCGGCCCCGGCGATGCGGCTCCGGCGCCGCCCGGCCCCGCTCTCGCTGTTCTCTCGGTCCCGGTCCCGCCGCCGCCCTCGCTCCTGCCTTTGCAGGATGTGACTCCGGAGCCCGCGGCACCGCGCCGGCCACTGGCTCCGCCTCCGGGACCGGGAACCGCCGCCGCCTCCCGGGGCCGGGGCTGCGCCGAACGGGGCCGGGGCGGAGCCCCCTCGCCATCCCCGCGCGGACTCCGCTCCAGCGCAGCCCTCTGGGGGGCTGGAAGGAGCCCGAGAGCATCACCACCCCGGTGTCCCCGCAGCGTCTTCCCAAAAGTAGGGCAGCCCCCACCCACGACCCCGCTGCGTGGTCCACACCTCAGGGCACAAACGACACTCGGCTGCAGCCACTCTGATGCGACAGCCAAGCGAGGAAGCCCAGAAATCCCCTTTCTCGATAGTTTCCCGTACCCCTAAATATGTACAAGCATTCCAGACAAATGCAATTAAAGTTGCCCCTTCTCTGGCTGAGAAGCACAAGATGGTTTGGGCGGCGGGGGGGGTGAATGTTTTAAAGTCGGAGTGGTTGATGCTTACGCAAAAGGTCTCCTCTAGAGGATGGATTTATAAATATTTCACCTACTTTAGCTAGGGAAGACTAGCAATTTTTAGAACACTCTTTCCAGGCAAAGCAGAATCGATGGAGCTCAGACAGAGGGCTGGCTCCAGGGCTGCACACCACATCCTTTCCCATGCCAGCAGACCCCACACAGGTACTCACACATCCTGTGACCTTTAGGAATGCTGCTCCAGGGCTGCAGGTGCTAATTTCTACCTGGACATAGCTTAATGTTTAGCTAATTCAAATTGCATTGCAGTCCTTGTTCTTCCCTGTTTGTGGCATCTGCTGGAGTCTTCCCAGAGTAAGGAGAACAGAATCACATCTCCTTCCGCCACCAAAATGAATAAAGTGACTCTGGGCAATAGCGTAGAACAGGTGGGCAATAAAACCTCTGATTGCCCCAATGGAAAACTGCTGTGGCTGTCATGGCCCTGAAACCATTAAACAATTAAAGGCACAGCTCAGCTGCCTGCGGGGATGGAGCAATGTTGTTATTCTGTTCTACTGATGGGTAAACTGAGGGCCAGAAAGGAATGCTTTGCTTATATAGAGTGAGTCAACAGCACGACCGGAAATCAGGTTTTCTCATTATGTGATAAACCATCTTCCTTAATAGCCTGGATGGCAGGATGGAGGGGAAGGGGAGGCTGGTGCACAGGCCTGGGAGACACAGCCCCAGGCTCTCCCTGCTGGGCAGTGACCAGTCAAACCACCGCATGCTATCTCGGCTTCTCTTTCCCCATCCATTAATGGGGATAAAACAGCAAGAGGGATGAATGATTGTGACAGTAAAGGCCTTTCCATCAAAATGCCGCTGGGAAGGTAATTTCCTGACCTTCTTTGTCCATGTGCCTGGAGTTGGAGTTACTTGATGAAACAGCAGATCCTTCTCATACACACACCAGGTGCCGTAGCCCAAGAAAGGGCTCACAGGGCTTTACCCCTGGGCCACGTTCTGGATGTCAGTCCTGATATTGGTTCTCCCATTCCCAGGATAGGAGTCAGGAGACCTGCACTCTGCTCCTGGCTTCCATTACCACATCACCATCACTTGGTAGCATCACCTCTCTGGTCCTTGACTTCCCCAACTATAAAATGGCTGAGCAATGCTTTCCACACCTTTGCAGGCTCGGTCCATCCGCTCCTAGTTGAAAAGGCAGCATCCAGGCACCAGAGGTTACAAATGGTTGTACAACCCTTACCCCAGCTACAACAGCCGACCCCACTTTGCCAAGTGACGGCCTAAATGCCAGTACCCTTGCTTCCAGGAATATCAGGCCATTTTATCAGGGATAACACAAATCATGCTTGCAAATAAGAAACGAAGCGTAGGTGGGTTAGTCAGCAGAAGAACACACAGATCCTTTCTGGCTCCGCATACTGAAACTCAGATCTTCAGAGGCAGCTCATAAAAATGCAAGCCACGGGATTATGAGTATATGCAATGCCAGGATTAGCTTTGCAAGGAGGCACTTTAGGCTGTTTTCCAAGCTGAAATCAATGTTGTGCTTGCAATGAATTAAACACCCACATTTTTGCGCTTGCTGCAAACTGCAAAGGAAATAATGAATGAAGGAACGGCAGCGCGGCACGGTTACAGCCAGCAGCGTCAGGCTGCGCATCCCTCGCTGCCCAGAATACCTGATAAGTGCCTGAGAAACACCTTCCTTTTGCCTCCTGTGTCCTTGCACGTTCCTGGAGCAGCAAGAGGCACAGGGGAGTTTCTTCAGTCTATCAGTTCATCTTTTCCAGTGGAGCAATGACTTCTGTAACGTGGTTGCTCCTGCTTTGCAGTGACTGCTCTACAGAGCTCCAACCCAGAAGCCAGATTTTGTTCAGGTTTGCTGTTGTGATGCTGGCATCGCTTCTCTCAGCCCAACCTCAACACAGGGGGAAAATTCAGTCCTACTAATGGGTTTTCTGAAGGTTTCCTCGGGGTGGAACCAGCCGAGGCCCCATGGGTGGGCTTGGGCCAGCACTTGCCTGGGGACAAGGCTCCCTCAAGGCTTTAGTCAGTGGCCAGGTTGGCAGCTGTGGCCAGGGCTTGGGGCTGAGATAATGCCAATTTTTCCTCATCTCCCTTTTGCCAAGAGGCCACAAAGACCAATTGTGGGCTGACACCCTCAGAAACCCCAACACATTATCCCAGCAACATGGGCACCTGGAGAGAGGAGCACCAATGCTTTTCCACAGCTATAACTCAGCCCAAAGAACCCACCACCAAGAAAGCTTGAGCAGACAAGAAAATAACCACCATGAATCACTGAACCTGACCGAGAAAAGATGAGATGTTTCTTACAACACAGGGTAAACTCTCTGTATGATGGGTTGAGTTATTCTAGGCTGCATGTAAGGTGCTCAGCAACCCAGCACGAACGGGAACAGCAGCAAATGGGAGAGGCGTTCACCTCCTGCATTTTGGGGTCAAGAGTTTCAAAACACACGGTGTGATTTGGAAAGCTTGGCTCCACTTCTAGGTCAAACACCAGCCTGAGATCTTGGCTCAGTTATTACAGATCATGTAATGCTTGTCTAAAAGGAGGAAGCGCTCACCTACATGTTTTCCTACCACCCAGGCGAGATAATTCCCACACCCACTCCGATTCAGCTGGAATCCATGTGCTTCCACCTTTATCGCACCAAAACTGTGGCAGAGGAGAGCGGGCTGCAACAAAATGACCAGGATGAGCCCCCTGGAACTTAATGACACACAATCTTGTTGAGGGCAGCAGGTATTGTCCCTGCTTTGCAGATGATGCAGAGAGACCTGGCTTGAGCATCCTTGTGAGGAAAGGGAACCTGTAAGGGACATGGAGCAGGGATGTCATGGCTATTTGGGCTGTTGGGAACATCCAAATGCCAGTTGGAGGGTGTGGGTGGGACTGGGTGACATTCCCCTGGTCCCAGTTGCGGCAGCTGTCACCGCTGCTGTGCGACTGGAGCAACGAGAGCGGCGGATGGAGGAACTGGTTTGGCAAACAGCTCCGTACTGGGACCTGCCCAGCGCCTGGACGTGACTCAGGCGGGCTGGGCGCTGCCGGGAGGCGCAGCCCGGGGGGGCCGAAGGGCATCGCCCCCTTCCCTAAACCTCATTTCACACCACGAGTCTGGCCCCAAACGTCGCCCCAGTCCCCCCATACTCCACCTCTGGGTCTCCCAGCCCTGAGCGTCTGCAGCTTCTCTTCAGCAGCAATGAGCCAGCGAGCAGGAATACGTAAAGGGGATTCCTGTGCTGAACAGTGAAGGGGGTTTTTAGCTGCTGTGGGAAATGGGGCTCCCCTGTCCCTAAACCAGCTCTGCCCTTCAGCCGCTTTGCAACCACGGGCAGGGCACATCAGCCCCAAGCTTTATTTGCCCGATAGGCTTATTGCAATATTTGTTCAGGGATCCACGCAAGGGACTGTAGGAACATTTTCCTATTTGCGCACAAGTTTCTGAGGTCTTGTGTTTCAACCCCCTGCAAAGCTCAGGTAGGTGGAAACTCCTTTGGCACCAAGTCTGTGTCTGTTACTAGAGCCAGGTGAAAAATGCCCTATTAATAGGAGAGAAAAATGAAAGGTATTGTGGAACTGCATGGAAAACAGCAATGGGTATGACATGGCACGACACAGTCCCTGCCCCATGTACAAAACTATCCTGCATTCAATAAAGATTATTGTCCGATCTTGGCTTTGGAGCCTTCACAATACAACTGCACTATAAGCCTTAGCAACAAAATGAGCACATCCACAAAATAAGTCTATGTCAGCTCTGAAATACAAAAGTTGAAATATTCTTATAAAACATTCAGACACGGGATTGATAGATGGATACAGTCTTTTATTATATTTGTGGTTGGTTTGTTTTTTCTGTACCTTTCCATTTATTCCAGAAAAACTTTCTATAAAAAAATCATTACTCCTTTTGGAATAAATCTTTAAAATAATTTCTTTTAAAATGCATCTTCTGTTTGTACAACACTAGTTAAATATATATTACCGGTATTCTGCAACTGAATCACACCAGAGAACATTCACAGTATGTGGATCCTGGTTGCTTGGATCTCTTTTTCTTGCTGTAGGACAAGCATGAGGATGAAAGAAGGCAATGAAGAACCAGAAAAGGGGTTTCATAGTGTTTGCACCCAGATATCACCAGATAACCAGACAACCAAAAAAACTCTTCAAGAAGCTTGACAAAATGCCCTTCTATTTTTAGTGTCTCATTATGTGTAGGGGAGAGGAAAAAATCCACTTATTTTGTCCTTAGTCTCCAAGACACAATGTAGTTTTGTTATTTAAAGCCTTAACATAGATCTGGTACCGGGCTGGGCCAGGAAAGGCGTGTGTGTATGGAGAGGGTGAAATGGAATAAAGAGCTCTGTGAGCTTTATTGTTGCCCAATAACGTGGATCTTGCTTTACGCATTATTTACTTACATTTCTTTAATTAGCTATCAGCTGGATAGCCGAGAGAACACAGCCTTTCCTGAGGGGCCAGCCAAAACGCCTGTTTTCCACCAGAATTGGTAACAAATGAAGAAAAAATGGAAAGAAAAATGTCTGGAAGACAAAGCAACAGTTTCCTTTAGCCCAAAGTCCCCATGTGTGAGGAGCGCCAGCTGCTCCGGATGCGAGAACCCGCAAAATGAACGAAATGCCGGAGAACCACAGACATTCCCAGCATTATCCTGAGCGCTGCTGGAAATAATCCAACCTGGGAGCTGGCTGGTGCTCCAGAAACTGGGGAAAAGCTGCCTGAGGATGCAGTACCGCAGGGATGATGCCACTGCGCTGCGGATTTCCTCCCTTTGCACGCTCAGGGCTTCTATAAACCGGGGCATGTGAGGGGTTTTGGTTCATACAAACCCAGCCGGAACCTGCCGTCCTCATGGGGACGCTGGCCAGGAGATGGAGAAAAGGGCATTTTTTGGCTTTGGGATCCAACCTGCGGCTCCTTTTCTGTGCTGTGGGATATGGGACGTTGGGGGCTCTGGAGCCGACACGTGCGAGCGCAGCAGCGACGGGAGATTATAATCAAACCTTGCTCGGCGGGACACCTAATATTTACACACGCTATCACCCTCCTGAATAGGAATCCAATATCCGCTGAACAGCAGTAGAACAAAAGGGGTTATCTTGAATTTGGGCTGTTAGTAGAGCACGAGGCTAATAAATAATGGTGTCTCCTTCAGAGGGGATTTGTAGGAGGAAAGGCAAAGGTTATGAAAGAATAAACAGCAGCTAACAGGCCCTTTGTCTTCGCTATCTGATGCAGTCCTGTCTACACGGTCATTGCCAGGTCTTTTCCCCAGTGGTTTCTGTAGGTGACCGTGACCTTCAGCAGGAATCACCTCGCTCAAGGGGGGATATCGGAGACCACAATGACCCGGTCTGTCCCCGTCCTCCCCATGTGAAGGTGGGATCTGCTGCCCCACCGACCTTTACGGTAACACCAGCAAGAAAACTGCACCAAGACAGGTCAAATATCCTCAGTGGGCTCCCCAGGAGTGGGCGGGGGGGGTTCCTGCTCCTCCTGGTCCCATTTGGGCTCCAGCAACCAGGATTCTTCGCCACGGGTACCCAGAGGTGCTGCTGAGATGCTGAGCTTGTCTGTCCTTGAAACGCAAGCCTGCAGCACAGATCCCTGCCGTGCCAAGGAAATTCCTGTGTCAAATCCCCCGGTGAAAGCAAAGTTGACAGCGGGCTTGTTCATTACTTCAGCCAACACCTCACTTTGCGAACCTCCAGAGCGAAAAGCCCCACGCGGCAGCAACCGGCTGTAGGAAACCAGGCAAAACGCTGCCCTGCCGTCAGGGAGAAATGCGTCACTGGTGCCTGATGGCTATTCATGCTCTTCCCTATCAAATGGAAACAATTAATGAACTATTCAGCCTGCTGCATGCTGGCCGGAGAGAGAAGGGAACTGAGCAGGGATGGGCAAACCTCAAACAATGCAGACGTCTGGATGCTTGTCTAGGACAAACCCCAATTAACAGCTTTGGGCTGATGGGGGAAGCTCGGAGGGTGCATCGCATAGAGCACTGGCACAGGGAGGAGTCACCCCCGAAGCTTTGGGGAGCTCCAGGGTCTCCTCATTTATCCTCCCGCTTTGCATTTCCTGGGGATCATAGAAGAAATGCTGCGTGGCAAAGCAGAAAACAGAGCCCTGGCGCCCTGCTCGATGGGGAAACAGCGGCGTGGGAGTTACCGTCCCCTGAGCTGGCAGCGTGAGGGGTTAAGACATCAGCATGTCCTGCCAGTCCCGGTGCCAGTGCCAGTGTCTGCCAAATCCAGAGTCTCGCAGCCACATCCGCAGGCTGCAGGACCGGTGGGCGAGAGGACTAGTCATCTGCAACAGCCAAGAGAAGGATGGGAATATTATACAGGAGAGAGACTTCTTGCAACGCTCACACACTGAAGGCTGCAGGGGAGAGGTGCAGCAGGGCCTCTTTGCTCAGGATGGATTTGGCACGTTCCTGAAGCGTACAGAGGGGAAAATACACCAGAAGTCCTTGGCCAGCACAGCACGCTCAGACCTAAGCACATCCCTCATTCCCACGGCATCGATCCGAGTCAGGGCTGGTAGGATCTGGCGGTGGCTACAAACGCAGAGGCCACGCGATGAGGTTTGAGGGATGATTTTTCTCCTCTCCAGGTCTATTTCTGGTCCCCACAGCTGAGCTGTGGGAGGTTTGGCACCTCTTCCCCGTTCCTCCGGGTAGAAATGCACTGAGGTGGGCGTCTGCAACACTGTGGAATGGATTTGGGCTCTGCCACGGGATGCGGAGGGGGATGTGCTCCTGAGAGCTGGGAACCGTGTCCTCCCTGCGGGACGATGGCAGAGGGTCGTGGGGTGCGGGTCAGCTCCGTCGGTGCCTGGGAAAGGGTGGTCGAAGGGCTCAGAGCAGCAACGGGAGGGTGCATGGAGCCGATGCTCGTTTGGCCCAGTTTCTACACAGCTCTACCAGCTTCTGCACCCCAGGCAGGCTACACCAGCCCTTAATCTCAGCTCAGGACATCCCAGCCGAGCAAATTTGGAAACGCGGTGGTGGTGAGGAGGGGAAGCAATGGGAAGCCTCCTCTTCCCAGCTGCTCCATCCTTGTCAGGATTCAGGTGCCAAAGGTGGGGAGAGGACCAGGTTCTGTTGGCAGAGGAAGGGCAAGGAAGGGAGGGCTGGTGCAGCTTTTGTGCTTCAGGTGCCATCTCTCCAGTGCCAGGCAGGGCCACGCTCCCGACTCGTAACGTGGCTGCAAAGTGTCTCCCCAAGAAATCCGGGGTGTAGAGCGGGTTGTCCAAGCAAAGGTACATTTTCAGAAATGTCCACCTGGGCCAAACGCTACGATCCACAGCCCAGCTTTGGAGATACCACCCTCTGATCACAACACGGTGCCCAGCTCACAGGACACGATTCTGCATTCCAGGGCAGCTCCACACCGGAGCGCCGGTACAGAGGGTGGCAGCTCACATCTGATGAAACATGGAAACGTGAAAACAAGAGGGGAAAAAGGCCACAGGTCCATCAACAGCAGCTGCCAGGGGCCATGGCTGGGGGGACGGGCAGGGAAGAGCCTGCGGCCATGGGCGCTTGGGCATCGTCCTGCTCGAGTCAGTAATTCTGCGGTGGGTCAGGTGGGAGGATCTTGCCGTCTCCTTTCTCAGTGCTTTGATCTCCATGGCGACAAAGGGAATACAAGATCCAAGTTTAAAATATACTCTGCCTCCTGTTCTTCCCTCGGGCTGAGGAAAAGAGAGAGAGAGATGGATCAGAGAGGTCAGCAGGCGAGCGGAGCTTTGCAGAGATGCCAAACCCTGCGGTGCTCTGGGTCAGGAGGTTACAAGCCCAAGGCATTCACGGAAGAGGGAGCTGTGCCCCAGGGCACTAGATGTGACTTGGGTGCCATGGGAGGTGACAAGCAAGGATGCCTTTGGGGTAATTTGTAGACTAAAGCAGGGAAAAAGTAACCAGGTTTGGCTTTTTCCTGTGTGGGACCCACTGGGAGTAACCCCAGTCTGTGGCACCATCTGGGAGAGGTCAGTGTGACTTTCCCCAGTCCTACCTGACTGCTGAAAGGCTGAGCCTCGGTAGCCAGGGTCCTTCTGAAGCTGGATCTCCTTCAGGGAGAAGATGGAGACATCTAGGCAGAGAGGACAGAGAGGGTCAGTCCCGCTGGAGCGATCTGCAAACCAGGAGGGACGGCAGCGCCCGAGGGCAGCACTGCACCTCAGCAGAGCCTTTCTCTCACGCTCCTGCTCCACATTGTCCTACCCACAGAGTCACAGAATGTCAGGGGTTGGAAGGGACCTGGAAAGCTCATCCAGTGCAATCCCCCCATGGAGCAGGAACACCCAGATGAGGTTACACAGGAAGGTGTCCAGGCGGGTTGGAATGTCTGCACAGAAGGAGACTCCACAACTGCCCTGGGCAGCCTGGGCCAGGCTCTGCCACCCTCACCAGGAACAAGTTTCTTCTCATATTTAAGTGGAACCTCCTGTGTTCCAGTTTGTACCCATTGCCCCTTGTCCTATCACTGGTTGTCACCAAGAAGAGCCTGGCTCCATCCTCCTGACACCCTTTATATATCTGTAAACATTAATGAGTGCCCCCTCAGTGTCCTCTTGTCCAGCTCCAGAGCCCCAGCTCCCTCAGCCTTTCCTCACACGGGAGATGCTCCACTCCCTTCAGCATCTTGGTGGCTGCGCTGGACTCTCTTCAGCAGCTCCCTGTTCTTCTTGAACTGCTCCTTATCCTTTCAGCCACCAAGGTCCCATGCCACCCTGCTGCAGGATCTCCTCCCAGTGATCAAAGACAAGAGGCATCTCAAGAGACCTGGCTGCAAAACATTCCCCTGGAGCTGCGCAGCAGCTCTCTTTGCTCCACATCCCCCTGGCCAGAGGACAACGTGCACTTACTGTCGGGCAGGAGATGTACCCTCTCTCCCAGGCTCTTGAAGTACGCATGCCGCAGGGCTGCCTCCGCCGAAATCCGGCCTTTGGCTTCAAACTGCACAAAACCCCACAGAAAGGCAATTACACATGTGCGAGATGGCTCAGAGGCCCCGGAAAAGGTGCATGCACATCTGTGCACGTGTCGGGGTCCCAGCAAGTTCATGTGCCGCGTGTCCAAACCCCGTGCATGCCATGGGGCTGTGCAGGCAATTCCCAGCGCTGTCTGCATGTGCGCAAGGGACAGCACACGCTGGGTGACCACGAGAGTGCACCGGCCATATCACATCTTACATCTCACATCAGGGCTGTGACCCCTCCCTTGTGTCTGTGGGGACACAGGGTGAAGGATGGTTCGCCGTCCTTAAAGAGAGGTGGTTTGGGACAGCATCTACATGGCCACAGCTGTAGGGCCATGGTTTATTCTACAGTCACAGCTCCTGCCCTGCCCAGCTCCAAAATCAGCATGAAGGCAGCCAGAATACCTTAATTTCAGCAAACTCCTTTGCCATTCACCTGCTCTACCACTCACCAGAAGGAGGTTCATCAGCAAGTCAATGCCTTCTGAGTCCAGCCTGAGAGAAGGAGGAAAGAAAAAACGGAGCATTATTGCATGCAGGAGACACTGCAATAGTCAATGCAAGGGACAAGTGGTGGCTGAGACCTCCAGTGCATTCAGAAACTGCCAGCACCACAAGGAGGAAAGTAAACTGGTCCTTCCCAGGCTCCCTTTTAGGACCGGCACAAGCCCACCATGCGTCCCTGCTCAAGGAGGTACCTTGGGGCGTGATTTATTAACGGCTGGGCTCTGTACTGCGTGAAATTGTAAGCCTTAAACTCCTCATTGGATGTTATTCCAGGCCAGGTCTCTTCTGTTGGGGTTCCTGGGAGGGGAAGAGAGGGAAACACATCATGCTCACTTGGTGCAGAGAGAACAGATGCACGTGAGTGCCAGTGTCCAGGGCACGAATTTCCCCGCCTGCACATAGAATCACAGAATCATTTTGGTTGGAAAAGACCCTCGAGATCATTAAGTCCAACCATTCCCCCACCCCTGTCACTGCCCCATGTCCTGAGAACCTCATCTCCGTCTGTCCAACCCTCCAGGGATGGTGACTCCAGCACTGCCCTGGGCAGCCTGTTCCAATGCCCCACAGCCCTTTGGGGAAGAAATTGTTCCTAATATTTTATCTAAACCTCGTCTGGTGCCACAAGGCAAGCTTGGCAGTTGGCTGCAGGCAGTGCCTGCCCACGCCTGCCCACGCCAGGCTTTGCTCCCTGCCCACGCCAGGCTTTGCTCCCTGCCCACGCCAGGCTTTGCGCCCTGCGGGTCCCCAGCCTGGCTCTGTCCCTGCTCCTGCAGGCAGCCACTGCCCTCGCGTGGGGATTTGGGAGACAGCAGAAGACTCGCTCACCCAGCAGCCTGAAGATCAAATGCAGCTCTTCTTTCACCGTGGAGCCGGGGAACATGGGGCGTCCGGTGACCATCTCGTAGTGGATGCACCCGACACCCCTAAAGCAGCAGTAGAAGCTCTGGGATTAGTGGGGGAGAACACCCCACCACCCCTTGGCCAGGACTGAGGTTCCTGGAGAGGGAAAGATGCAGCAGGAGCCATGTCCCTTCTCTGCTACAGGTAACTAGTTGTCCCTGGTTGTGGACAGTGTGCTCCAAAGACCCTGAGGCTCTGGGAGAGCCCACCACCCTCTGGTGAAACCAACACTATGCGCACACATGGTGCTGCCCCAGCAGATGGATGGAAACGCCCGATCCAGCACCCCTGAGACCTTGGGAAGCTCAGAGCTGTGACTCACCACATGTCAATGGGTGTGGAATATTCGGTAGATCCCAGCAGGACGTCGGGGGGCCGGTACCACAGTGTGACCACCTCATTGGAATACGTTTTCGTAGGGACAGACTTGGCTCTGGCTAGTCCTGAGGATGAAAGGGATAGGCATCAAGGAGCTGCACCTCCTCACAAAGCTGCATCTTCCCCAGAGAGGGACCACATACCAAAATCAGCCAGCTTGAGCTCTCCTCTCTCATTGATGAGCAGGTTCTGGGGTTTGAGGTCTCGGTGCAGGATCTTTCTCCCGTGACAGTAAGCCAGCCCACGCAGCAGCTGGAACATGAAGATCTGTGGCAGAGAGAAAGGGGGTTGCATCTAGCACTGGGGCACGGGTACCAAAAATGAGTCTGCTCCAAGGGCTCTCAAACTCATGGCCAGGAAGACTCCTGGAAGCTGCTCTGCAGTGGGACACACTATAGACAAGTGTTCAGACCCACCACCAGCAATCCAGAAAAGGGGATGAACAAAGTCTGCCATGCACAGTAACTTTATTTAGGGTCGTAGCGACTTGAAAAAAGCTGCTGGAGCATCAGAACAGGCTGAAAAAGGTCAAAGAAGAGTGAAAAGGCTGAAGTGGAGAGAGAAGGAACATTCAGCCTCACCCACCCTGCAACACCCTGGACCGTGCTCAGGGGGACCTTCCAAATGTGGGGTCCCAGGCAGTGCGGCATCTCACCTTCACATTGTGCACGCTCATCAGGTTCCCACAGTTATCCAGATATTGCTTGAGGTCATTGTCCTGCAAGGGGAAGCAGCCATCAGCCTCTCCTTACCTCAGACCCCATCACTCACCGTCCCCCCGTTCCCACAGGGAGCCCCCCAAGACCCACCAGGTACTCGAAGACGAGGGTGAGGGAGCGCTCGGTGTGGATGATGTCGTGCAGGGTCACGATGTTGGCGTGTTTCAGGTTCTTCAGCAGTGACACTGCAAGGAGAGGACGTGGCAGGTTGGGGCAGCAGGAGCTGCGCGGCCTCGGAGAATCATTTTGGTTGGAAAAGCCCCCCAGGATCATTGAGCCCAACCGTTCCCCCAACCCTGGCAGTACCCCATGTCCTGAGACCGTCATCTCCGTCTGTTCAACCTTCCAGGGATGGTGACTCCACCACTGCCCTGGGCAGACTGTTCCAATGCCCAACAGCCCTTTCCATGACAAAAGAAATTCCTAATATTCAATGATGGTGGGAATGAAGGTAGAAATATCCACCTGCATCACCCGTCCCAAATGTGCTGTGACCTGGCATTGCCTGTGAGGGCTGTGATGGCGAAAAGCCCCTGCTGTCCTCACCTTCCCGTATGGCCGTACAAGGTGCCCCCTCCTCGTGCTCCAGGCGGATCTCCTTCAGGGCAACGAGGTTTTCGGTCAGTTTGCTGCGTCCCTTGAAGACAGTGGCATAAGTGCCCTGGGGGAGAGAGAAAACACAAGCTGCACAGCCCATTTATCAGAGTGGCACAACACTGATACACTCCGTAACTTTTGAAGGATGGATAATTTACAGCTAAAAGGCCAAGTCTGAAGTCTACAGAAAGACCTGGTCTAAGAATTGCTATATATTGAAATTTGGCCACAGTCTGCCCTTTGCACTTCTAACTTAAACCATTACAGGGGTTTCATAGTCTACTCACCTCTCCCAGTTTATCCAGTTTAACATAAGTTTCCAGCTTCCCGAACCCAATATCCGACTGTAAAAGAGAATGGAAAACATCACTGGGTAGATCAGGAATGGCTTCAGGTCCTGGGGGGAAGGTCAAGGACAGCGGACAGTCGCAACTTTGGGGGCAGATCAATCACAGCAGGTGTTTGCATGCAGCAACCCATTACTGACACCCAGCCCTTTTCTTGAGTGATTTTCTACGTCCTGGTCTTCACTGCGACTCCGTTCGTTTCTCTGAGTTCTGGTCAAATCAAGCATGAAAGGGACATTTTCCCATTTGGAACAGTTAACTCTTTAACGTGTTGCCAAGACCTGCTCTCGTGTACCCAGTCTAAGAAGGGCAATCACTGCAAGGCCAGGGATTTTGGTGTCCCTCCTAGCAGAGCCCTGACACTGCAGTGTTCTGTGGGGACAGAAACACCTCCTTGGTCAGTCCGGATTACCTGTGTGCCAGGGACAGGGATGGTTCCCAACACAACAGCACCCAGAGCCCAGGCCAAACTGGCGCTACTGAAGCTTAAATACTAAACAAGGGTCATTCGCCCACAAAATAATGTTTGCATTGGTGCAGTCCCAGAGCAGCAACTCTGACTCCAGCCCAGGTCAAGGATCCCCCAAACCTTGCAGTAGCAGATGGAGCTGGATGGACAGCTGTCAATCAGCAGGCACGTACAATCATAGGATCATTTCAGCTGGAAGAGACCCTCAGGATCATTGAGTCCAACCATAACCCAACTCTAGCACTAACCCATGTCCCTGAGAACCTTGTCTAAACACCTTTTAAACCCTTCCAGGGATGGTGACTCCAGCACTGCCCTGGGCAGCCTGTTCCAATGCCCAACACACCTTTCCAGGAAGAATTTTTTCCCAATATCCAATCTAAACCTCCCTTGGCACATGGGCTGTGTGGAGGGAAAGCTGGTTTTTTTGCTCACACAGGCTGGATTTGGACCGGCAAATCCCAGGAGAACATAGCACGTTTTTACTCCATCTTGGCTTCCCCAAACCCTCTGCATCCCCTGCGAACAGATGTGTCCTGAGCAGGGAAATGAAGTGGCTGCTGCAATCGGAGGTGCTGTACAACCCCCCGGAGCCATCCTGCCAGTTTTGCATGTCTTATTCATGGCGGAAACCATGAATATTAACAGTGCATTGCTCTGGCTGTGTCTATTTTACTGATTAGACAGAACAGGCAGGTAAATGCGCGCTCTCCCTTTCTCCTCCCTTCCCTGAATGCCAGATCTGAAGACGCCTGCTGAGACCCCACTGCCGTGTCTGTACAGCTCTGAGCGCTCCCGGGCAGCAGGACACACGCTTGCACATTTGTAATCAGGGCACCGGCTTCTTCCTCCCACATATGCTGATGCTCTGCAGGAAAGTAACTGAAATGCCAACACTGATGCAAAAGCTAATTCATTATTTATCAGCATTTGCATTTCAACTAGCAGAGGCCCCAGCACTTGCTAAACCACAGGAGGTTTTCCACCTCCTCCCCTTTGGGAGGAGCCAGGTGGAAAGGAAAGGCAGGCATGTGCAGAGGTGAGTGAAGGAACGTGCAGGGCTGGGGATTTGCAGGGCAGGATGTGGATCTGCATGTGTAGGAGTGACACGGGGACAATATGCACATGTGTGTGTGTGCAGAAAGGGATTTGCATTGGCAGGGATGTGTGTGCGTCTCTCAATGACACACAGGAGGTACAAGGGAGCTGGCACAGCAGGGCAGGACTGCATGGGTGGGTGACAATCACCAAATCACAGAATCCCAGAATGTCAGAGCCTGGAAGGGACCTGGAAAGCTCATCCAGTGCAATCCCCCCATGGAGCAGGAACACCCAGATGAGGTTACACAGGAAGGTGTCCAGGCGGGTTGGAATGTCTGCACAGAAGGAGACTCCACAACCCCCCTGGGCAGCCTGGGCCAGGCTCTGCCACCCTCACCGGGAACAAGTTTCTTCTCATATTTAAGTGGAACCTCCTGTGTTCCAGTTTGTACCCATTGCCCCTTGTCCTATCACTGGTTGTCACCAAGAAGAGCCTGGCTCCATCCTCCTGACACCCTTTATATATCTGTAAACATTAATGAGTCACCCCTCAGCGTCCTCTTGTCCAGCTCCAGAGCCCCAGCTCCCTCAGCCTTTCCTCACACGGGAGATGCTCCACTCCCTTCAGCATCTTGGTGGCTGCGCTGGACTCTCTGCAGCAGTTCCCTGTCCTGCTGGAACTGAGGGGCCACAGCTGGACACAATATTCCAGGTGTGGTCTCCCCAGGGCAGAGCAGAGGGGCAGGAGAACCTCTCTGACCTACTGACCACCCCCTTCTCACCCACCCCAGGTACCATTGGCTTCCTGGCCACAAGGGCCCAGTGCTGGCTCATGGTCACCCTGCTGTCCCCAGGACCCCCAGGTCCCTTTCCCCTACGCTGCTCTCCAACAGGTCTTTCCCAGCTTATACTGGAACCTGCTGACTTCGACCTGTGTGTGTGAAGCAAGACGCTGCAGCTGGCACCACTCGCTCTGCACGACCAGACTTACGAGGGAAGCCCGTCGGGACATCCTGCTGAGGGGCTTGGGGAACTCCGGGCTCTCCATCTGCAGCTTCTGCAAGAACTCGGGGGGCAGGCGGATGTCCATGGGCAGGGAGAGCCGCTTGCTGACATCCTGCGGAGAGGGTGACGAATGCATCTGATGAAAGGAGGTCTGTGCAGAGACATTTAAGGGGAAGTGCTCTCTAACCAGAGCCAGCGTTAACACCGAAGCAATGGGTGCAGCGACTATGGGATCCTTAGTCAAAGGAAAAAGGAAGGTGTGCGTGCATGCGTGTGCACGGGGATGTGCACCGGGCTTTGTCAGGTACCACGAATGCTCCCAAGAGGACAGGAGGGCTCATGGCCGAGACTGCCAGGCCCCCATAAATCAACCAGCGGCTCTTCCAGCCAGCAGGCAGGTGACAACGCCAACTCACCGTGTCCCCTCTGCCCGCCCCAGCCCGCCGCAGGTACTCGCCTCCATGGAGAAGCGGCGCTGGTTGTTGTTGCGGTAGCGCACAGCCATCGGGGACTGTCCCTCCGCCTCGGAGGGGGACACGGGGCTGCCGTCTGCTTGGAAGTCCCTGCCCAGGTGGCCCAGCTGCAGGTGCCCTTGAGCCAGGTCTGAGGACAAAGAGAAAGGAGAAGGAGCTGCTGGAGTGGGCAGCAGAAGTGTCAAGGCCCAAGGCTTTGGAGAAAGGAGAATGAGAGCAAGACAGGGAGGTCCAGAGGTGCTCTGGGGCCATAGGAAAGTCTTCTTCCTCCTCTTCATCCAGGAGGCAAAGAAAATACCTGCTTTTTGCTCCAGACTTTGCACGGGGTTTTGCACAGGTGAGTATTCATCTTAACTTCCCAGCCTTATCTTCAACTAACGTCACACTAAACAAAACACAATTTGTACTTTAGGAACACTGAGGTGCCTGAGCGTGGCTCTGGATCCCTCCATGTGAGGTGTGTGCAACAACAAAACAGAAAGAAAACCCTGCTTCTGGGGAACTTAGAAGCACACGTACCTAATCTGCTGCAGGAATCGCCAAAACCAACAGACACCAGGGTATTTTTCTCTAAGGATGTGACCGTTTCTCAGCAGATGTTTGGGATTAAAGGCTGTGGAGTCACGTATTGCAAAACAAAACACTCCAGGCTTTCCTGCCCCAGCCTGTTGCATTCAGCCAGACACACAGACCTGAGAAGCACAAAAGCTCTCTTGAAAACCAAAGCAGCTCAGAAAAATAATTCTTCTCTCGGGACCCTGGGTGTGAAGCCTCAGTGAGCCCAAGCAAACCTGAAAGGAGCAAGAAATCAGAACAAAATAAGCCATTGAGCTCCCTCTGGTCTCCAGTTTGAGGCTTGCACTTAGATCTCCTCACCCCGTAATTAACAGCTGGTTGCTGGGGATACTCTGGCACACAGACTCAGACACAGCAAAATGCTCCCGAGTGCAAGGCAGGTCACCCAGAGCCCAGCGAAGGGGACCCCCTAGGTTCACAAAGATGCTGCTCCCCAGGGGCTGTTCAGAAGGTGGCAGTGCTAACTGGGTGTGCTGGGATGGAGGAGGCAGCACTAACTGGCTGTGCTGGGATGCAGGAGGCAGTGCTAACTGGCTGTGCTGGGATGCAGGAGGCAGTGCTAACTGGGTGTGCTGGGATGCAGGAGGCAGTGCTAACTGGGTGTGCTGGGATGCAGGAGGCAGTGCTAACTGGGTGTACTGGGATGCAGGAGGCAGTGCTAACTGGGTGTGCTGGGATGCAGGAGGCGGCACTAACTGGCTGTACTGGGATGCAGGAGGCGGCACTAACTGGCTGTGCTGGGATGCAGGAGGCAGTGCTAACTGGGTGTGCTGGGATGCAGGAGGCAGCGCTAACTGGGTGTACTGGGATGCAGGAGGCAGCGCTAACTGGGTGTGCTGGGATGCAGGAGGCAGCGCTAACTGGGTGTACTGGGATGCAGGAGGCAGTGCTAACTGGGTGTGCTGGGATGCAGGAGGCGGCACTAACTGGCTGTACTGGGATGCAGGAGGCGGCACTAACTGGCTGTGCTGGGATGCAGGAGGCAGTGCTAACTGGGTGTGCTGGGATGCAGGAGGCAGTGCTAACTGGCTGTGCTGGGATGTAGCAGCACCACCTTCTCAAGGGAGGGATGCATCTCCCTCTGAAAAGGCACATGGCCAAGCAGGGGACAACCATTCTATCTCCTTCCCAGTGGCCGCACCGCTCTCTTTCCTCTCGTCTAAACTTTGCAGCCACCCCCCAAGTCAGGCAGACCTCCAGGTCCTGCCACAAAGCGCCGGTGTCCTCCGGTGCTGCAGTTATGTCCCCAGAGCCAGGAGAAACGTCGCGGCAGGGAAAACCCCCGGGGAGGACCTGAGATGCTCCAAACTGAGCCACCCAAGTCCTCAAGCTCTTTCCACAAGCTGCACAGAGACAATTCCCAGCACAGATTTCAGCACAGCCAGCGATGATCTCATTGCTGCCAGGGGGGAGCAGGGCTGGGACCTGGCTGCATGGTGCTCATCTGATGGATGAGAAGTGATGGGCAAGTGACCTGGGAAAAGATGCGTTTTTGTGCTGTGGTCGCAAGGGGAGTGGGGGACCCGCAGTCTTAGGGGTGTCCTCCATCCAAGGGAGGGGCTCAGCCCATGACACTGGGCGCGGGGGCACCTGAAACAGTGCCAGGAGTTTTTGGGCAGATAGGCGAGAAAAAGGCACAGCACAGTCACCTTTTTTCCCAGGACCGCTGCAGGACTCTGGTCCCTGTCCCTTTCTGTGCAGGAACAGTTAGGAAACTCACCCTGAATGAACCACAGGTATGAAATTCGTGTGGAGCAATTAAACTGCATCACATCTTTTTTAACTTGTTCACTTCCTAAGCAAATGATCTGGAGGGAACAAAAAAAATAAAGGCCATTTTAAATCTGACTGAATGGAGTTTAACTAATCCACTTTAAATGATTGTTTGGGTGAATTTGTACTGGTTCCCATAGGTAAATGAGCCCAAAGACTTGGGAAAAGATGCAAGGTGCAAACCTGCAGCGCTCTCTCTCTGAAGCACCAGCACACCAACCTCTCCTCATCTCCAGGGGCATCAGATGTAAAGCCAGAGGTAAGATGATAACCTGGACCCTCCAGCACACACAAAGGGGGTGGGATCGGCGAAAGGTGAACTGCCAAAGGATGGGAAAAGCATGTGAAAATAGAGAAGACTTGCAGAGATGAGGGGAAAGGGGTTTTAGCTGCCGTGGGGCCAGCACGGACCATCCTGCATCACCGCGAGGTGCCCACAGCACCCGGGGACACCCGGTCCTGCAGGTTGCCCCTGGGCTTGGGGAACCTTCTGGGTGCTCACAGGAGGAGATGTGAAGCTGTGGGTGTGCAAACCTGTTTGCTTCTGCTCAGCGTTTCATGTGGATTACGGTGAGCCCTGACACTCCGCAAATAATGAGGCTGCATGGGATATCAAAGCAAATTAAGGCGAGACCGCAGACGCGGCGGCTGCCTTTGACGAGCCTCCCGCCTTTTTTTGATAAATATATTTAAACGCTGCCTCTGCCAAAACAAGCTTTGATCTCCCAAGGAAAGGGGCCAGAACCTTTCCCTGCTTGCCCGACTTATAACTTTTAATTACTTCGCTAAGTGTGAACTCTCCTCTCCAAGCTCTGTTACACTCACGCGGAAGGGCTGCACTCAGACCTTGGATTATTCATCCTCCTTCCTCCTTCCTCCTCATCGCTTCTTCATGGCCTTGCACTCCAGATGTGTCTCTGCTTTACACCATTGCAAACTGGGAATTACGTGGCTTCACAACCCGAATATGGACAATATTTATCCTTGGAGGACAGACCGGGCAAGGTTTCTTGGGGCAAAGCCTTGGCATAGACAGGAGCTATTGCTGGATGCCACCAGCTCTTCTCAAAGCAAACAGGAGCCACCAAGACCTGACAGCTCTGAAAATCTGGAATATGGAGAGGAATGTGTGACTGGGGAAAGTCATGAAGAAAGGAGAGAGACCATGGAGAAGATTCTGCTTCATCAGCCCCAGGCACAGGCCTCTCTGCATTGTCACACTCCATCAAGGTGACATTGCTCACGACAGGATGTGTCTGGGCTGGAAAGCTGTTTGCTTTTCCACTTGCCAGCTCTGCTTCTCTCCAGCCTCATTTTATCAGCCTCTGCGAGTGAAGTCATGAGAATTACGGGATGGAGAGGACGGAGCTGGGGATTTCCCACCAAACCAGGTTTCCAACCCTGAGAAGGCCTCAACTCGTCCCACTGCCAGACTTGGAGCAGCTCTGCATGTGCTTTTGGAGCATCTCATGAACAGGTTGTCTGGGCTCCGCATCCCCCTCCTCCCCCAGGACAGGCAGGGGCACTCGCAGCCGCCAAAGCGCAGGATTTTCAGGCTGCCCCGACCTGTGAACGCTGATAACCTGTGATTTTTGATGCTGGAGGAAAAACAACAACTGCGAGCAGTTCCCTGAGGAGCTGTGCGAGGTGATGGCAGACAAAAGTGATGTGCTGATCTCTGCTGTGATTAGCACTCCTGTGCGGAGTGGGGGATCAGGTGCCTGAGCTGTCACGGGTCATCTGCTTACTGGGAGAGAAAAGATCCCTGGAGAGACCCTTGGAAAGATCCCTACAGGCACAGACAGCCCAGGGGCACGTTCAGAGATCCTGAGCAAGGAAGGTATGACCTGAAGCGAAGCTTTTCCCTGATTCGTGGCAAAGAGAAGCAGCACAAGAGCAGGTGCCACGGCTCCAGCCTCAGCTCTGCTACCAGTTTTCTGCACGATGGTAGCAAAGACGTTTTGCCTCTTTGCACCTCGATTTCTCCATCTGGAAAAGGGAGCAGTTCAGTGCTTCAGAGAGAACCGCTGCTTCCCCAAAGTCAGAGCCCTCTCAGACCAGCTCCAAACCTCGCCACCAAACCTTGCCAAAGAGCACTGTGCACTTAAAACCATCTTTGCATGCCCTCCAGCACCACTAAAACGATCCCGTCCCCCATCTGCAGTGTCCCACTCGCACACGGTGCCTGAATGAATCCTCACCCCGCAGTGCTGGGGCTCGGATCCCCCCGGTACCGACTCCTCCAGCTTCCCCTGCTGAGCCCCCGCAAAGAGGTCCCAAAGAGCCAGGAGGGGCTTAGGAAACAAGAGATGCCTCAGACAAATGTGGCTGTCAGGGCTCTTCATAAACAACCGCCGCAGCCTGCGGGAGATGGAGATTAAGGGCACCGTGGAGGTGACTTCTCAGAGTTGTTTACAATCCCCAAGGGAAACTTCACCAAGAGATCTCGGGCAGGAGGGTGCAGGCTCGGGGTGGTGTGTTTTTGCTCTTATTCTTTCCCGGCTCTCAGAAGTGAGATCAAAATCCGAGATGGGGGGATAGGCAGATTCTGCATGCATGGCTTTGCCATTCAAGGGCAAAGGAAGAACCGCGACCGAAGCTTCGTTAAAGCAGAAGAACAGGGAAATCGCCTCTCCGACAAAGCCTCGGTGTGCACGGCAGAGATAACGAGCTCGGGCTCAGCCACCCCAGAGCAGGGGTCCCCCAAGGAAAACAACAGCAGGAGCAGCTGGCAGCGCTCAGGACTTCCGTAGCCTCGCACCATTTTATCCCCACGGCTTCTGCCCATCTAATTAAGGGCTCAAGTCTAATTATAGCCCTCGCTGCTTGGTAGGGTGCAATGGGAGGTGTGTGTGGAGGGGAGCTGGGAAGGATGCTGTTCAGGGCAGCCTGGGTGTGTGGGGGGATAAAGAAGAGCATCAGGAGGTGCAGGAGTGAGGAAAGCCAGCTCTAAATTAGGTTACTGCATCTCTTCTTTCAAGCAGGTTCGCTGGCACAGAGATAGTCCATCGCTGCTGGGGCAGACGCGAGTGCCAGGCAATTACATCACAGCCTCAGCCCCCGCTTGCAGCAAAAGTTTCCAGCAATTGTGGCTGCAGGGTGAGGGGAAAAAAGAGCCTGAACGTGACCTGATGGGAGCCTAGTGCACCGACACATGAATGGGCCAGCCTGTGGCAAAGCCAGTTGTTTTGGCAGGAGGCATGATGTGATCGCCAGGAGCGGCTCAGCCTTGCAACCCACAGCAGCGAATTCACCTCTGGAAGAGTCAAGTCTGACTTTATCAGGTTTCCAAACGCCAGCGGCTCTGCCTGCTTGTCCGTGCACGGCCGCCTCGGCGGGATCCGCGCGGGTTGACGCCCCGAGCGTCGCCTCTCCCTCGATATACCCATAGCTGGAGACAGCAGAGCCTGCCCCAGCCTGCAGTGAGCTGCTCTGCTCACACAAGGGATGTGCCCTGTTCAGCTCATGAAACTGTTAACTCTGAGTCTCCCTGGGACCTCAAAAACTGCAGCCCAGGAGAAGGCTGTGGGTCTGGGAGCAAAGGATGGGTCAGCGAAGTCCAAATGCTGCTCTGGACAGAGCGAGAAGCCCCTTGGGCTTGAGGAAAACATCAGTCTAGAGCTCAAACAGGCTCGAACACCACTGTCACCTTTGGGCAGGCAGAAGACTCACACTTCCACACTCTACCTTAACCACAGATGTGTCATTCCTCTCCGTTTGGTGCAAATAGCTTTCCCTCCCTCCTCTAAGGCTTTCCCTGTGCAAATCTAAATCTCTCTTCAGATCAGATTTAATGACATGGTGTCATTAACCCTGCTGGAAAGATGGGGAAAGCAACACAGATGAAGACATTCCCTCAGCGAAAGGTTGGGGGGCTGCATGGAGATGTTTGCTGCCCCCAGATGCTCCTGAGCAGCCCCAGCACCACGGCAGGGACCCGGGTGGGGGGCTCCTTACCTTCATTCCTCCGGTTGTTGAGCTGGTTGAACTGCTCCGTGAACTCCGTCAGCGACTCCTCGATGGTCTCCGTCCGCGGAACCGAGAGCGAAAACCTCCGCTTGAAGTTTTTCATCTTGTTCATTGTCGCTTGTGCTGCGAGGGACGGCAGAGCCCTGCGGGCAAGGGGACAGAGGGGTTAAGAGGGCTGGACGGTGCATGGCACAGCCCCCAGGAACACAGACCCTGCTTTTTGGGGCTGGCAGCACCCCAACCCAAATTGTCCCTGCTGTGGATCTGCAGGGATCCCCAGGGACATCCCCTTGTCCAAGGCACCGCTGCTGTGTCACAGCAAAGAAGGAGACACGTGGTCACCAGGGGAATCAGGTTCCTCATGAATTTCAGAGCTGAGTGTGGTCAAGAGATGCAAGGGGGCTTTTGCTGAGCTAATTATCCAAGATGAGCCCAGAGAAGAGCTGTGCACACTAAATCACGAGTACTAACACCTCGCAGCATCCTTGGAAACCCCAGGAATGCCCGAAACAGAGAAATGCAGGGTAGAAATAAAAGGAAAGTAAGAAAGAGCAAATAGTGATGGAAAAGATTCAATGCCACGCTCATCCCTGTGCAAGGAGGTACCTCTCCCCTGGCAGTTTGGTCTCTGCTTTGCCCTTGTAAGAAAGACTTTCTGAGCCAGCAGCAAAATGCTGAGCGGAGCCAGGACCAGCCGGGGGGTCCTGGAGATATGCAGGGAGGTGCTTGGAGCTCCCAGTTTGCTCACAAGCTCTTGGATGACTCACTCTGTACAGGCATTAGAATCACCTTAGCCAGGGATCTGATTAAAGCAATAAACCCCTTAAACGAAGAAAACCCTCCCGGTGCACACGGGAAGCGTGCTGAGTGTCCTTGCTCCATACACCCACAGACATGGGCGTCTCAACCCCAACCAGCCTCAGCTCTGCCCCTTCCAGTCCCAGTCCCGGCAGGTTTGGGTCTGTCCTTCTCCTGTTCTCAACCCAATGAGCTGCTCCTCCTCCAGCCTTTATCATCTCAACCCTTCTAACCTGCCTGGTGGGGGATTTTCCATTAACAGCACTGGACTCCTCCTAGCCCAAGGAGGTATCTTAAAGGGAAAATCATCTGTTGGTACCAAACAGGTATCAAAAGCTACACACACGCACATCCCACCACTCCTCACAGACCCCTGGAGCAGGTTGACCCCCCTGCTCCTGGGTGTCCCCCCTGCACCCCTTTCCCTGGTTCTCCCCATTCTTCCCAGGCCCCGGGGTTTATCAGCACAACCCGGGGTGATCACATTCCAGCCCGATGCCATCAGTCCCAGCATCCGGGAGCTCATGCATTGTGCTGCCAGGGCAACAGGAACACTTGGGTTGACATGCCTGCATCTGAAAGCTTAAAAGATTATCCCTCAGCAACCTAAACACTCCGTTTGTGTGTCTGCCAAACTCTGCTGCCAGGTACGGCCCCTGCTGGGGGTGCAATCCCCTGAAAATCCCCAGCATTCACCGCAATCCTGGGGACTCACCCCCCACAACCATCCCCATTCCTCTCCCACCTTTAACACTGCAAAAATGTAAAGCTGAAGGTTCGCCAGTAATGCTCGTGTACCTGAAACCAAGGCTGGGGGTGGGAAAGGAGGCTGCTTTGAGTTGCAAAGTGAGGCAGGAGGATGCTAGACACATCCACTTCAGCCTGCAGACACTTCAATGTTTTCTCAGCACTACAGAATGATGCTTTGACAACAAGGATGCTGGCACTAGTGAGTGCTGCGTTCCCCAAGTCTCCATGCTGGTGCTTTCCTCCTGGCCAAGAATAAAGTCTCCGAGCAGTGCTGTTCCTTCCGAATGGAAGGCAAAGCTCAACACTTGCTTTGGAGACCATTTTCCCAGCCCAAAGCTCTGAGCTGCCTCCTTGCAAGCTAAGCAAGTTTTAACCCAGGCACTGCTGGTGCGTGGAAATACAGCTCGTGTTGCAGGCACCCAAGGAGCTAAACAGACCTGGAGGGCTTTGCTCCAGCTGTGCATGCTGACGCTGCTCAAATAGCACCAGCAAAAGCTCCTCTGCAAGGCTCTGTTCTATTCCCAAACAGAAAACAGGAGCTCAGGGGAATCCTGTGATGCTCCCAGCAGGTACATCACAGGCTCAAACAAAAGACAACCTTCCCACATTAATGTTCAGATAAGCCCCAGTGATTACTCTTCCAAATGAGAGCATAAGCAAGTTTCCAGCCATCTCTGGCGAAGGTCACACTAATGAACCGCGCTCCGGCAGCATCCTGAGCAACGCTTGCGTGTGTCCATACACCAGCAAGTGCAAGGACATGCAGCAGCAAGTGCTGCAATTCCCTGACCTCAAATCCACCTGAAGGTACCAGGGACTGGTAATAAAGAGCTGCGATCGCCCCTTGCCAGTCCCCCAAGATGCTGAAATCCCAGTTCGAAGAGAAAGGCTCTGCTCTTCAAGAAAGATTGAGCAATGCTGTGCATCCCTAACAGTGCAAAGAGAAGCGGATCCAAATTCTGGATAACACACTGGCAGGACTAAGGAGGGCAGAAGCTAACTCTGAGCATCATCCACTACCCTGCTCTTTTGGAAAGGGCACCCTGCCTGGGACTGGGAGGGACTGGGAAGGACTGGGAAGGACTGGGAGGGACTGGCGGTGCACCCGCCATGCCCAAAGGACAGTGTCACCCTGCTGCGCTGGGGACAAAGTCCCACCCTGGCAAGGAGTGGCAGGGGACGGTCAGGAGAGCAACCACACCAAAGGACCAGGAGGTCCCTGAGTGGCTGAGCAATTCCAGCTCTGACAACCCCCCCAACAATACATCACCTCCAGAACAGCCCTGGACTTCGGGACCAGGAAACATGCAGGGAATATAAAACATGCAGGGAATATAAAATATACTCCATCTGTGGATGAAGGAGGAAGCAAATGAGGGGAAAAGGGCCTTTCCACCTCCCTCCCTGTTCTCTTGCTCTCCTTGAAACGCTGCAAGTGATTTAGAAGGCAAACACCTTCGCACTGACCAAAATTTGTGCTCCACAAATCGCAGTTCGAATCTTTCCACCGCCTGCTAAATATAAACCTCCCCACAGAGGAAGCGAGATGGGGGTAAAAATAGCACCGACACCACCAGATACCTCTCCTACCACACACAATCCTGCCTCCTGCTCATTATCTTTACGGCTCCGTGCAATTGTGGCTGTTTTTTCCGGCTAGACCTGGACCTACTTGGCATCTGGTGACAGGGTTCACGTTAAAGCGTTTGTCAGCTGGAATTTATGGCGCTGTTCTTGTCCTCAGCCCCAGAGAGGAATTCATCCTGTCCCCTGAGTGGTCATTTGGATCCAGCTGCCCTAAAATTGGGATTTAATCCCCTCCTGCAAGCTCAGCATCCTGCACCCTGCATTGCGTGGGGCAGGTAACATGGGGTGTCCCTTGGGTCCCCATCCCCTGGGCAGCACCCTGGGGGGCAAGAGGCTTCGTGCATCCTCCCCTTGCATTTCTTTTGGGAGAAAACATCCTCTTTTTCCAGCTAAATGGAGCAGCCCTCTCCCACAGCATGCATTTCAAAGGCAGAATTGCTAGCGACTGCCTCTCGTTTCCCAGCCTGATTTCACAGGAGCGCACTAAGGCAAGCGGAGGAATTTATTGCCTTGCCGAGAGAAAGTGCCACTTGCTAAGCAAAGCAATGACATCACTTGTTTTACAGCTCCAAGGGAATTACAGCAACCCCTGAACTGCAGTTATCTCCGGGGTGGAAGAAGCTGGGTGACAAACAACAGGCAGAATAAAACGACGTCGCGTGGTGGGACAGGCCGGGAAGGAGCCGTCTGAGATGGCAATAAGGAATTTAAGCATCAACAGGCAAAAATGAAATCATTCAGGTTGGAATCCAGCCAAGGCGCGGGGATTAAAGCCAGCAGAGCGAATGATCTGCGTTTACTGTAATAGAGTGAGATAGTAAATACTTGGCTAAAACACTTCAAAGAGCCCAAAGCTGAAGCCCATCAGGAAAGCTCGTCACATGCTCCAGACAAGATGTTAACGATGCTTTAAACACCGCGTTCTAAGCCGTGTTGGCTGCACGGGCAACAACCGCGCTCGCTGTTTTCCCGCAGACTGTTCCCACAGGCGTTCAGGCTGCGACGATCCACACGAACCTCTCTTGGTTTGTACAGCAAAACCCGCTGGCTGGCTGCTGTGGAATTCGGGAGACAGGTATTTTAGGCACAGATAAGCCATCATCAGTGTATGAAACCACCTCTTTTCTCCTTCAGCATATTGCAGGGGCTTAGAAGTGGAGCTTTCAAGCAATAACCACTTTATTGCCTTTTCACTAAGTATCTACTTTTTCTTCTTACCATTTGAACAGACTCCTGCCCCCGTTCCCCAGCTGAAAGCATGGAAGGCTTGGAGGAAATAGCACATATTTTTTTTAATCCCCAGAGAGATTAAGAGTTGCGTTTACAAGGCAAAATGAACAGTCCTATTCAGCAGCTACACCTCACGTTTCTAGCTATTAGGTAGCATTGATTCTCTCCTGCAAGAAACGGTGAATTCTGCTCGCAGAGCCTTATTTGCTCTGCAAACACCGTTATCATGCAACGCTGCATGTGGCTACAGGGCTAAACAAACAAGGAACGGAGGCATGCATTGAATACGTGCCCCTCCTCACATCGCAAGGCACTGAGACGAAAACCAGCCCCAACAAAAGCTCACCAGCACAGCCCGTGTGCCCAGCGGCAGGTTCCCAGTGTGCCCAGTTGATGCGCTCCAAGCTCCAGCAGAGCAGGGGCAGAGGAAAGCGGCACGGGCGGGCGATGGGAGAGGTTTCAGCCCCTCTGTGGTGCACATTCCTGTGCAAACAGGAGCTCGGCACAACCCAAATTCCTCCTTCACTCCAAATTTCTTGGGTAGGGTCCTCAGGGGGTGTGTGGAGGGGGACGGGGAGAGATTTAGGGAAATCACAGCGTGCTGGGGATGACTCTGACACACACCAGGGGTGATGCCGAATGTTCTGCAGCAGCTGGGAATCCTACTGGGGCAAAGCTGGAGGGGCAGGGAAGGATTTTGGCCCCTGATATGAACATCTCCCCGGCTGCTCAGCTGTCGGTATGAAATCCTCCCTGGGGTAAGGAGCTCCCAGCCACTCCCTCCCCATGACAGATGCTGCAAAGCGCAGTCCAAGCACTGGGATAGATGAGATGGGATGGACAGAGGCCATTCGGAGCTGCAGCAAGGGCTGGGATGGCCCCGCAGAGCTGGGACCATGTTCTGCTCAGCCCCTGGGACGCAGACAGAGCAGTTTGCACCAATTACTGTCCCCCAAAGGTGAGCAATGATGGCACAGAGCAAAGGCATCTCTCCTCCCTCCCGCCGCTCAGCTCTGCTGTTCGTGGGGCTGACATTTCCCTCCTACACAGGGAGCAAAGCCCCTGCCAGGACGTCAAGATCCTGCCGGGAAGGGAGTACAATCAATTCCTACTAATGTACAAGAGCCCCGTAGCAAACAGCAAGACCATCATCCCAGGGCATGATTGGAAAGGGAACCTGGGGCCCCCAGGGAGTCAGTCGGTCCATCCTCGCATTGCAATTTGTTGTTTATTCTTCTGTATTACTGGCTTCCATGATGACAACAACCACAGCACAACAGAACACAACGAGGGCAACCAGGAGATCGCTGTCCTCCCTTCCCATGTCTGCAGCTTGGGAAGAAAAATGGTCCTGTAGCAAATGTGCAAGACTGGCTTCCACTCCAGCTCTGCCTCGGTTTCCCCTGCTATAAACCAAGAATGATGACACATCCTTTTTCCCTTCCAGTTTGTTTGCATTTTCCTCCTTTTGGAGACCCTTGCAGGCAGAAGGGGGTTTGTGGGGTGCACATCCCTCATTTGCAGCATCACAATTACGCTTTGTTAAGTTGTTTAGAGACAACGGCGCAGACAAAGCACAAGCCACATGGAGAATGTGAAGATCTCGGAGAGCCAAGCAGAGATGAAGACATGAAGACGGCCTGGGAAGGACAAAAAGTTCCTGCGAGCCCAGCTCTGGAGACTTTCTAACCTGTATTCGATGGATGGGCGAGGGTGGGAAGGTTTTGCTAGATGCACATTTCCACTCTTCATTTGTCCCGCTCCTGACAATGAGCCAGTAACAAGAGGACACAAAGGAGGTTTGTTCTGCCAGTGTATATTCTGCTTTTCTCTGTGTCGGCAGTCCTGTGCAGGGCAGTCAGCAGCTCTCACTTGGCTCTTCCCTTCCCAGCTCTTGGTGAGATCAGGAAGGCATTAAAATGACAGTCATTATTCCAGCAGCCTCAAAACACTAGGCACTTATTCTTCGGCCGATGCTAACCTGAGCAAAGTGTCCAGTGTTTGGCTGGGTCAACAATAGGCTGCTAAAGGCCAGTTTGTCCAGCACACACATCCCAGTCACAGCCGGGAGCTCAGTGCTCACATTGTCCAGGCTGAGCTGTCCTGAAGGTGGTGGTGACAGCGTTCCCGTGGTACGTGCATCATCTGCAGGGGATGAGCAGATTTCCCGCTCTGACCCACCCATCGCTGCTGGTTTGCACCAGAAGGGATGGCAGTGGGGAATTCATCTAAGCAAAAGTGCTCGACTTTTCCCCCTGGAGCCCAACACAACTGAGACAGAGACGCTCCCTTTGAGACTCAATTTTGCTACAGCAGCTTTAAGTTATTGAGATTTAATTCACGGTCACTGGGGAGTTCAGACAGCGTTCGCTGTCATGGCAGCGCTGTCTTGCTCGTACGGTGATGCTGGACCAGCACAAGTGTAATGGGAGCAGCTGAGGGACCTGGGGGGTTCAGCTGGAGAACAGGAGCTGAGGGGAGACCTTCTGATCTCTGAACTGCCCGAAAGGAGCTTCGAGCCAGGGGGGTCGGGCTCTGCTCCCCAGGAACAAGCGCCAGGAGCAGAGGAAACGGCCTCAAGTTGCGCCAGGGGAGGTTGAGGTTGGATCTGGGGAACAATTTCTTCCCCAAAGGGCTGTGGGGCATTGGAACAGGCTGCCCAGGGCAGTACTGGAGTCACTATCACTGTGTAAAAAGTGAGTGTCAGGAGGATGGAGCCTCATCCTCCTGACACTCCCCCTTTCCATATTGATCCCCATAAATGAGTCACAGTGTCCTCAGTGTCCTCTTGTCCAGCTCCAGAGCCCCAGCTCCCTCAGCCTTTCCTCACACGGGAGATGCTCCACTCCCTTCAGCATCTTGGTGGCTGCACTGGACTCTCTCCAGCAGTTCCCTGTCCTGCTGGAACTGAGGGGCCACAACTGGACACAATATTCCAGGTGTGGTCTCCCCAGGGCAGAGCAGAGGGGCAGGAGAACCTCTCTGACCTACTGACCACCCCCTTCTAACCCACCCCAGGTACCATTGGCTTCCTGGCCACAAGGGCCCAGTGCTGGCTCATGGTCACCCTGCTGTCCCCAGGACCCCCAGGTCCCTTTCCCCTTTCCCCCACGCTGCTCTCTAATAGGTCATTCCCCAACTTACAGTGGAACCTGGGGTTGTTCCTGCCCAGATACAAGACTCTACACTTGCCCTTGTTATATTTCATTAAATCTTTCCCCGCCCAACTCTCCAGCCTGTCCAGGTCAATACACCAGCACAACCAAGAAAGCGTTCACGGGTCTTGCAGAATGGAGACACTCCAGAAACACAACCCCAGCCCTGCTGTTCACAGGTGTCTGGGAGAGACAGCCAAGAGGGTGCCAGCTCCCAGCTGCCAACAAAAGTAATTCTCGGCAACGCAAAGCCTCTTATTTTCTCTCCCAGGAGTGTTTAACCTGTGGCTGAGGCTGTCAGCACCTGCCTTGCCTTTGTTGCTGGATTGGAAGGTGGATCCATGTTGCGGGAGAAGATCCCTGGTGCAGGAGAGACCGAGTCCCATCGAGCCGCTCCCCAGCTGGATGTCACCTACAGCTCCATCCCGCTGGAGGAAGCTCTGGCATCCACACGCTCACACAGCATGGGGTTTGTAGGCTCTGCTGGCTTCTTAATTGTTATTTTCTTTCCTCCTTTTCCTCTCTTTTTTTTAATTAGAGCTTTCGTTCTTTCTCCAGCCCACGCAGAGCTCCCAGAGCTACAAGCTCGTCTGCAATTGCCACACAAAGACAAGAGCTCACGGAAAAGCCGGGATTCGCTTTCCCTGCAGTCCAGAGGAGCCAGGATAAGCGGTCCCCTTCTCTCTTTAGTGGAAAATACAGGAATTTTCCTCCCGTGGCTCACGATTTGCATCGCTCTGCAGGGACAGCTGAGCAGAGGGACCGCAGGGCCCCGTGCCCGGCTCCCCTTTCTGAAAGCATTCCAGGGGAGGGTATTTAAAGAAGCAGAAATGACACCCTGTTCACCCGATAGCTGTGTGGAATTTGTGAAATGCGGCTACCTCTGGTGCAAGGAAAAGGAGGGGGCAGCAACCAGCGCGCAACGCAAAGGTGAAGGCAAGAAATGAAAGACAGATCCTCGTGAAACGTCTTACTGGACAGACCCCGCTGTCAAAGGATCTTGACAGGACCGAATTTCCCAGAAAAAAAGAGAAAATGGTTTTAATGCAAACAGAAGCACAACATTTATAAGAAGCAGCACCACCACAGTGCTCAAATTAAGAGCTCGGCTCTTTGCCACACATTTTCTAGGAGGCTAGAAACACATGGAGTTGCGCTATCCTGATACACCGCACTTGTAAAAGGGCTGAGACCTCGGCCAGCTCTGCTCTACAATCCCTAAATACCTGGGTTTCTACACCACCCAGCCCTGGCGATGGGAGGAGGAGCTGGAGAGACAAACAGCTTCATTCAGGATTAACGCTCCTTCCTCCCCCCAGCAAGCTCCCAGTGCAGATCCAGCAGCTCCTTGGAGCTGACACCGCTAATAAACCCCCATCGCCCTCAGATCTTTCTGTACCAACAGGAAAAGAAACTAATGAAAGGGGACGATGTCCCTGACCGACTGCTCCCCACTGCAGCCCAGTTTACAGCACCAGTTCCAGACTGGTTTGCTCCCCAGGGCTGTGCTCTGGAGCAGCGGTACCACTGTTTGAGCATTAGGTACATAAAACTCTTTAGAGCAGTTTCAAATCTGTTTTATTTAAAGCTCCGGAACAGTCACATGGTAGGAAGGCAGCGAGCAAACACTGCGAGTCCACCTCCCTGCCAAGGATCGCACTAATCTGGTATTTAATCTTCAACCTGTTGTGCACCCACCCTTGGAGGGCCATGAGCACGTGTGGGGACGTATTTCTCCCTCAGACACGAGGGAAATGCAGCCACACAGGAAGGGAGCACAACGAGCCAACGCTCGAGGAATCGGTGGATTTCAAAGCACAGCACAAACCGTAATTACTTTTGGCATCCCCGTCTCCCTTCATAACGAGAAGAACAACACTGCAATATCTTTTATCCAGACCCTTCCTTATCATGATTGTGGCAAGGCTCGGAGCCCCAGCCAGGGGGGAGATGTGTAGGTGGGCATCCCTGTGATCTTTCTGGTTGGGTTTGGCTTCCTAAACCCAGAGCCCACAGCTCCTCCTCACCACGCGAGGCAGGATCGCTCAAGTCTCTGATGGGGGACTTCTGCTCGATGAAGCTGCTGTCGAGGGGTAATGGGTTCAAACTGGAACACAGGAGGTTCCACTTAAATCTGAGAAGAAACTTGTTCCTGGTGAGGGTGGCAGAGCCTGGCCCAGGCTGCCGAGGGGGTTGTGGAGTCTCCTTCTGTGCAGACATTCCAACCCGCCTGGACACCTTCCTGTGTAACCTCATCTGGGTGTTCCTGCTCCATGGGGGGATTGCACTGGAGGAGCTTTCCAGGTCCCTTCCAACCCCTGACATTCTGGGATTCTGTGAGGCTGGAGGAACGCAGGACATTTTCAAAAGCTTGCTAAGCCAAGAGGTGGCTGCCAGGGATCCCTGGGTGATAAGGGATGTGTTTTGAGGAAGGAAACTTGACAAGAGCTCTGTGCTGCTGCATGTGCCAGGCTTGGAGACACCCTCACGTTAGCACGAGCAGCCTCCGGCGATGGGTCTCCCTCGCCCCTGGCCACTGCATCACCCCAAAAGTGCTTTGTCTGCTGTGGGGGGAATGCACAATGCTGCTGCAAACTCCTGTACAGGAAGATTTCACCTGTTCTTCTGTGCCTGTGCTCTCTCCCCTCTCTCCTTTTTCTCCTTTTCACTACTCAAATTTTTCCTCCATAATCGGAATGCAGCCAAGTGTCCCCTCTCTGGCTTCTCAGATCTCGGTGCTGATACCAGCACCAGTAACACGATGCTCCTTGTTTCTGCACATGAAGTGTTTCCGCTTTGCAAAGAGCCATGGGGTGGGCAACACGGTGAAAACCAGACATTGTCTGGGCTGCATGCAGGGAAGGAATAATGCAGGAGCAAACACCAAAAAGAGATTTTCACAGCGGCATACATCTAAGGGAATGACTAGTGAAAGCAAATGGAGCGGATCCTCAAATAGTTCTGCTCCACTTAGGGTCTGACTAGCACAATCGACATTAAACCAACCCAGTGAGATCATAGAATCATTTTAGTGTGAAGAGACTCTCAAGATCATGGAGTCCAAGTGTCTTCTAGGAAGCCCCTGTCCCCAAGAGAGCAGCCCATGCGTGCAGAGCATCTTCAACCACCCCTCTGCACCACCCACCTGCCCCAAATCCTTACCCTGCTGCAGCTAAGCGCACCGCAACGATGACATTTTCACGTTAAACCAAATGTGGACACGTCTGGATACCAAATAGAGATATCCCAGATGAAATATGTATAAAGAGATTAAGCACACCCCGGTGCCTGCAACCTCTGCTCACTTCCCTATGGAAGGCAACATTTCACGCCTATCTGGGAACTCGGCAAGCGCACACTGTTTAGATAAACCTTGTTCCTCGTTAAACTGTAAATAGCATCTGTTTTGCCAAGCCGAGCCCCAGCTCGCTGCTTGGTGTCCTGAAAATCACCGTGTCAGTCATGGGAATGGCAGACAAAGTGAGTATATTTGGTGTGTTTTAAAATAAGGAAGTTATATATCTTTTTTTAAGCTTATTTTTTATTCCCATCCTTCCCTCTTTTTACCCACCTGCCCCCCACACTTTAAAAGCCCTGCAGACTGGTTGGGCCCCCCACACCGCAGCTCTGCTGTCCTTGACGAGCGCGATGGGTTTTTCTGCATGAGCCTTGGAAACTGGGGAGATAACAGAGCCCAGCAGGAGATAAACAGAGCGCAAGGGCGAGCCAGAGAGATCTCTTGCAGGGAAACACATGGTTGGACTCATCAGCCCCTGGACGCTGGGAGGGAGCGATAGGGTCTGCGGTGCCCGGCCCTTTTGGGAGACATCAGAAGCACGTCTGGAAATAATTTCAAATACAGCTCCCTCCACCCTCCAAATCAAAACACAGACATATTTCCATGTGGTTTTCCGTAACGGGAGTCAAGGAGACTCCAAGCTCAAAAGCGAGATGAAAAGGGGCGACAACAAGCGGGGCTGTTCAAAGCTCACTGGGTTGTGTTCAGTTCTCCTCCCCTCCTGCCTCGCGAGCTGATAAGCTGTTCGCTTCATAGGAAACGCTCGAGATAAGAAAGGATTATAATCCTGAGACCCAAAGAGACCAGAGATTTGGCCTCTGTTCACACTGCAGAGCTGAGGTGCCCCATTCTCACCACCGAGCCAAACTGGTTTAATACTGGTGGGGCTGCTTGTACCCACTGCAACTAAGTGCATTGGCAATGCTGCTATCATAGTGCGATTAGTTGCACAATTAATCGTTAATAAGAAGGGATTGAAAGGGATTAAGTGCTTAAATAGAACACATGCTGCTAATGGTAATTTAGAAAAACACGCCTCCTCCCTCAGATACTGTGTCATGTTTTTGTGGAAGTAAAATGACTCAATCAGACCTTGTCTCTGCACCTCCTGCACAGGGGAAATTCCTGTTTCCATCGCTGCAGCCGGGGGCTGCGAGGAATTCAACACCTCGGCACATCCCAGCCGTGGTTCTTGGGGACGGAGCGGTGACAAGAGCCCCGCGAAAGCTTCAAAGCTCCTCACTCCTATTGCTCTTCGCAGGGGCTTTGGGAGTCGTTGCTAAAGCAGGATCCGGGTGGAAGGGTGGGATGTGAAGGTGGTATGGGGTGTCGCGGTGGTTTGTTAGATGGACAGAGCAGTTTGGGGACACAGAGGCACTCTTCACATTTCTAATTGCCTTCTGGACAAGACACAAAACAACACCTGGGTATGACCAAAAAGACCATTAAAACCACTAGTTCTGCCTCCTCCTCAGACTCCCAGGGAGTTCATGTTGCTTCTCTGTCCCACACACACACCCCCCCCAATTTACATTGCAAATAGCATTTGCAAATTCCTGCCTAAAACCCAGGTGCTAGGGAAGCTGCCCAGGTGCCTCCGGACCATCCGCAGCCTTTCTGGGAACCTCCCAAAGAGCTGAAATAGCTCCAAGGCGCCTGGTCAGCACAAGGACCGCGGGGCTCAAGCTCACAGATCCAGGTCCCCACGTCCCTCTGGCTCCAGGCACCGCAGCAGCTCGTGGTGCTGCTGATGACTTGTGACAGCCCGGACAGCACGTCCTCCCCCACCCTCAGGAGAGGTTCTCTTCCTTGAATCAGAAACCAGAGCGGCAGAAAAACAAACCCCTTGGCTTCTCGGAGCGGGGCAGTCTGAGACATCCCTCCGTGGTTTCTTGCCTCGACCACACAAGCCCACAGCAAGACTCGGCCCTGCAGAGGTTTCCTCTGCACTGGGTGGCATTTTGGACTTTAGCTCGTCCTCAGAAATGAAAATACGCTAGTTGATGGGCTAAGGGGCTGCGTGGGTTCTTCCCCTGCTCCGTCTGAGGCTGCTGGGAGGGGTGACACAGGTTCTGTGCCATCCTCAAAGCCCACAGACCAGGAGGTCCCCATGGCCCCAGAGCATCTCCCCATCTGTGCCCAACCTGGTCTGGGGATAACGAGAGCATTAACAGACGCTTTCACTCTCTGGGTTGCTAATTCACCTCCTCTGGCCAGTGCCACGCTCAGGAAACACACGATATCAATGAATTTATTGTAGGGGCAGACGGCAAGGGCTGCAGAGCCTTGCCCCGAGATGTGGTCGTCATCGGGCAGGACGGGGAACGTTGGCAGAGCTGCAGAAAGGGCCACCCTGGCATTCACAGCCCTGAGCCCTGCTCTGGACTAACACTGCCCTTCAGTCTCCTCATTGCAAACACGAAAAGCAAACAGCACCCAGAGGCTCCCAGCCACAGGCTGACACTTGATGTCCCTTCTGATGGGCTGGGCTGCATGTCAGATACCACGGGCAAAATACAAAGGACAGATAAGAAAAGGCTGGGATTTGTGAGATACTGTTCCTGACTGCCTATACTTCCTGTATCCCATGGCACAGTGATTATTGCGCAGGAATTAGTTACTAATTACACACTGACCAACCCACAGGAATATCTGTAGCAGAAGGAGCAATATACGCTTTGGGCTGAATGCAGATTTTCCTCACTGCTTCTCCCTCGCAGCTCCATCACTGCTCCAATGTGAGGCATGGGGAACAGATGCCAGAAAGGTTATTCTTGCCTACAAGAGCACACGAACGGTTCCACACCTCTCTGTGAACACTGGCCACCCAAGGATCGCCAAGCATTTCACCGCATCACTCCACCAGGCAATGCTGGTGGTGCAGAAAGGAGCCTCCAGTTCTCTGTGCCATCTGGGTGACAGCAGAGATGGCACAAGCACACGTTACAGGAGAGATCCTGCTACAAAACCGGAGAGGATTTGTGACACTCACAGCCTTGGCTGGCGACAAAATTGCTGGTTCTTGCGCTGCTGTGGGTCTACTGACTTCAGCAGGTCGAGGCTGATTTACACCACCTGAGCATCCGGTGAAGAATTTACCCTACCAACATGGGCTGATGCAATAGGAGGATACATTTTCTGGGTGAAAAGAGATCACTTCAGTGGCTATTACACTATTCGAATCAGATTTTTAAGAAAAACACCACCAAACCAAAATTGGGCTATTGAAGATCCCAGTAGGTCCCTGGCTGCATCTCTGGGTATCTACACATGGGCAGCATTCGCCTCAGCACAGCTCGGTGCAGAAGCTACCAGTCTAAGAGGCTTTCCACCAAATAATTCAAGCCATGCTAGAAGGCATAAACCCGAGCTCCAGGTGATGTTCCACACTGAAATACAGAAAAAAACCACCCAACAGCCATGAATTTGTATGCATGTGCATGTTCACAAGCGCAGAGTTAAGGCTCCTGTTCATAAACCTTGTCAGATTTACCTTCAAGAACAGGCAGTGCTGGGGGGAAGTGGGTGCGAGGGAGAAGTGACAGTGGGGGGGGCTGTAGCTAAATCTAACTGGGATCATGAATCATCACCCCTGAGTGACCAGTATATTAATACTTACCAAATAATTAAATAGACCGAGTCAAAATAAACTATTTAAATCAAAATAGAGAAACAGCAGAAACAAACGGAACGTTTGGAATGTTTCTGCTTCCCAAAAAAGGCACACTTTGATTTCTTCAGAGGTTTCAGTGTTTATGCTTCAACAGCCTCTCCTTTTTCATTTAGCAACTCAAAAGCCACCAAAACAACAGTAGCACCCCATGGAACTGGTCAAATCAACCCTCCCGCCCCACTCCAAAGCCCCTGGCTGGGGGAATTTGGGTTGTTTAAAGGAAAAAGCCGAGCATTTCAGAGGCTGGGGAAGAAGGAGAGGGAGGGGAGAAGGTTCATGTAGAAGTCTTCAGCAATAAAAACATTATAGCATGGCATGTCATGAGCAAACACTGAAAGGGTGCCCCAAAGACAAATAAAACTCGTGTCATTTCAGACCCCAGCGAGAAATGGGCTGTTGGCTACAGACCAAACCAGCACATGCTGGAGAGAGTATCAGACCCCAGTTTGACATCCAGTGCCATCAGTGACGGGTCCTTGTTAACGCCAGCAATACGCTCTGTGCCTCAGTTTCCCACCTGATAAATGAAGATGATGGCGCTCTGGGGTGGTGCGTGGGTGAGCTGTTTGGGTGTCATTAACAAAACTTAAAAGCAACAAAATAATTGGATTGAATGCACTATTAACTAGCAATGAAGTTAGCAGCACCCTTCCCCCTGCACTAATAAAGGGGCAGCAAACCCAACACCACCTCATGCCGTTTGCTTCCTCCTCTGTGCATCACAAGCAGTGGCAGCTCTGATGACACCGTGTGTCCCTGCGGTGCTGGCAGAGGTGACCGGTACCAGGCACCTGCAGCTCTGGATCACAAATTTGCCACTCAAATGATTTATTACTTTTGGTACGGTAGTGCCTGCTGGCCTCAGAGACTGAGGACTCGCTGTGCAAAAGGCAGTGATAAGAAACCATCCCTGCTTCAAAACACTGAATCCTAGAATGTCAGGGATTGGAAGGGCCCTGGAAAGCTCATCCAGTGCAATCCCCCCATGGAGCAGGAACACCCAGATGAGGTTACACAGGAAGGTGTCCAGGCGGGTTGGAATGTCTGCACAGAAGGAGACTCCACAACCCCCTGGGCAGCCTGGGCCAGGCTCTGCCACCCTCACCAGGAACAAGTTTCTTCTCACATTTAAGTGGAACCTCCTGTGTTCCAGTTTGCACCCATTGCCCCTTGTCCTGTCACTGGTTGTCACCAGAAGAGCCTGGCTCCATCCTCCTGACACTCCCCCTTTCCATATTGATCCCCATGAATGAGTCCCCCCTCAGTGTCCTCTTGTCCAGCTCCAGAGACCCAGCTCCCTCAGCCTTTCCTCACACGGGAGATGCTCCACTCCCTTCAGCATCTTGGTGGCTGCGCTGGACTCTCTGCAGCAGTTCCCTGTCCTGCTGGAACTGAGGGGCCACAGCTGGACACAATATTCCAGGTGTGGTCTCCCCAGGGCAGAGCAGAGGGGAAGGAGAACCTCTCTGACCTACTGACCACCCCCTTCTAACCCACCCCAGGTACCATCGGCTTCCTGGCCACAAGGGCCCAGTGCTGGCTCATGGTCACCCTGCTGTCCCCAGGACCCCCAGGTCCCTTTCCCCTACACTGCCCTCTAATAGGTCATTCAACCTATTCAACACCCGATTTAAATCCGCAAAGGGAAAGGGAAGCAGAATGGGAGGACAGTGTCAATGTTTCACTTTCACCTGAGCTGCCCTGGGAGACCCGGTGTGCCCAAAAAGCATCTCTGCAAACAGCGGGTCAAACACCCCTCAGTTGCACTTTTAGCATCATTTCTCCTCCCAGTCCCCTGGTGCGGCAGCGACGGTTCCTGAATTAAGAGCGCAGAAAAGCCACAAAAACCAGAAGAGCTGGTGCTGGCGTCTGAATCCGGGTCTGTGGAGCAAGTGCCCCCAAACCTGGAGCATCCTTCTGCTTCACCAACCGTATTCCTGCAGGATGGAGCTACACTTGAAACTGGGGTGCATTATGCATTCAGCACACGAGCGAGAGTTTTAACAAGGGCCCAGCTGCTGCTCAGGTGTGAAGAGAAACGGTCAGGTTTTCGGCAGAGATCAGCTCAGCAGGCTGGGCTGAAGATATGTGGACATTTCCCAGGGGGAATACAGCCCGCCTGCAAAAATCCAGCCTTAATTGTGGTGGCTTGGAGCTCATCCCTAAAACAGCGAGGAAAGCCAGAAGGCAAGAGAATACAGATCTCAAGCTGTGATCGGAGATGGAGCAAGAATAAGCTGCGCAAAAGGAGGGAGGTGAAAAAAGAACGAGAGAGATGAGAGATCGCAGCGGTGTCAGAAGCACAGATGAACCCCAGCCGTCCCCCAAGGCTTGCTGGCTCTGCTCAGTGGCTCGAAAACCATTTCACAGCAGCTTCTTTTCCAGCCAGGCTGGCTAGACAAAGGTAGGAGTGGAGATTGCGAGGGACTGAGCAAACAAGCAGCAGCTGAGGAACATTGGCTGCAGGCAAAATGCCACCTGAAAAGAAACCTTGATTAGAAATGTAAAGAGAGGGCAAAAGATGCTCCAAAGGTAATGGTTCACCAGATTGTAATCTGGGTTTTTGCATCTACATTCATCAACAGGTTGCTTTCTGCTATCAGATTTCCTTTCACAAACAGCAGAAGCAAGTTAATTCAGAGAAAAGCAAACCCAGCAGGTCAAACCTCTGCACTGACACAGTTTGCTGAAAGCAGCTGAAGAGCCTTTTTAAACAGAGACCTTGTATTGTTTTTCTACCTGTAAAGATGCAAACTGAGACCTTGTCATCAACCAGAGTTGACCTTTCGGGGTTTCAATGCACTAATTACCGAGAACAAAACTCACTCCAGGCTGGGTTGGATCTTTTCTGATTCTTTAGCTGGCCGCAGAGTCAAGAGCTCCTGTCCTGTTGCCTGGAGAAGCTGCTTTAACTTTGCCTCAGTTTCCCTGAGCACAGAAGGAGAATTTGGGAGGCTCTTATTGCTTATAAACCTTCCTGGAAACTCTTACTATTATTTGGACATGACTCCAAACATGTGTCCCAGGTTTTCTGGAGATTCTCAGACCTCCTGGCCCAAACCTCAGGTCTGTAAGGAAGCCAGAGGAATGTCTCAGGGTTTACAAGCATTGACCAAACATTCATTTCTCTCCAGAAGGCCAGACCAAGGGGATGGCCCCGGTGGAAACTGCAATGTGGATATTTTAGTGCATACATGACCCATGGGAAGTACATCCATGGGTTTCTGTCTCAGAGCACAGCAGAAAGGACAGAGGGAGCAGAGGGATCCTCATGGATTCAGGAGATCAAAACCCAATTCCCTGCACTACCGCAGCTCCTCGTAGCACCTTGAAAAGCCATTTTGTCTCTCCGCTCTCCCCGTATGGAAAATGAAGCTGCCTTCATCTCTTGTCTCGTTACAGTGCCAGCAACAGACGGCAGAATCCATCTCCTCCTGCACCCGTGCTCTTGGCACACCAAGGCTGTACCCAGCGCCCAACTGTGATAAACCAGACAGCGACCATGGCAATAAATGCACATGAGAGGCAGCAGCTAAAGATGTAAAGCACTGGCTAGGAAGACAGGAAAAAGCAGCTGGGCACATCGGCTGCATTTCAGTCACCTGTACCGTCCGAATATGTGACACCATCACTTCACGCTTTGTCACTCGCCTGCCAGCGCGGCCTGAAGGGTCCATTCACGGGACCACAAAGAGGGCTTGTTCGGTGAAAGGGGCCTTCATGGCATTGAGATGAGTATTTTAGTGCTTCCACGCCTGGCTCTGCCAGCATCCCAGAGCTCTAGAGAGCCCAGGGAGCAAACCTCGGAGAACAAAGCAAGGTCAAGTGTTAGCAGACGGGGGAACTCAGACATGGGGATGCAGTGATGTGTCCACAGTCAGACAGAACCCCTGGCAAGGCCAGGGACAGATCTCCAGAGTCCTGTTGTTTAGTTAGAAAATGTCCTCTCTTCTTGAAGCAGGATAAGAGAGAAGGAGCTCCCAACTATTGCTGGGGAAGTTGTTCCACTACTCATCTATTAATTACCCTCATTTAGATATGGTACCCATACTTTCCTGCATTGGGGAATGAGTCTGGGCTCTTGGAAACAAATCTATGAAACCTGCAGAACCTCCCATCAAAAGCAGCCCCACCTGCGGAATAGGCACCAAAACTTGCACAGAAGACTTGTAGCATGACAGTCTAAAAATCAGCGAACTGCTGGATGCCTCACACGTACAACACAGACAACATTTAATGGATTAGGTGCCAGCTGGTGAACCGGGTTCCCACCTTCTACTCCTTCTTTGCATCAGACTCTTGGACATGTCACATCCCATCAACACACTTGGATCTTCTCCAGGAAGGAATGGATGCTCTAGGCTGCAAAAGCACTTTGAGATGCCATCATGCCACCGCTGATCATAGAATCGTTTAGGTTGGAAAAGACCTTTAAGATCATCATGTCCAACCATTAACCCAGCACTGCCAGGTCCACCCATGTTCCTAAGAACCTCATCTACACATATTTTAAATGCCTCCAGGGATGGTGACTCCCTGGGCAGCCTGTTCCAATGTCTAACAGCCCTTTCCTGTGAAAAAATGTCTAATGGCCTGGCGTTTGCATCAAGGGAATCTTTTCAAGATCATGAGAACTGGTTTTCACGACCTTTCCACAGCCGGGGTAACCCAGAAGCTCTGTCAATGCCTTGCGAGGCTGGAAAACAAGACTCTGCTTGCATTTACCACATCTCAGCTCTGTGTGTTCGCACATGTTGCAGATCTACGTGCCGCTCCATTAACACTAAGGAGGAAATTAATCCCATTTCCTTGCAGGGAGAGGGTCCCATCTGAAGGCACTTTCACCAATCTCATCCCGAGGCACCAACTTTCTGCCTGATGCTTGCTCAAAGCGCTTTCTCTTCAGGTCCTTTCTACACCATTCCTTTGGTTGATGGAGAGCACAAAACCCCCAGTGCCAGCAGCCCCCAGCCTGACTCTCATGCTGTCTCCTCTTCAGAGCTAATTTCACCACTGTGCCCACCAGACAGCGTGCTCATTCCAGTTCGTTTTCAGGGAGAGAAGAGCCAGTTTATTAAAGCCTGACTTTACAGGAGCAAGTGTTGGCATTGCAGGAAGAGCAGCTCTCAATAGGGGGGGTTTTGTCTGGGGAGCTCCTTGCCAGCAAGGAGAGGGACAGGGATTCTGGGGGCAAGTTCTCCCCACCCCTGGGAACTTGTCGGAGCAACAGGAGCATTGGAGAGATGCAGCTGATACCGACAGCCACAAAAAATGCAGCGCAAGGAGAATTCCATGCTGCCGACACGCAGCGGGACGCCAGCCTGAGCCAGAGAACCCACCAGACAGAGCTGGGGTGTGAGCCCCCCCGAGAAATTCACACTGGAGACTGAAGGGTCCCCACCAGGTCCTGCACAGGGGGACTCATGCCAGGGGTGTCAACGAAACGGCACATGTTGATAGTGATTAAAGGGCCGACCAGGGCTCCCTAAACCACGTTTAGGACCAAAACACGCACAGGGATCTGCTCCACCAGGGAAGAGACAGGTATAAATCCTTGAATGTGCTCGGTGTAGAGCCGAACCCTCCCTCAGCAGCCCTCCAACTTCAGCTCTCAATCCCCGCCCCGACCCAGCTCTTTCTGCCCCAAACAGTCCCCGAAACAGCGACAGCCCCCGAGCCAGCGCTGCCCGGCCGGCGGGGCCGCGGGAGGGGAGGACCGGGGACCCCCAGCGCCCCGCGCCGCTCACCCCCCGACACTCACCGGCCGCCGAGCTGCTCCCTCTCCCTCCTTCCTCCTTCCTGCCGCCGCCACGCCGGGACCCGGGGAACAGCGGGGGCGGCGCTGCGGGGGCCGCAGCGGGGCCGGGGCTGGAGCAGAAACGGGGCCGGAGCAGATACGGTGCCGAATCAGATACGGGGCTGGGGCCGGAGCAGAAATGGGGCCGGTCCCGGAGCAGAAACAGGGCTGCAGAGAGTCAGGAACGGTGCCAGTGCTGGAGCAGGAGCGGGGCTGGAGTAGGTCTGGGGCGGTACCAGGCGCCGGAGCGGTGCCGGAGCCGGAGCGGTGCCGGAGCCGGAAAGAGTTGGAGCGGTGCCAGTACTGGTGCCGGAGCCGGAAGGGGTTGGCCCGGTGCCGGTACTGGTTGGAGCGGTGCGGGTGCCGGAGCGGTGCCGGTCCCGGTGCCACAAGGGGTTGGAGCGGTGCCGGAGCGGTCCCGGTGCCGGTCGCGTTTGGAGCGGTGCGGGTTTGGAGCGGTGCGGGTGCGGGACCCGGCGCTCCGCTCGGCGCTCCGCTGGCTCCTCCCCGCCGCAGCCCCGGGCTCGGTTGCCCGCTCGACCGCGCTGCCCTCGCAGCCGGCCCGGGAGCGCTGCGGGCGGGAGCCGGCGCTGCTCGGGCTGCGCAGCGGGGAGCGGGGCGGCTCTGCGGACACACACACACACACCCCCTCACACACGAGTCCGGGGAGTTCCCTCCTGTAGCTCTTCCTACTCGTCCTTGAGGCTCTTGGCAGACAGAGCCCGTGTAATGGGGACACGCTGGGGACCCATGGGCTGCCCGCATCCCTTGGCCGGCCTCAGAAATTTCAGTCTGTGTCACTTCAGTGGGGTTATGTATTTAGCAGCAGCTTCACTTTCCATCCCAGCTATTTATTGTCTTATATTTAGCCAAACGTTCTCAGTTTGCCAAAAATAGGCCAGCCACGGAAATAAATCAGGCTGACTGGAGGTGCCAACATTGTCTGTCTGAAACTAATTAATTTCTTATATCCCCTGCTATATTAATCCTCGTCTCCCCTCTACAGAGCATCCTGTCTGTCAGGATAGTTTTTGTAATTAGTGGGTATTATGCCTAAATCTGAGGGATGTGCGGAAGGTTTAACATGGCGGGGGAAGGCAGAGGGGACACCTGGGCAGGGAAGGAGCAAAATCCGTCTACACAGAGTGTGGGGAGCAAGAACCCAGAGGACACAGCAGAGCTGGTGAGGAGGAGGAAAGGAGGCACAAGCTCTTAGGGGGGAAACCCTACCATGGGGGATCATATAAGATCATCTCCTTTCTAGACATCTGAGATTCCACAAAGAGGACTGTCCAGAATACACAAATTTGGGCTTCCTTAGTGCTGCTGCTGACAGAACTCCCTTTTCCATTTTGAATGTGGGAGTCTTGGGGGACTTGTTGACTCTCATTTCTTATATTAGAACTATCAAGTTTGCTGGGAGACAGTTTGAGGAACAGGGAAGTGGTTCACAGATGGCATTGCAGAATTGTGAAAGCTGAGCCCCTGTGGAGGAAAAGGGATATTTTAACAGGATCCATTTTATTTGTTCACTTTAGCATGTCCCATGGCAACACCCAGCCAAGACCTGAAGCCCTTAGTAATGCTTGTCTGCTCTGAGAGTGGGGTAAAACTTAGGGCACCAATTGGAGTTCAGCCTCGAGGCACATTGCCCCGGTTGGCCGTGCTGACTTTGCAGCAGGGGTAAGAACCGCTCCTCCGCAACACAGGGCGAGCAGCTCGTTTCTCACTGCCCTGAGCAGCTTGTTCCTCACCTGCATCACGGGGATTTGCATCCTTTGCTCTGCAGGGCTCGGGGAGGAGCAGCACAGGGTAAGAGCCAGAGGCACGATGGCTCTTGGCTAGTGTGACCGCCTGCCCTCCCCTGACCCTGGTCAATGAGTACCTGGTCATGTGGCTGCAGGCGGCTCCGGGTGACGTTGGCCATCATGTTCCCTTTACGCCACTGGCTTCGGAGACTGGCACATTTTCCACAGCCCAGCGATCCAGCCGGGCTCTGACATGCCCCTGGCTTCCATCCTCAGCCATCCCCTCTATTTAAAGGGGGATGTCTCGAAAATTTGTGTTCCCAGCACAGCGCAGTCCTCGGCATAACAACTGCTGCCACACGCCGCGTACCACATCTGTGAGACCACCTGGCACGGTAAATCCTTTTAAAACAGAAAGCAGAGGAGATCCCCAGCAAAATCTATGGCTGCTTGGGGAAAAAGCCGCCAAACTGGAGGTGCATGGAGAAACTAGCTGTAAGAAAAAGAGCAAGGTGCAAGGGGCAAGAATGTTAGAAGCAATTAGCGGACAGAGACACGAGCTCAGTGATGTGTCACACAAGCTGCTTATTGGTGCGTAACATTCCTCACAAACACAAATTGCACTAATCAACATGCAAAGAAGGGATTGTGGAAAGCGTGACAGGGCTGGCTTTGGGAGGAGGATGCAGAGAGGGAAAGCACCCAGCTGCTGCAGCCGGCAGGGATTCCTCCACACGGGTGTGATGGGCGAGGAGCATCATGGTGCGATGGATGTTCACTGGCACACCTCCCCAGCAGAGCGACATGCTAGTAATGAGACTCTACACTGTGTAATGGGGCTGGGTCCGTTCCACCAACAACAGCCCAAAGCAAACTGTCCCTTAATGTGTGTTCTGTAAAGGGCAACATGGGCTGAGGTCGCTGCTGTTGAACTTGGCACCCAGCAGCGGATGCCTCTGCAATACGGAGCAGTGCATTTGCAAGGCAGTGCCTGCGGGGTGTTTTTCAAACATGCCAACTTAATGGCTGAGCAAAAGGCAGGCATGCTTGGGTTTTGTGAGGTTTTTTTCTGAAATTACTTTGAGTTCTGGGGTTGTTTCTTTTCCCTTCTGTATTGTCACAGTGAAATCACATTGCCTCGTGGGGTTCCAGGGGAAATCAGGTGTGAAAATGGGCTTACTGTGGTTAGGAGTATTTCACTAAAAAATGAGTCTGGCTGGGAAACTACAAGAATTTGTATGAGTCTGTGGCTGTGATTACCTCTACTCGTGCTGGAGGAGACTTTGCTCAGCAAATTCTTCTCCTCCTCCAGTTATGCAGTTCCTGGGGTGTCCCTTGCCTGGTCCAGCCAGGGGGGCTGTGACCTGCAGCTGCTCTCCCTTTTGCTATAAATTGCATCTTCTGAAGATACTCAGGCTTTGGTTCCTCACCCCAGGCCCATCTGCTGTCAGCTCCCTGCAAACAGCACCTCAGCCCAGCTACGCATTTGGCTGGATAGAGGGAAAAAGGGAGAGGCGTGAAGGACAGGAGGATGCAGCGAGCTGAGAGCCTGAGCTGATGGAGACTCGCACGCTCGTGTCTGCCTGCAGCCACAGGGCCACGGCTGGCTGGCTGCTGGAACCGAGCAGAGCTGTGATGTAGATAACCCGGGATGACGGCTCTGAGCTGTTCATGCTGCTGGCACAGTCCTAGGACTTCCTTCAGGTAGAGGCAACCCTGTTTTTCACTGTACACCAGGTCACCCACCCCCTTCACCCCTTCTGGAAAGCTGGGGTGATTTTCAGGAGCAGCAGGGAAGGCAGCAGCATTTTAACCCCAGCCCCAAGGGGTTTGCTAGGGCTGCTCCTCCCCAGAACCTTGTTAGCAAACCCCATTGGAGATGGGAGAGAGGGGGGACTGTGGGGTGCCGAGGGGCCAGCACAGGTTTGGGACACCAGGGAGAGCAATCCCAACGCACAGGGTGCAAGACTCCACTCTGCACCCCTTGTCCCTGTGCAAAGCTGCCCAAGAACGGGGCTGCGGGAGCACTGCATGGACTGACACAGAGCTAGAGCCTGTCTTTAAAACTGCGCCTTGCCCCAGGCGTGCTCCCTGCCTGGCTCCTGGCCAAACACATTAAATCCTCCTGTTTCTCCCTGGCTCAGTGAGGCCCCGGAGGGGACGCTCCATCACGTCCCAGGCACCAGCTTTGGGACAGTGCACAGGGTGGCTGTGGGGACATCTGGAGGGTTTAGGAGGGGACTTAAGCAGTTCAGGCTGTTTAGCCTTGAGGGAGAGAAGCTGAGCAGAGGGGACAAGTCTCCAAATGCATCAAAGTAGAAGCGAGCAGCCTGTCCTCTGTTTACAGCCATGGCAAACATCCTTTGCAGGGGGGTGTAAAAATGCATTAATTTTGGCTATAAGCTGCTAGTCCCCATTTAATACCCTCCCCAGAGCGTGTCCCACCTGTCCCACCATGTGTGTGCCCTGAGCAGCACCTGCAGAGGCAGCAGCTCGCCTGACGTGATCCCCAGGCTGGGGGATCTGGAGTCTAATCCAAAGTGGAAATCATTTGGATGTGCTTAGCAGGGTGCTGAATGGAGAAAAGATGTCAAAATGCACTAAGCAATCAATTCCAGGCCCAGTAAGAGCTGGTTTTAAGAAATATATGGCCACTGAACAGTGCTCTACCCGGTAGGCATCACTGCCTCCCTAGAGAGAGGTCCAGAGCTTCAATCTGCAAGCCAGTGCTCTCGCATAAGAGTCCTGGCAATCTCAGTAAATATAGGAAGTACATTAAACCTGACAGCTTAGGCCGGAGCATTAGAGAAATGGCAGCAACATGAATGTGCTTGACTTAACGAGGAAACACAGGTCGGCCCCTGGGGTGGTTTTGCCTCTTCCTGCAGCTCCTCCAGCTCCATTCCCCGCGGCACCGAGCAGCGTCGGAGCTGCAGATCCCTCTGGATCCGCAGCAGCCCAGAGGAATGTGTTCTCCACTACTAAACTCACATGGGCATGCATGTGTGCTGCTCCAAGGCAAGTGGCTGAGCGTAGGTCTGCAGGGAATATTTCACAGTCACTGCATCCAGGCAGCAGCTCCCTTCCCCGCTGCCCTGACGTTCAATAGCAACGTGGGCATCGAGTCATGGAAAGAGAATGTGTTCAATGCCTCCCCTGCCAGGGGACAGCTCTGCCTTGTGCACACGCAGGCATGTGGAAATCATTGCCCGGAGATCAGCGCTGCGTTTCAGCGACAATCAGGGTGTTGAGAGGCTGGCTGCGAAATCAAGGAACACTGGGAAATGGGCCCCATGCTGAACTGTCCAAGCTGGCATGGCAGGATCTGCTCATCCTGAGTGCTGGAGAGGCCAAATGCACCCGCTGTTGTCCCTGGGACTTGGCTGTTGTCCCTGGGACCTGGCTGTTGTCACTGGGATGTGGCTGCTGTCCCTGGGATGTGGCTGTTGTCACTGGGATGTGGCTGCTGTCCTTGGGACATGGCTGTTGTCCCTGGGATGTGGCTGTTGTCCCTGGGATGTGGCTGCTGTCCTTGGGACATGGCTGTTGTCCCTGGGACTTGGCTGTTGTCCCTGGGACGTGGCTGTTGTCCCTGGGATGTGGCTGCTGTCCTTGGGACATGGCTGTTGTCCCTGGGATGTGGCTGTTGTCACTGGGATGTGGCTGTTGTCCCTGGGATGTGGCTGCTGTCCCTGGCATGTGGCTGCTGTCCCTGGGATGTGGCTGCTGTCCCTGGGACGTGGCTGTTGTCCCTGGGATGTGGCTGCTGCTGCACCCCGAGCGCAGCGTGTGCCTGCGACTGTGCACGGTGCTACAAGGGCTGCGCTGGCTGGAGATCAGCCTTATTTCACAGCACCCCTGACAAATTACATCACTGGTGGACATCTGCAGCGTTATTCATGTTTTACAGGCAGGTAAACTGAGGAGCAGGAGAGATGGAGACAAGTTCGAATATCCTTGTGAATGCAGATCAGTGCGTATTCCCAGAGCTGAGTGAGTTCCTCGAGGTCCCACAGCAAATCTCCAACAACATTTATAACTGAGCCCAGATAACTCCAGTCTACTCTCATCCCACACAAGAACTGACTCCCTATGAACACCAATAGCCCTGAACCTAAACCTGGTGTAAATCACTGCGTGAGTCAAAGTGCTGCATGCAAAATAAAGTCACCATCCACAAAGTACAGCTGGCTAAATCAAATCTGACCATGGCAACCATCAGGCCGGTTGCAAAGTGGTGAATCCGGCAGCAAATCCTCTTAATTTTGCCCATGGAGCATCACCATAACAACAGAGCCACCAATCCATACCAGAGATTCATGCACTTAGCAACCAGAGGCTGCCAAATTATAGAAGAAATAAGAGAAAAAATTGTGCACAAAGTATTTCCTCCGTGATCCTACTATAAATTGCACAAAACTCCAGCAGCACGATGGGCAAAGCCAGAAAAATGCACAGAGTGCAACGGACACCAAAACTTCTCCCTCAGCACCATAAGACCTGGAGAAACCAAGCAGAATGGCTCGGCTTGAAGGTTTCCAGGTGGGTTTAGCAGTTGCTTCACAGGGGTTAAAGCATCTCGGCTCTGCAGAGAGGAGCCCAGGCGCCAGCACCGCGGTTCCAAAGTAACCGAGTTCGCTCCTGCGGGCGGACTTTGTCCCTCATCACCCTGTGTGAAGCAAATGCAGTTAAGTTATTTTTCTCAGAGAACAATCCGTCTCTATCCCACTGACTCACTGACAAGCTTCCCCTTTCCAAGGTGGCTCATGGGGTGAGTGAGTGCACCAAGGGCTGAAATCTCCGCTTCCTCCCGGGAGCAAGGAGCACCAGGGGTAAAGTTCCGGAGGGGAATGTGCGTGGGCAAACCCAACAGATTAAATGCTTCACCTTGCCAGCACAGGCCAGAAACAGCAGCAAAGTGTCTGGTGCTTTCCTGCTGATGGGAAGTGGGAGTCCTACCTGGACCAAGACCAGTGACTAAGAACGGAGGAATACCCAGTGACTAAGAACGGAACATCAGATGGGGTTTTCCAGCCCAAAACAGTAATACCCCTATTAGCAGGATACAATCCTTTTGCCGAGGCAGTGCAAGTGCTCTGGCCCTTTGGCCACAGGGATGGATGGATGGATGGATGGATGGATGGATGGATGGATGGATGGATGGATGGAAAGGGAGGAGCTGATGCAGCAGCTGGCACTAGCAAGAACAGCTTGGGTGACACCAGAAAGGGGCTCCCCCACCGCTGACTGTGACAGCCTCAGGATGCTGAGCCAGGACTTGCTGCTTGCCTCACAGCTATTTTCAGCCCAAATGAGGAATCCAACTTGGCTTTGGCTTCCCAAAACATTGATCTAGGCAGAAACTTCAGTGGGAAAGAGCGGGATGATAAAAGCAAGAATATTTTCAAAAAAGAGAGCCAAGAAAGGGTTGAAGCTGCAGTGCTGGACATATGCATGGTGGAGCACAGAGCAAAGCATCCCTGAGAGGGCAGGAATGGTGGGGATATGCCCAAGAAGGATGCTTGGATTAGCTGGGAGTGGAGCGGGCACAGTCCCACCTTTGTGCATACGCTGACGCTTGTGCCAGCCAAACCTGCAGCGTCTGGGAGCAGCTCCATCCCCCACGAGTCTATCGAGGCCTCTGGAGCTGATGTTCACCCCTCACTGCCTCCTACCCAGGCTGACATTCCCCACCTCTGCTGTTATAATTAGGGAGCTGGAGCAGATGGCAGCAGAGTTAGCTGAGAAGAGGAAAATCTCATTCACAGCTGCTACTTGCTGGGAGCAAGTCCTTCCCTCTTCGGCAAGACAGGAGGACGACAGATCCCGTGATCAGAGAGTGAGCTGCCACCACCACATCCCTGAAAGACTCTGGGCTGGGCACGGGGTGGGAACCACAGTGTGGTCGGTGACAAGGCACCGGTGGCACCGCAGCAGTGCCAGGCTCTGTGCCACTCAGCATCGTCAGGCTTCATCCCAGCAAACGTTACGGAAACCTGCACCTGAGTGCAACGCCACTCCAGTCGTCTGCCCCCTCCACAAACATTTACATGCTGTTCTGTGCTGCTTGGGCAAAACCAAAACTGGCTGGAGCTTGCAGGGCAGACAAGGACCTTGTCCCCTCCTTCCCAGCGAGCAAACACACGTGCAGCAGCAGCAAAGGTTGTGATGGGCAGAGAGAAATTCTGACAAGTGAGACTGGGTGGCAAAGCCTTGCAGGGCAGCCTGGGCAGCCCAGGGGTGACCCACAGCACTGTGCTACAGGCTGTGCAGCTAGGGGAGATGGGGGACGTGGGGGATGTGGGGTACATGGGGACATGGGCTGCCTTTCTCCCAAGGGAAGGGCTCTTGGTGCATCCCAGAACTTGCTTTAACTGGTACTGAGGCATCTGCCCAGGAGAAAACCAGCAGAGGGCTGGTGGCACACAGCTCCCTGCAAGGCTGTCTCTGGGGGGAATCTACAGCACAAGCCTCTTCCCAGCTGAATGCGCCCATTATTTCACTGGTGCGGTAATTCCCCAGCCGGTAAGTGCTCTGATGGCATGTTGAGTCTCCTCTTCTGCTCACATGCTGCAAACCTGCTGTAAACACAGCCTGAAATCATCTTCCCTGACAGGCTGCAGAGGAACTCTCCTGCTGGCTTCTTCTGGCTGGAAGACGCTCAAGATTCCTTTTGACAGATGCTGAGCACTCTGTGCACGGGGCAGCTGCATCGCACCGCACTCCATAGCTCTCAGCCTGATCCTACCCTTGGCTGGTCCAGTTTTGTGGGTGTTGAGCCCCCACAGTGCAGAGAAATCCCTGGTGACTGCCCAGCACCCATGGGAGCCAGAGCTCTTCACCTCAACATCCAAACCGCAGCATCCAAGGGCTCCCGGAGCTGCTTGTAGCTGGAGGGAAACACTGTCTTTGTGGTCATTTCTGTTATAACTCTGGGGTGAATCATGAGGCCATTCCATCACGTACCATCCCCGTGTATCAAATAGCTTGTCCAGAAGCCTTTCCAAATCCTGAAGCTCAGAAAAAGGGCTCTGGAGGCTCATCCAGTCATGGTGCTTCATAGAATCCAGGCGCTCTGAACCAGGGCAGGATGCCCTAAGGCTGGAGGCTGCACTTGCTCATCTCAAGCTCTGCAATACAGGCAAAGAAACCACCTCTCCCAAATCCAGCACTGAGCCACCATCTGCCAGCACAGGGCTTCCTTAGGCCAGTCCCTGATGCTGCTACTTTTGACTAATAAGGCACTTCTGAGGAAAAAAAAAGCACAAAATACAGATTTAACAAAGAACTGCTCTGGATAAAGCTGCTCTCCTGTTGTTGTGTCTCAGATTAAATCAGTTAGCACCACCAAAGAGGTCTGCATTTGCAGATGCTGAGGCTGATCCTCCTTGTTCTCACGCTGATTCGAGTCAGGAATAAATAAAGTCTATAAAGCTCCTTGGATGTACAACCAAGAGTGAAGGAAAATACCAGTTCTGTTAGCCAGCATCCAGCCCTCACTCTCTTGGTTTAGTGCTACTCAAAAGCCCCTTGGGTATAACCAACTTATTTTTAGCTGTTTACTTATTAAACAAGCACAAGGGAAGGGTAAATGACAAGGCATTTTTACATACCAAGCTGGACTCTGCACATTTATTCTGTCACATATAGGGGTGCCAGACCAAATTACCCCTCTGCTCTGGAGCTGGGGGTGGAGCAGGGCCAGCCAAGGAATGTGGATCCTGCCTAGAAGCCGGTAATCCACCCTGCAAACATCTGGAAGCTGAACACCTCCTGACCATGGGATCATCCGTCAAATGAGCACAGCACTCATTTAGCCGGCTGTATATATGATCTCCTCCTGGGTTTTGCCATGTTTAACCCCTTCACACCTGAAGCTAACAAGGAAATTCCCAACTCACAAGAGATGAAAGGACTTTCTTATGGTCAATAGCACCAAACAGAGCACAAGTGTGGTGGGAGTGATTGAGGGACCTGGGGGTTCAGCTGGAGAACAGGAGCTGAGGGGAGACCTTCTGATCTTTGAACTACCTGAAAGGAGCTTGGAGCCAGGGGGGGGTTGGTCTCTTCTCCCAAGTAGCAAGTGATGGGACAAGAGGAAACAGCCTCAAGTAGCACTAGGGGAGGTTTAGATTGGATATGAGGAGAAAATTCTTCCTGGAAAGGGCTGTGGGGCATTGGAACAGGCTGCCCAGGGCAGTGCTGCAGTCACCATCCCTGGAAGGGTTTAAAAGGTGTTTAGACGAGGTTCTTAGAGACATGGTTTAGTGCTAGAATTGGGTTACGGTTGGATTTGTTGATCCTGAGGGTCTCTGCCAGCTGAAATGATTCTATGGTTCTAAATGGGAGCCTCCACAACAGAGGCAAATCTCAGTGCTATTTCACTTCTGCTAAGTCCTTTATCCTCTCCATGCATTGCTTATAAATATGTCAGGCAAACGTGCTTTTGGCCCGTGCACTGCGGTTTTGCAGCAGTGTTTCTGCACAGGTTGATGGCCATAAGGAATGGCAATTAGGGGCGTTCTGTCCCCAGACCCTGGCCGACAGCAGCTGGGAAAGCACCAGCTGGCATCTCCCAAGGGCTGAGAAAACCTCCCAGCAGGTTCGTGCTGGTGATTTCAGGACCAGGAGAGATAAGGCACAGCTGATCAGCCGTGACTCAGCACCCCGGGCCCGTCTCAAGCATGAGGAACAAGAGCTGAGCGTGACACCGTGCCAGGTGCCAAACCCTGCTCCTGCCTGGGTTACCTGGCCCTCCCAAGCTGGCAGAGGCTGCTACAAACTCAGGTGTCCGGGGATTCTGTTTGGAGGAGGACAAAAGTGGAACCTTGTCACTTCTCTAGCATCTGGGGTCCAGAAGTTCTACAGGAGTGACTACCGGGCGTGGGGTGTCCAGAGTATGGTGCACAGCCCCGTGCAGTGTGTCCTCCTGCATTTCTGCCTCTGAAGAACAGAATACAAGGTATTTTCCCCCGGTTTGTGGGCAGCTACCATCATGACCAGTTGCAGGAGCCTTTTCCTGGAGAAGCAGCTTTCACCCTTGTGACCTGTGCCAGTGTTTTGATTCCTTCTCAGCTCTTTTCTCCACCCCTCGGCTCCTTGGCTGTCTTGTCCCTTCTGCTCCAGCCAGAGGAAGGTTCCCCCAGCAAAGCTCTCAAGGATTCGCAGGAGTTTGTGGAAAATGCTTCCACCTGCTGGCTCTGAGCAGAAACGACCGGCTGGGACACGCCAGGCTGCTCCCACACAGCCCAGCTGAGACCCGCTGAAATAAAACCATTCCACCCTCTCTGCTTCACCCAGACTGAACTGGGGCACGCAGGGACCAGAACTGGAGCATCCCACGGGATCCGCACGGACTTCTCCAGGGCTGCGGAGTTAAAACAGCCCACGTGCTGTTAACTCGCATCTGGAATATTGTGTCCAGTTGTGGCCCCTCAGTTCCAGCAGGACAGGGAACTGCTGGAGAGAGTCCAGCGCAGCCACCAAGATGCTGAAGGGAGTGGAGCATCTCCCGTGTGAGGAAAGGCTGAGGGAGCTGGGGCTCTGGAGCTGGACAAGAGGACACTGAGGGGGGACTCATTCATGGGGATCAATATGGAAAGGGGGAGTGTCAGGAGGATGGAGCCAGGCTCTTCTCAGTGACAACCAGTGACAAGACAAGGGGCAATGGGTTCAAACTGGAACACAGGAGGTTCCACTGAAATATGAGAAGCAACTTGTTCCTGGTGAGGGTGGCAGAGCCTGGCCCAGGCTGCCCAGGGGGGTTGTGGAGTCTCCTTCTCTGCAGACATTCCAACCCACCTGGACACCTTCCTGTGTAACCTCATCTGGGTGTTCCTGCTCCATGGGGGGATTGCACTGGATGAGCTTTCCAGGGCCCTTCCAGCCCCTGACATTCTATGATTCTACGAAAACACAGTGTCCACAAACACAGACACACTTGCAGAAGCTAAACCTGAGGCGTTGGAGCTGCCAAACCCGTTCTGCTGGGAGACAGCATCGCCGTTCCTGGTATCCCTTCAAAATCTGCCTGCGCAGGCAGGCGAGAGGTGGAAGGAGTGAAAAAGCCTGGAGCACATGGTGTTAAGTGTCAAGCACCTTGTGACATTCAGGTCTTCACCATGCAATTTCCCCTGGCCCGTGGGGAATGCTGCAGGGATTGGGGAATCACATCCCCGTCCTGCTTCTGCCACTAACACTGAATCGCTGGGCAAGTCACTTCTGCTCCACCGCAGGAGCTACCGGGGCTTTAATGCTCCAGGAAAAAACATCAGCTTGCACAAAGATTTCCCGCTAGGACACGGAGGTTTCGGGTGGTTGTTGCACAGGGTCAGGGTGGCACATCTGCAGTTTTCATCTGGGCCGCAGCTGTTACACTTCACATTAAATGTTTTTAAGACAAACAATCCCTCTCGCAATTCTCAGGCGACATCTCATTCTCCCTCTCGTCCTGCTGCCTGCTGGTGGGTGGATTTGGGAAAAATACTCCAAAATTTGTCTGTGCTTCCCCACACATGCTGCTGCAGGAACCAGGTGGCGCTTTATAAGAACCCTGGGGTTTAGGGCAGCTGTTTCTCACTGAAATATCCCCAAGGATGGCCAACCATCCCTCATTTCTGCCCTCTGTGTGGCTCAGCAAGCACCGTAGCAATCCAACTCAAGATGCGTATTTTAGAGGGTGTAACCACTCTTTTAGAAGCAGTTTTCACAACATGAACTACAGCTGAGCTGCAGCTCTCCTGGAGCTTGCTGGTCTGTAAAACTCCTGCTGGGGATGCATTGTTTGTCCGACTGCAAACATGGTCTGACTGTATTACTCATCGCTTGAGTATCAGATTTCTTGCCCAATGCTGTTAGTCCAAGCACTGTGCTAATATATATCACCCCTCACCAGCAGTATCAGAAGTGCCTGTTTGCCAGCAGCTTTACCTATTCTTTGAGGTTTGTCTCTAGCTGGGACATCAAGGTGTTCAGCTCCTGCCAGCAGTGTCCCAGGTCCAAAGGTGCTGCCAAAATCTTCCTCCTGTGCATCAAACAAATATCAAAGTCCTCATAAAAATTCTTCCTGGGAAGGGCTGTTGGGCATTGGAACAGGCTGCCCAGGGCAGTGCTGGAGTCACCATCCCTGGAGGGGTTTAAAATGCATTTAGACAAGGTTCTCAGGGACATGGTTTAGTGCTAGAGTTGGGTTATGGTTGGACTCGTTGATCCTGAGGGTCTCTTCCAACCAGAACGACTCTATGGTTTCCCACGCAGCTAATGGGGTGCTCTTGCAACCTTATGGTCTACTGAAGAACAAAACAAATAGAAGGGTTTCCCCAATGGCATGTGCTGCCCTAACGATTCCCTCTTTGCCCGATCAAAGGTGAACAACGCAGTGTTTGCTTGGCACGAGCGAGACTCAGCTTTGTCTTACAACAGCAGCAGCGTAAAGTGATTACATTTTCAGCAGTTTCGGCTTTTGTTAAAAAAACAATGTCCATGAAGATGGCAAATCCATTTGCCATGCTCCTTATGTGCAAAACACAACGCGATTGTTCCTTCCAGTGCCAAGGAGAGGACCGGAGTGCCGTGGCGATGCTGCAGCGAGACCACAGAGCTGGACGAGAGGTGGAATCACCTGCACATCCCCACCGAGGCAACAGCTGCTTCCCCACAATCCTCCATCCACCACAACCCACCGGCGAGGAGCTGGGCTGCCCCTGCGCCCAGGACCACATGCAGAAGCCTTGATATGAGATGGATTTAAAGCAGTGATATTCCTGCTGTCGCAGCCAACACTGCACATATTAGAAACCTTTCAGCAGAAGAGACAAGCAGGCTGCTCATTGCCCATTTATGCTCAAACACACAATCCCCGGCCCTGTCTCAGTCTGAACAGGCTGCCGAGTGAGAGCTGCTCCCAGGAGGAAACGGTAATTAATGCAGAAGAGTGAACAAACCTGCGGCTGATCTGCAAGCACAATATATGTTGTTGGAAATGGTGTCTGTTACCCAAGAGACACAGCACAGCTTCTGCTAACCATGCAGGGATTTGTCAAAGGAGTGGACTAATTTCTCATGTTATTAAGGACCTCAAATTTTGCAGGAAAAGTGGCTGGGCTTGCAGAGGAAGCTTTCCCAGCAGGACCCGAGTGAAACTCAGTGACTCCACCTGTGTTTGCTGAGAGAGCAGCCCTGCAGAAAAGCTGCGTTCTCACCTTGCCACTGATTTAAACGTTCAGCTATTTCACTTGGCAAGATCAATCCTGCACAGGGCTGACATGTTACAGGTAGGCACGGTTGGGAAAAGGATTATAGCCAGGCTTCTTTTCCCAGCAACACATCTCACCTGTCAATGTGGGGAGAGGCAGCTTGAAAGGCAGGACGCTGATCTTGCTGTCCTGGCTGGGGCTCAAACGAAGAGCTTCCCCGTTAATGAGAAGGACGCGGGGAGCGGTGGGGTCGGGAAGTGCTTTGTGCAGCCCATACGGACACTTGGCATGTCAGGATCTACCGGGGGTTAATCAAAGGCCTGTGAAAGCGCAGCAAGAAACCTGCCAGTCACCATACTAACTGCCGTCCCGAGGAAATTAAAAATCACGCGCCATATGCTGCCCGGCATGGGGTATCGCGGGCAGTGTCTGCATCTGCCCCACTGGCCCTGGTGTGGGGGGTTCAGCACCCCGCAATAACTCGCCTCCTTCCCATCACAGAGCGAGAAGGATAGTGATGGGGAAATAAGGGGAACCGAGGGGAAGGATGACACATGTTCAGCCCAACCCAGTGGCAGAGCAGCCGGAGAGACGGAGCCAATAGCTGCTTTTCATGCTCAGTGAGTCCGTCCACCTCCACCCCCCTCGAGTCCTTAAGTTGCAGCTTTTAACTACCTCGGTGTTCAAAGAGAACATGATGCTCAGCGTGAACAGAAGGAAGAGCCTGCTGACAGGTAGCCAGCATGGACACTGATCCCGGCAGGGCTGGCTGCTGAGAAAGGTACGTGCCTTCCAGGGCAGGGATCCCAGAGCAATCACATTTGGGATGCAAACTCCGAGCAGACTTTGAATTTTCCAGCAGGGGGAAGATGGAAATCTGGCTCCCTCAAAATGATTCATCCCCCCCCTTCCCACCATTGCTGCATCCTCTCCCCATCCCTCCCAGCACCGCACGCTTTGCTGCAGTCTCTCCATCTGGGTGTTTTAATGTTGGGCGTCTCAGTGTTCCCACGGGTGCTGGAGTTTGGAGCGGAGGCTGAGCAAGAACTGGGGACAGCGGGTGGGGTGATGGACCCGGGGCACTGGGTCCCAGAGGCTGAGCAGGGATTGTGGTGGGTAAGACCCATCCTTGGGGAGCTGGGCTCTGCCCTGCTCAGCACGTGGATGCTCGGGTGCAACCAGGGTGCTCACCCAAATGGGTGCCCTTCCCCCAACAGGCGCCTGGTACTCCCAGGAGGGTGGAAGGAAGGGGATGGAGGGGAGGCAGTGAAGTGGGGACATAGGCAGAGTTGGGGTGCCCCCTTCCAGGGCTTTATGCTCAAAGAGGACTCCAAGCCAGCACTGTGATCATGTCACCTAATGTCCCTGTCCTGACCAGGTAGCGGTTTGGGGAGAGAGGAGAAGAGAGGCCTGACTGAAGGATGCCTCTTGGATGTACTATTGCTGGTCCTGCGAGCCCGAGCTGCTGTTTGCTGTGTTGGGGAGACCTTCTCCTTTTGTCTGGGGGGGTACCTGACCTGCTGCTTGGCTACTGCAGCTGATGTGTCCCCAACAAACATTTGGTGGCACCTTTCTGGGGAGGCAGAGTGAGATGGAGGTGACACTGATGTGGCAAAATCCCTTGTCTGGCGATAGAAGAAAGTGACCCCTTTCTCATTGCTGTGTGGGAGGTGTTGAGGGCTTGCTGCCCCCAGGATTTCAGTGTAATTTCACCTCATATTTATAAACATGGAGCCATTTTCTCAGGCACATCAAGGAGAATTAAAAAGGGGGAGTTGCGGGGATCCCCCAACCAGGGCCAGCAGAACCTGGGTAGAGTGAAAGAACTTTTGTGGTCTTGAGAAGAAGAAAGCAGGTGGCCCGTGTGTCAGATGAACTCGGTTTTGGTCTGTCCCATCCTGGGGCCAGGTGCAGGGCCAGGTGCTGGGACCGGGGCTGCTCTCAGCCACCGCCTCTGTTTTCCTGTTCCACCCTCCCCGGTACTGGTTCCTGTGGCTGTACTGGGATAAACATCATCTAACAAACCTTTACTGGAGATGATGCCATCAGGTGGCGCTTGGGAATCGGCAGCGTCGCTGTGGGAGTCCAGACAGCAAATACTTGTTGCTGCGCAGGGAAGCGGGGCAAACGTGGCACCCAGAGCCACTGGCCACCAAGCCCACACTGCTTGCCCTGCCCAGGGCTGGGAGGTGACGCGGAAAGGGAGCAAAGACTTTGTGCTGGCGCTGGGAGGGATGTGCAGAGCAACCGTGGCTGCGGAGAAGGGAGGAGAAGTGTGAAAAGCTTTTTTTTCTCAGCTCAGGCACCAAAAAGCATGATTTTAATTATAGACTTTCTTCAGATTTCGGCTTGTCTTGCATGTAGCTTCTGCCCTGTGACCTCCTTGGCAGGTTCTGCTTGCACAAGCGGCCCCATGCACGTGGTGTGACTCTGGTCTCTGAAGGGAGAAGCTTCTGTGAAGTCTGGAGAACTTTTGTAGGCTTGGAGACACGTTTTCTGGTCAGCCAGATGCAGAACAGAATGTACAGAAACCTTTAGTCTTGATAAACATGCTGCTCCTGGAGAAGGGAAAGTGTATAGTCCTGCATCTGGGCAGGAACAACCCCAGGTTCCAGTATAGGTTGGGAAATTACATATTAGAGAGCAGCGTAGGGGAAAGGGACCTGGGGGTCCTGGTAGACAACAGGATGACCATGAGCCAGCACTGGGCCCTTGTGGCCAGGAAGGCCAATGGCATCCTGGGGTGCATTACAAGGGGAGTGGTTAGTAGACTGAGAGAGGTCCTCCTTCCCCTCTACTCCGCCCTGGTGAGACCACATCTGGAATATTGTGTCCAGTTCTGGGCCCCTCAGTTCCAGCAGGACAGGGAACTGCTGGAGACAGTCCAGCGTAGGGCAACGAAGATGATTAAGAGAGTGGAGCATCTCCCTTATGAAGAAAGGCTGAGGGAGCTGGGGCTCTTTAGTTTGGAGAAGAGGAGACTGAGGGGTGACCTCATTAATGTTTATAAATATATAAAGGGTGAGTGCCACGAGGATGGAGCCAGGCTCTTCTCGGTGGCAAACAATGATAGGACAAGGGGTAATGGGATCAAGCTGGAACACAAGAAGTTCCACTTAAATTTGAGAAGAAACTTCTTCTCAGTGAGGGTGGCAGAGCCTGGCCCAGGCTGCCCAGGGAGGTTGTGGAGTCTCCTTCTCTGCAGACATTCAAAACCCGCCTGGACATGTTCCTGTGCGACCTCACTTAGGCATTCCTGCTCCAGCAGAGGGATTGGACTAGATGATCTTTTGAGGTCACTTCCAATCCCAAACATACTGTGATACTGTGATACTGTGAAGGGGCTGCCCCAACCCTGTAACGCGCGGAACTAAACCTGCGGCTGGGCCGATCCAAACCATTCCAACAGCCAGAGCAGAGCTGGGCTTGGGCAACCACCCCTCCCAGGGCACCCATGATGGTCCCCATGAGGGGCTGTGTCCCTTGCAAAGCCCCCCAGGCCTGGCTGGGCTGTGGGAGCAGACAGCAAGGTGCAGATTTACACCCTGTCCCACGTGCCACCTCCCTGCACCACAGGGGAGAATCAGCCCCGGTGCTTGGGGACAGCGGCTGGGTGACAACCAGGCCACATTCCAGGCTGGCTTTCTCTGCAGGGTGCTGCTCACCCTGTTCTGGGTCACGCAGGGTTTGTCACCCTCCAGGGCAGACACAGCCCGGAGCACAGCACAGCCCTCCTACCCTCAAGAATAACTGTGACTTCAAAGTCAAGGCATGCTTGAGAGGACAAAGAGAAGCATTGTAGCTCATAATGCTTTGGGACATTATTAGGTACGTTTTCCTTCATCCACTACTTAGTTTTTCTTCTAGGTGTACTTTGTAATATTCGCACAGACAAAGTTTTGATTCAGATAAGTTAAATCCTAGTTGGATACTATCACTTTATGGGAAACTCAAAAGTTTCATTGCCTTGTTATTTGTTTAGTTACTGATGACTCAAATGAGCTTTCATTTGGTGTGTGTTCTGGTATGCTACCATGCAGCATAAAGAAACCTTGGATCTAATCTACTAATAATCAGGACCACCTAAATGTCAACCTATAGGCATGTGTTTATCAACTAAAAAAACCCAAGACATTAATTTCTGTGGCATGTGGCAGTAAAAGTATGGAGGGAGGCAAACAAAGAGGGATCAGAGGTGCTGAGTTAAGTGGTAAATGGGAACTTTATTTATATAACCTAAGATAAATATACTATATTTCAAAGCAATAATTCATGACTGAAGGTTCACTGATTATTTGGAAGTTAGACAGAACAAAGCAAGAAGCTTTATTTGAAGGTGTCTTAGAAGACCAAGCTTGGGATGTTTTCGGAGATCCCAAATGCAACAGCATTTGTACAGCCTAGCTTAAGTGCAGACAGACAGAAGCTGAGGAAGAAAAGAGCTGCTCAGACTGAAGTAAGCACATCCACATGGGGGTTTGTATCCACTAAACCAGATCCAACGCAACTTCCACTTGGAGGCGCGAAAAATCGCAGGCACAGTCCCAGCTCAGAGGCTGGATGAGACAGCAGGGACCTGAGAGACTTCCCAGCGCCTTTTGGTAATCTCGGTGTGGTGCTAAACACGGGGCAAAGCCGCCTGGCTCGGGCAGGGCTGGTTGTGTCACCAGGCAGCGCGTCCCACGGGTGCCAGGCGGCTGGTGGCATCGCCCGGGCTCTCCGTGGAGCGCGAGGTTCCCAGCAGCGGCCCCGGTTCCAGTGCGAGGGAGCACGTCCCCTGTTAATCAGCATTTAATTAAAGGACATGCTGACATTTGGAAATCAGAAACAACTCTCCTGTGTGGGCTGCCTTCTCTCTGCTGCTCGCCTCTTCTCTGATTCACTCCCTGACATTTTGCCAGATTAGGATGTGACTCTCTCTCTCACTCCTTCTTTAGAAAATTAAATTGAAAAGGAGATGCAAAGCCACTGCTGCTCCCGAAGGAGACGTTGTAAGGGATGGGATTTCACTGGGGAAAACTCCCACTATTACCGGTGCTACTTTGGTGTCCTACAAAGACGCTGCCTGCAGGACAGGTTTTTGTGGGGCAGACCCGCAGGGATGCTGAGGCATGGGGTGCTCACCCACCCCGTGTCACCCCCCGCAGCAGTGTCCCCTGTCCCGGGGTCCCTTTCCTGCCCTGGGGATGGGAATGGGGGGTATGATCCCTCTCCCCATCCCTCACCCTTCGCATTCCCCGAGCCGTAGCACAGCAACATCCCGCCCGCGCCGAGGTGCCCCCCGCCTCCCGCACCTTCTGCTGCTCTTGAAACGGGGCCAGCGATTCTGTTTATCTGTTAGCCCATGCCAGAGCTGGTAAAACGCAAACAGCACTGAGGGATGGGGGAGGAGGAGGGGTAGTGGGGGGGAACCCTCACCGTTCGCTTCCCCTTGGCTGCTCATTTCAACCTTCTTTCAAGCAGAAATTACTCACATTAATCAAGAGTGAGAATGTGTTTGCAGCCCTGCAGATTTGGCAGCGCGGAATCAAATTCCATCAGTAACAGCAGGAGGACGGGAGCCTGTATCTCTGCTGTGCGCTGCCTAATAGAGCCATTGCCAGAGGAAATTGGATCTGAGAGCTCCCCTAAATTAATCTACCCTTTAAGAAAAAAATGCCAGGAGATCTACATGACAAATGAGCGTTTGCAATGAAAACCGATGCAAACAGAGCATCGGATCAGGATGGATCTGCCCCTTGGCCAACATCTGCATGGGAAGAGGCACAACCCCAAAGAGTGTGGGGCCCATTCTGGCCAGGGCATGGGGTGGGCAGAGGAGCCCCGAGGGCTAATTTGGGCCACAAGAGCTGTTGGGACAAGGGGATAGGTGTGAAACAATCGCTGCCACTCGGCTGCTGCAACAACCTGCAGGCAGGAGAGGGGCAGAGGCACTGAGCTGCCTCCATCCCCTGCCTGCAAACACAACCGTGGCTGCAGAATCCCCACAAGACGGAGCTGGGGCAGGAGCTGCCGTGGGGCAGTACCGGGTGCTGCCGTGTCTCTCCTGCCATCATCACGCTGGGGCAGGTGGAGGCTCCCGGGCTTCTGGCTGGCGCCGCGGAGCCGGGGCGCAGGTGCCGCAGCTCGCTCTGCTCTAATAGAGCTGCTGCTGCTCCAAGGTGATTGCTACTTTATTGGCTTATTTTTAGCGACGCAGCCGGGCTGAGAGGAAGATGGATGAGGCTTGTCTTGGGTGAGACTTTTGTTTGCAGTATGAACCAGGGCATGGGGCGAATGCTTTGTAAACTGCCTTGAAAAGAGCCCGGGTGAAGCTCCCCAGTGCAGAGCAGTGAGTTCCTCAGGCTCCTGCCCCAGGAAGGGTCCGTAGGGTGGGCACGGACCGGGCTGTGCCAGGGATGAGTTGGTGCAGGATACCTGCTACAGGGCACTTACCTTCACCGAGTTTGCTTGCAGCATCCCCCAGGACAATCCAAACAGGCGCTCAGGGTCTTGTCTGCCCTGAGGGTCCCGCATCCCAGGGGCTGGTGTTTCTCGGAACAATCGGACAGCGGGAATGGGAAGGGCTGATCCCTGCAGCCAGTCCAGGCAGCGCTGGTCGGGTGAACCCCACTGCATTTCACACTGTGTGTCCCCTGCTCCTCTCCATCATTTTTCAACCGTGGACAATTGAAAAGCCTTGACGTGTTTACTCTCAGCAGCACCTGGTGATTGAATCTTGCCCTTTATTTCCTGGGTTTATTAGCTCCCTGCTCCTGTATGTGTGGACTGAGCAAGGCCAGGTGGTGATGAGACAAAGAGTGTTTCAAGTGCTGCCTCGGGATTACTGGGAGTTTGCAGCAGGGAAAAGCTGGGCTGGGTGCATTGGGCACAAGGGAGGCGCTGGGTGCTGAGCAGCTTGGCCAGGCTGGTCCAAAGTGCCTTGAGGAGCCAGGCAATGCCCATAGCACAACACTTTGGAGGAACATCCCTGCTCGGTGCACGGGCTCTAGGACACTGCGTGTGAGTCACGTTTGCAATCTAAGTGGGGTTGTGTGTTTGCAATTGGGCAAATAAGGCTTTCCATGGTGATTTTTCTCCCTGAATAGATGCACTTATGTAGGATTTTGTTGCAGGAGGTCTGTTCAGTTGTCTACAGAAAATAAGCAGCCAGGTCTGAGGATGTTACAACAAGGGGAAAGTAAAATACCTGGGCAGCCAGATAAGAAAGAGTGTGAACTTGTTTTAAGATTCATCCAGCATGTGTAGACAGTGTGTGGAAATAATTGTGTGCCTCTGTCTCTTCGCACCATGGGGACCTGTGCTGCCCGGGCAGCAGAGCCTGGTTGTGTGCCACACATGTGTGCCACACAACCCAGTGCGACACACAACCCCATGCAACACACAACCCGGTGTGACACACAACCCGGTGTGACACACAACCCCATGTGACACACTACCTGGTGTGACACACAACCCCATGCGACACACAACCTGGTGTGCCACACAACCCCATGCGACACACAACCCCATGCGACACACAACCCGGTGTGACACACAACCCCATGTGACACACTACCTGGTGTGACACACAACACCATGTGACACACTACCCGGTGTGACACACAACCCGGTGTGACACACAACCCCATGCGACACACTATCTGGTGTGCCACACAACCCAGTGCGACACACAACCCCATGTGACACACAACCCGGTGTGACACACAACCCGGTGTGCCACGCAACCCCATGCGACGCACAACCCCATGCGACACACAACCTGGTATGACACACAACCCCATGCGACACACAACCTGGTGTGACACACAACCCCATGTGACACACTACCCGGTGTGACACACAACCCCATGTGACACACAACCCAGTGTGCCCCACAACCCAGTGTGCCACACAACCCCATGCGACACACAACTCGGTGTGACACACTACCCGGTGTGACACACAACCCCATGCAACACACAACCCGGTGTGCCACACAACCTGGTGTGCCACACAACCCGGTGTGCCACACAACCTGGTGTGCCCGGCGCCTGCCCCGGCTGCTACCAGCACGGTGGGAGCTGCGGCCAGCGCAGCCGTGGGGAATATTGATTAGTTTTCTGGTGGAACCTGACAGAGCCTATTCTGGTGATGTAATGAAGACGGATGATCCCGTCCCCTCACCACAGTGCTTTGGGGAAGGGCAAAATGATTCTCTGCCTCCTGGAGGGATGCTCCGCGGTCCTCCATGCCTCGCTCCTGTACCTTGTCTAATTTCCACCTTGCCCGCTGTTTATTTTTCTGTGTTTTTTCTGCTTTCCTTCCTTCTGGCTCTCTGCCTCCCCTTGTCCATCCCAGCGGTCACAGGCAGGTGGATGTGATGCTTGTGCCTGGTCCAGACCATTTGCGGTGCGGAGCTCGCCGCTGGGACGAGCTGGGAGAGGACTGGCTGCAGATCTGGGCTGCCCGTGGTGGAAAGTTCTCCTGTTGGGGCTCACACAGCCACAGCCGTGATCCAGCATCACGCCACAGCTCATCTCTCCCTCCTCCTCTGCCGTCGGCCCCTGTTTCTTGTTCGGCACCTCTTGCCTTTGCTTCCCCCCTGAGTTCCCACCTCCATGTGCGTCTCCTCCTCGGGGCTGCTGCTTTTCCCTCCGTTGACCAGCAGTTGTGAATCCATCTTTACGGTAACACCCGGCTCAAGCATTCACATGCCAGAAGGCAGTTATGTACAGCCATAAAAATGATTTAAAATTTGCCAGGGCTTTAAAAGGAGATAAAAAAAAAAAAAAAGAAAGCTAATATATTATCGGGTCTTTATTTCTCTTGTAGCTTTAACTCTTTAGGATTCGTGTTTTCAGGCTTTTCTCAACAAGTAACACAGTTGGAAACACTAAAGCACTTTTATATAAGAGCTGAGAATCCTCCAGAATCTCAGGTCTGCAGGAAGGAAACAAAATACCAACCGCTGTAACGCAGGAGGAACAATCTCCAGAGCTGCCGCCCATCCACAAAGCAACCATCTCCTACTGCATCCTCAGAAACTTAACGAGCCTCATTGAACCTTCCATCAGCTCCAAACCCCATCGCTTCACAGACCTGAGGTTCAGTGGTATCTGTCCCCACAGGGGGATGATGCCCAGGGGCCCCCGCGCTTCCACCTGAGGCAAAACCCAGTCCTGGAGGGAGGATTTCCAGGGATGCAGAGCCCTGCGGATTAAGTGCAGCTTCTGGTTTAAAACTTTGAGCCTGTTTTGGGGTAGGATCCATGGCGTTGCCCTCAATGCCCCACGCACCGTCCAGCCAAGTTCTTTGAGGTGATAAATGAATTCCTGTAAAACCAAGGAGGAAATGGTCCTGTAGCAAACACGTGGTGCATTTCCAGCCTCGTGAGTCCCCTTGGATATTCACGGCAGAGTAATTACTCTTTTTCTCAGCTAAGGGAACTAATTTCACAAATGGTGCAACTCCACCGCGAGCAGAGAGCTGACCACAGCGCTGCGGGGGAGAGAAAATCACAGTCCTTCTGATTTTGAAGAAAATACATCCAAAAATAAGGCCCTGCAGGTACGTGCCTGGCTCTTCCCGGATGCAAACTTGCTATGAACACAACGATGAACCTTTTGGTGGTCTGCAGTCCTTGCACCAGCCCTCTGCCAGCTTTTGGGGTGACTTCTGGGGAAAAGCTTTGGAGGGCTGATGTGGGGCAAACCCCAAAGGTTTGCAGCTGCGTTTTCCTCCTGCTCCCAGCTCACGACTTCAGCCGAACATCTGGCAAAGTTGCGCACCGCGGGCAAAGCGACCATCGCTGCTTATGGCAGGCCGGGCTGACAGTTCCTGTGAGATCAACCCCGCGAGCATCATTTCTCGCTGATAGCTCGCTCACAAAGGCAAGAAATGGAAGCAAATCTTACATGACACATTTATTTTTGTCATCTATTTATTAGCTCAGAGCAAAAGTCCTGCTGCGCTGCATTGTGGGGATTATGCAAATGAGGGACATCAAGACAATTAAAAAGAAGCCCAAGTGAGCACAATGTCAGAGCCGAGCAGATGCTGAGGGATGGTGCAGCAGCCCCGTGCCCAGATCCAACGTGTCACCCTGTCCAGATGCTCCTGCTCCTCCTCCGGCTTGTGCAGGCAACCCAGCCGAGCAGGTCGTTAGGCCCATCAGTTAACGAGCTGCCTAACACATCTCCCAGAGTTCTGGCCTCCCATGGGGCTTCATCTGCTGCCCCGTCCATCTTCAGGGGGAGGATGCACAGACTGGACCCGCTGCATCTTCATCCCATTGGGGGCACTCACTGCTCACGCCAAAATTGATGGTTAGGCCAATCACAGGGAGAATTTGGATTTAGAGAGGTGCTGAGGAGCTACCCACAAGGCACAGAGCAGGGAAGGTCTTTTTCGCCCTGCCAGGGACCTTTGGGGTCCCCACGGACGGCAGCCCAGTGCCCGGTGTCCTGGCACAAGGGGACCCGGTGTGGGGCGAGGTGATGCCAAGCTCATGTTCGGAGGATCTGTCTCACGCCATGGGGCTGAAGCCTGGCTAAATCCCCACCAAATCCCCCTTTGTTGCAGCACCAGCTCAGGATTTACGAGAGCTAAAGTGGATGGATAGCAATGAGTAGAGAAAATTTTAAAAAGGTCCCGAATCTGACTTTTCTTTGCTTCTGCAAATCCCAGAGGACTCGGGATGTGTGTTTGGGGATCTGGTCCTGTCTGCAGCCCTCTATTTTGAGACAGAGGTGAAGGGAGAGCTTAAGGCAGCTGAAGTGCATGTCGATAGCTGCATCCAAGCGCAGCTCCTGCCTTGGTAGCTCCAAAAAGTGGAAAACCACTCTTTCCCAAAAGCCTGAGGAAGAGCACAGGCAGGCTGGAGCTCTGAGACATGAGAAGATGCAGGGAACAGTCGGGGAAACACGCTTCCATCCTCGCTCCCCTAATTGCGCTCATTAGGGAAGGAATGCTGCCTCTGATTTCGAGCTATACCAGCTATTTTTAATTTCCCTGCCTGCTGAAAGCACACACCGGAGCACTTGGGTTTGGTTTGTTGGTTTGGTTGGTTTTTTTCATGGAAACTGGTATTTCTCCTCCCAGGTCAGAAGCTCTTTTGTGTCTGCCTGGCTGGGAGACGGGGCTGGGGACAAAGCAGGAGGGACAAAACCAGAGAGAAAAGCGAGATGGGGAGAACCAGCAACCCCAGCCGGGGTGGGGGATACGCGGGGGCTGCACCCCGGGGGTACCGAGCATTGGTGGCGGGGAACGCGGGGTTAGCGGCGGGGATGCAGACGCGTGCGCGGCGCCGAGACCCAACGGCGAGAACGCGAGAGACGGGAGATAATTTATGCATTAACCTCAGATTGGGGTTGCGGGCGGCCGTCCCCAGCCGGCGTGGGAGGGACGGTGGCCTCTCCCCATCGCTCTTCCACCCGCCTCCTCCCACCCCGCCGCCACACACAGCCACACAATCCCCTTACAATTAGGAAGACACCTATTCAGCCCCGCTCCGGCATCGCTGGGCTTTTGTTCCTTCTCTTCTCTGCTGGCAAAGGCTCTTCTTCCCCTCCGCACGGCTGCGCGCGGCGCTCGGCGCTTCGTTAAGTTGCTTTTCATCATCTCCAGCGAAGAATCGCAGTCCCGCCGGAGTCCCGCAGAACATAACAAAAAAGGAGGGGGGAAAAAAAGAAGTAAGACAGCATTTTTCTCTTTCTTTCTTTGTCTGAAGTCTGGCCGGGAGGAGTTGTGTGTGTGTGCGTGCGAGGCGGCGAAGAGCAGCGGGTGTTCGGGCCGGGGGTGCGATGGGCATCGGGAGGGAGCCCACGCCAACCACACGCAGACACCTGCACCCGTCAGCCCATGGTACCTGCACCGCCGCCCCCGGGACCGCGACGCTGCGGGCGGCCAGAAGCAATTCAGCTCTTCATTGTGCGTGTAGAAAATGTGGTTGTGTGCGTGTGTGTGAATAGATGTATTTACAGCTGTTCACGCTGGGTCGTAGCTAATGCATGGCATTTGCTTGCAGTGGTTATATTCTTGGTGATAGATACGTGATTAGCTGAAAATAATTTGCTGGGGTTTGGGTGAGGGTAATCAGCAAAGAGTCAAAATTCATCAATATATGAATATTTGTGAAGATGTACATATATATATTTGCGTGTATTCACACGACTTATGTTGGCACACAATTACATGCAACACATTTTAACATACTTGTCAGCTAAATTACACATAAGCTCTTTAACTGTTGGATTGCAGTGCGAAGGGTGCACTTGTGTGAGTGTTCCTGCCTGTGAATATAAGTTTGTGTACATAGGTGATAAGTTTTCTGTCTTACTTGGGTACCACCCATGTGAAGAGAGGGGCTGCTGTAGGACTGGGTCTGCCTGTGTGCGTGCAAACACTTTCGCATTGTTTGCAATGTGTATAAAACCCGGGCATCAGCCCCCGATCGCAGGCAAAGACAAACTCCACCTGGTGCAAAAGTCCGTGTTTCTTTCAGATGAGTGTGATTGAAGGGCGAAGAGCAGGTTTGTTAGTGCTTGTGCCTTGCTGAATAGCTCTGAATTCTGTACGAAACCCGTGTGCTGGGCAGAGCTGGGTGTGCAATCCTTCCTCTGGCTGTAAACTTGCACCTCCAGCCCCAGCGCTGCGATTCGGGAGCCTCTCTGGGTTCTCTCTGATGAGCTAATCCCCAGCACGGCTCCGGGAAGCGGTGCGTGTATTAACCTGAACGGTGATGGCAGGGAGGGGAAAGGAAATTCATTACTCCAAGATAAGAACTGCCTTGATTTCGGTGTCATTATTTCAGACATGCTGGGCTACAGGAACCAAAGGGACTTTGGCGATGGGGTTCTGAGGGCTGACAGGGTCTGGGGGGGCCAAAGAGTTCCCAAGGGCTTGTGCAGTGATTTGGGGACCGGCATACAGAAATGTGTGTGTGTGCGAGTGCCTGGGTGCACTTGTCTGTCTGGACTGTGACAGCCCATTAAAGAGAATAATAATGGTTTTCTGCTGGAAGCTTCAGCGAGAGCGAGGGGAGGGCGGCAGAACCCCCCTTGGAGGAATGGGCTGGTGGCGGCCGGAGGGACCCAAGGAATGTCCCCTCCTGGTGTTTGCAGACACCCGCGTGTTCCCAGGGAGTGGTGACAGACTTTCAGCCAGGGGGCTGGGGGCACCAGGGCTGGGACGGCCCCAGGCAGGGAGAACAGGCTCAGGACACCTTCACACTGTGCTTTTGGGGCTCCCCGTGGGGTTCATCCCTCGGGTGGGAGCACTGGGACCCTGGTGCCCTGTCCAGCAGGGTGAGAAGTGGTGGAAAAATCTCCCAAGTGGAAAAAGAGACACTTTCCCCACCAGAATTTCTCCTCATGCTAATAGGTGTCACATTATGTCACGAGTCCCCGATGACTAGTCAGCAGAACGTGACAAATCGCTGGCAACAGTGAAGAACAGGGCCAGAAGCAGACGAAACACAAATATCTCACGTCTGCATCCCCTTGGACATGACACAGAGGGTGCATCCACGATGTTCCCCAAAACCCACCACCCAGCTGTGCAAAGCTGCCTCCACGGGGCCGCCGTCCCCTCCCCAGGGGCTGATCCGTGTGTTTCATTCCAGCCCCACGTTTCCCACTCGCAAGGTGCGTTGTCCTCAAGCTGCCGAGGACGGCAGGGGACAGGGGTCACCCCGCGCTTGGCTTTCATGAGATCTTCCTCCCAGGGCTGCCAGCTCAGTGTGACCAAGGGAGACACCCCACACAGCCCAAAGCAAGAGCAAACTTGACCTCTGGGTGCCCAGACGTGGCTCACCAAACCACAGGAAGATGTGAAGAGCTGTGGGAGGCTCATCCACCCTTCTGCCTTAGACACTCATGGGCACACAAGGGCAGCTCCCACCTGGGTAGAGCATCACCCCGTCCCCATTCCATCCCAGTCACCCCAGCTCTGGCTGATCCTCTCTAACCAGCAAAAGAGCACAGCATGGGACAATGGTGTGTGCAAAGGAGGTTGTGATTCCTCTTGTTTCTGCCGGTGCAAATCCCGGTACAAATCCCACTGTGCCAGCAAGGAAAAGGAGCCTCGGTGGGTTTGGGTGGTTAAACCCTCTTCAAACATGGCACGAAGCTGCGGTGTGAATTCCAGCTGGATGCTGGCGGCTGTCTCATCTTCTGTCCCGGGAGATGAGGATCCATGGCTTTATAGGAACTGTTTGAGCTTGTGGATGTGACGGTGAAGTTACATGCAAAGGGGATTTGGGGTCTGGTCCCAAAGGGGAGGGGAAGGGCACCTTAGTGGGTCTGCTCCCCCCAGCACCGCCTGTTGTCAGTGGGTTCAGCCCTGATTTATGATGGGGGGAGATGGGTTGACCTCTTTTCTTGCCAGGCTCATGACCAGGGTGATGTCCCTGAAGTCACTAGGGTCACCTGAGGCAGGTCTGAGCCCAGGGAAGTGGCTCCCCAGGGAGCTGAAGGGGCCACACTGATGTGGAGGTGATGGTTATCCTGCCTTCACTTTCTACCCCTGGACAAAGTGCTCCCACAGGACTCCTTCCTCTCCTTCCCCCTTTAATTCCCCCACTTCTTTGTTCCCTCTGCTCTAGTTGCTCCCCATCTCTGAACCGTCCTCTGCAGCCCGACCGTTTCCCTCTCTCTCCATTACCACGTTCAAGTTGCTGGAGGTTCCAGGGGAGCAGTGAGGGACCAGCAGCTTGGGCTGCATCCCCCCATATCCCCTGCATCCCCCCCCATATCCCTGCATTCCCCCATCACCTGCATCCCCCCATATCCCCTGCATCCCCCCATATCCTCTGCATCCTCCCCATATCCCTGCACTCCCCCATCACCTGCATCCCCCCATATCCTCTGCATCCCCCCATATCCTCTGCATCCCCCCCATATCCCCTGCATCGCCCCCATATCCCCACATCCCCCCATATCCCCTGCATCCCCCCATATCCCCTTCATCCCCCCCATATCCCCTTAATCTCTCCCCATCCCCTGCATCTCCCCCAACCCCTGCATCCCCCCCACCCCCTGCCTTGGCCAGACCATCGCTCATCAGCCCTCTCGCTCCTCCAGCAAATCCAGACTAATTCCCCCCCGGCTGCTGCAGCATCTCCTGCCTCGCAGCCCAGACTTAATTACAGCTGGGGCTGCAGGAGCTGAAATATCTGTGACCGGGAATGTGCTAAAAGGCCCGGGAGGATCTTGTTAGCAAGTGACTTACCTGGATTTCTGAGTTGTGTTTGTCCTCTCTTAATGGGCTGTGTGGCGAATTGATGGCTAGTGTGCAGGAACAGATCTGGGTCATTATCTCGTCCCTTCCCTCTCTGCCTCTCTCATCCCTCCACCTAGAAATAAAATAGACGGAGGAAACAGCAACACTTGATGGTGTGCAGGGGTTCGGGGTTCAGGATCATACGGGCTGTGACTGGGGACACACAAGTCCTGGGGTCCTGTGGCCAGACATGTCCCTCCTAGGGTCACTTAGTTCAGGTTCTCTGCTGAGGACTGATTTATTGGTTTGTAGAGCACAGAAGCGCTGAGAGGTCAAACCAAGATGAATTTATTCTGAGGTTTCATAGCAATCATCTAGGGCTGGAGAACATTTTGTTTTACTTGGAGGAAAACCTGTTACTACATTTCCAGTCTCCTAAAAGCCATAGTTTTGGTAAGGGGTGGAAGTGGTGCACTCTTCTGAATGGGAAAGCGAGAAGGAAAGGTTGCAACTTCACAGAGCTGGTTTTGTACCCAAAGCTGACTGCTACCAACTAACTGGATTTGCAAAGTGGGGGAAACACATCTCATGGGCTGCCAGGGTGTTGGGGAGAGGCCGCATGGGCAACCTCTGCTCTTCTGGAGAGACCCAGGCTGAGCAGCTTACGGGCACAAAGCAAAACGAAAAAGTAGCAAGATATCAAAAATATGTCTTTTCTCAGAACAAATCAGACCAGCTTTATTCTGCTATTTGAAAGGAGGGTGTGATCTGCAAAATAAGGACTATTTTGGCCCTTGCTGGTCCTGTGGATTTTCAGTGGCTGCCGGAGCATCCCGTGCTGGGCTCCTCTTCACGCAAAGCTGCGGCAGCTGCTGTGCCGAGCTGCGATGCTGTGATTGCCGGTGTTGCTGCAAGCGGGGATTTGGTGATCGCGTCTCTCCGGCGTGTTTTGCTAAGGGTGTTGTGGACACTGTGGTCTCATCGTCAGACCGTCCCCAGCCTTGGGGAGCGATGGGGAGGGGTCTGCGTGGCTTCCCCGAGCTCACCAGTAAGGATGCGCTGCCTGGGCTGGGATCTGCTCAGCCTGCCTGCCCCCCCTTTTTATTGCCTGTGAGAGCTGGGGGATTTATATGGCATTCTGGAAAGATTTGGCGTATATCTGTTTTGTTAAAGCAGTTATCAATACAAAATCAGGTGATGAGAAAGCTGATTAAAATCCATAAATAACCTCAGTATCCATAAATAACCTCAGTATTACCCCATGTACAAGTGATAGAGAGTGTGCACCTTTAGCTGTGGAGAGCGCCGATACAACAAATGCATTTGAGCCTCCTCTTCCCTAAATAGATGCTTCTATAAAGCCAAAAATTCCAATCATAATGACCTGGAGGACAAGGTAATGCACGCTGAAGGCTGGGAAATGACATTGTTACAATGACAAATATTCTCCAAATACCCAATTCATGATCCTGGGCGCCTTATAAATGTGATTAGTAGATCTAATCTTGCTGCGCTGGAGCCAGTTGTCAAGACAGCTTGAAAATGGATCGCTGCCCAACTCCAATTTCAACTGCTCCCCAAGTTCTAATAGTGTTTATAACTAAATAAGAGTTGGGTTCCACACACCCTGTCCTGAGGCACGAGCCAGCCTGTGGCTGGGGAGGGGGGAACTGCAGATGATCCCCTAAAAAATAAGGCTGATCGCACCTTTTTGGGTTGCAACTATTATGGACCTCCATGAAAAACAAAACCCTTTAGGTGTCCCCAGCTTGGTCGGCCTCTATTCTTCAGTATCTATCCATCCATCTGTCTTCTCTCCATCCATCCTTTCCGTGGCAGTTGTCAAGTGTGGATTATTTCTCAGGCTTTTGGGTAACTGGGATGGTTTCCCACCGGATTGTCACAGCATCCCAGTGCTCCCCCCGCGACTGGTAAAACCAGGTGAAGTCCCCGGTGCCCCTGGCTCCCTGGGGAGCATGTCAGGTAGCTTGCTGAAGGCAGCAAAGGACTTTTAAAGCATCACTCTGAGTGCTGTGAGTCTCTAGGGTGCGTTTGATGCCTTTACTCAGGATTTTCTGGGGGATCCCAGCAGAGATGTGGTTTCAGAGCAAGCTGGTGCTGCTCAAGCTTTGGCACTTTTGGGGCAGCCTGGCTGGGGCAGAGGCTGTGGGGACATTGTGAGAGTGTCCCCAGGCTCCTGCCCGCCTTCCCCATCGCCCCACCTGCCCAAAACAGCCCCCACCTTCTCCAAACCAGCACCTGGGACCAACAGCACGGGGGAGGCTTTGAGCGTATCCAAGATACGGCGGATTTGGGCACCCTGTCAAATGTTCTCATTGTCTGACCCTTGTCCAGACGCCAGTAAAACCCTTTGGGAAATTCCCCCTCCACCCAGCGCACCGGCTTTAATTACAGGAGAGGAATGCGAGGCGCAGAGCCCTGTTCCTCCCGCCTCTGCGCTCCAAAAGTTTGGGGTCTGGGAGGGTGATGAATTTGGGGGACACAGCGGGAAGGCAGAGGGGACACAGGGAAGGACGGCAGCGGTGTTGGGCACTGGGTGCCCCTGCTCAATGCTGGCAGGACGCTTCCCAAAGCCGGGGTGACGCGCGGGGGCTTGTCCCCCCCGTCCCGCTCTGGCAGCAGTACCCAAGCAGCAGGACATGAGTAATATCCATCCCACTGGGGGAGTTAGATCAAAGGCAGTGAAGTAGATACAAGAGGTTTCTGCTTCACAGACCAGAGAGGCTGCAGTTCAATAGCGCCTTTGTTACCGGCTCTGCGGAGCCGGGGATGGAGAAATACCTGACCCTCCGCTCCCCCCCTGCGCTCCCGGCCCCTCGGTGCACAGCCATTCCAAGTATGCGACCGTGCGGCGAGGCTCGGTGGGGACGTGGGGACGCTGGGGACAGCAGCAGGAGCAGCTGGCAAGGGAGGGGTTGAGGCTTCAAAAATCAGACCCCCCTGTAGCCTGTCGGGGCTCAGAGGTGGTTTGGGTGGCCGCCCCAGGCACCCGCTTCCCTGAGCATCCCTGCGGTACCCAGGTGCTGCTGGCACGGGGAGGAGATGATGGTGCGGGCGATGCCGTGGTGGTGCCGTCCCCCGGCCGGTGCCTGCTGGCGCGCTGCCCTTCCCGCCGAGAGGATGCGGTGCTGCCAAAGGTGAGCTCAGCCGCGCTCGGCCGGCAGCTCCGGGCTGGCCTGGGGTCCCTGTGGGGGGTGTGGGGCCGGTGGCTCGGGGACGGGCACGTGGCCTCGTGCTCCGATGCCGGGGAGAGCAGCCCTGAGTTGGGTGCAAGTGCCTTGGGAAGGGTTTGGGTACCAAAGCAGAGCCTTATTCTATGATTCTATATCCCAACCTGACCAATTCACCCCTCGTGTGATACACAGTGAAATTGGGGCTGTCTCCTTAGTGCGCTCGGGGCTGGGTTGGTGTGGAGCTGGGGGACAGGGACCCACATGGGGCTCTTGGTGTGCCCGCAGCACCCATGCGCACACACTGGGGTGTTCACCTGCACCCAGGGGGCAAATGATGCTCCTACAGCTGTTGCCCACAGAGCAAAAAGGGCCAGGAAAAGGGGGGCACATGGGGGCCCTTTATTCTTGCTGTTCTTATATGTGAGTTAAAAGAGGAAAGGCCTTGGGAAAACGCCAGTTCAGAGCTACCCGTGTGCTTCAGAAGTTTGGTTTGTAGGTGAAAGTCATGTTCACGGCTACTGCGAACTACAGGGTGCAAAATCCTTCCTACTTCCAAACCTGGCTGCTGTAGAGTTTTAAAAACATTGAATTTCCCAAGGATTCTTGCTAGGGCAACAAGAACGGGAGTTTCCTCGGCTCAAGAGCAGAACTGAGCTCATCAACTCCCAGCAATTAGCACTCGGCATCCCGGCGGGGAAGAGAATAAAAGCAGAAGCCAGCGCTTTTCCAGGGACAACCCGGCTAGTTCTGGTGCCACCGGAGGAGCTCTGTGGGTCTGGGAAGGTGCAGAGGCCTTTGCTAAAGCACAAGGTCTGTGTCCGGCTCTCAGAGGAGCTGCTGGAGCAGCTGCTCCCCATGAAACACATCACCTTATCCTGAGACGGAGTACGGAGATGGAAGCCCCCCCTGGAAAGGCAACGGGGGAATACAACAGTGGGGAATGGAGCGGGAGGTGGGTTTGCAGCCAGACCTTTCTTTAGCCCTTTGTCTCAGCCAACAAAGGCGGTTCTGTTGGATGCACCTCTTGCTGCCGAGCACCCAAGCATCAGCCAGGTGAGCTGCGGGGCCAGCGGGGCCCAGGGAAGGTTTTTGGTTCCCGGTTCTGCTGCTGAGCTACGCCGTGACCGTGTGAAGTCCCTCAGTGGCCTGAAGGGTCAGATTTTCAGCGTGGTACAGGACGGGGTCCAGCTGTACCCCAAGGCGAGCAGCTGCCCACCTTGCTTGCAAAAGGGATTTACCCTGCGAGCTCCTGGGCTGCTGAACAGCCAAGTGGTTCTGCATGGAAAGGGGATGCTTGATCTGCAGGTGTAAATTTGTGCTGCTCCATTTGCAACCAGAGCGACTATCTGGTTTATAACTCAAGATTTATCATGTTTAAAAGCAGCACAAAAAGAGATGACGGGGAATACCCGGCACTTACTGACTGAGATAAGGTGCAGCTGTGGCCAGGACACTGGCAGAGGGAAAATAAAGCATTTCATTGCCTGCTGCTCGGGCACACTGCCACTGATCCAGGCTCGGGCATGTCGTGTTCTAAGCATCACCTCTGCCGCAAGAAACTCTTGTTGAATGAGCGGTGGCTCATTCCAGCGTTTGGAGCAGAAAAGGCAGGGTGATGGGAGGGCTGCTTGGTTTTTTATTGTCCCCATCCTTTCCCTTTTTCCTTTTCTTTCCCCAAAGACTGCTGGCTTATCCTGGGTAAGCCCTCTGCTGTGGTTTATGGCTTTTTATTCCTATGTGATTGCTTTTCCTAACTCATGTAGGGCGAAAAGCCATGGGCTACACAGAGGAGGGACTCCACCTTCCAGGCACCTCTGCAAACCGCACGGACTCCTCATCCCTTTTTAATCGCTCATATTTATTTGGTAACAAATAACAAGTGAAAGGGGGCATTGAAGCTTTGCAGGCCCTCAGAGGTTTAGCAAGACGGATGGGGCAGGGGGTGGCGAGCAGAGGGGGAGACAAAGGGGGACGGGGATGGCGGGGGACATGGCTTTTCAAGCACCGTCGTCCCCATTCAGAGCTGAAAGGGCGCTCGGCAGCACCGGGTGCTGGCGAAAGGGGCGGCGAGGGCAGCGGGAGCGGCTTTTCTTTGGCGGGCAGCTTTTCTCACACGGTTCAAAGCATCCCCACCTGCAGCCCCGCTGAACAAAAGCACCAGGCGGAGACCAAGGACATTTCCAAGGGCCACGGCCACTGCCTTAACCGGGCACTGAAACGGCTGCCAGGTGATGGCTGGAGCCCTTTCTGTGGTTGTCGGGGTTGAGAAAAGCTCCGGCACCTCCAGCCCCATCTCCCCACCACGCTGGGCCCCTTCCAGGGATGCTGTAGGGCCGGTGGGTTGCACGGAGCCTGGAGCCACCTGGTTTGCACCAGGCAGGATCCGTCCCCGCGAGGCCACGGCCAGCGCAGTGCCATGAGGCTGTTGGAGGGGAGCACGTGGGAAGGACAGGTTTAATTAAACAGCGGGACTTGGCGAATTTGCACTTAGGAAATGTGCAAATGTGATGTCCGTGAGCACAGCAGCTTGGCAGAGCTGGGCTGGATGAGGTGGGAGAGGAGGAGGGTGCTGCAAACCCCATCACTGCAAACCCCAACGCTGCAAACCCCATCACTGCAAACCCCATTGCTGCAAACCCAATCACTGCAAACCCCAACGCTGCAAACCCCGTCTCTGAAAACCCCATCACTGCAAACCCCATCACTGCAAACCCCATCACTGCAAACCCCATCGCTGCAAACCCCATTGCTGCAAACCCCATCTCTGCAAACCCCATCACTGCAAACCCCATTGCTACAAACCCCATTGCTGCAAACCCCATCGCTACAAACCTCATCTCTGCAAACCCCATCTTTGCAAACTCCATCACTACAAAGCCCATCACTACAAACCCCTTCACTGAAAACCCCATCACTGAAAACCCTATCACTACAAACCCCATCACTGCAAACCCCATCACTACAAACCCTTTCACTGCAAACCCCATCTCTGCAAACCCCATCACTGAAAAACCCATCTCTGCAAACCCCAACGCTGTAAACCCCATCGCCACAAACCCCATCGCCACAAACCCCATCTCCGCAAACCCCATTGCCACAGATCCCACCACCGCAGACCCCACTGCCTCCATCATCACCCAAACAACGGTGCGGGGTTACAAACCACCCTCACCAAGCAGGAAACGAGCAATTTCTCTATTCTTTATTTTTTTTTTTCTCATTTCCTGAGCTTTGAGTCATTAGGTGTCAGGCTTTCAAGTTTATTTCACCAGCTTGGAATGCATCTTTAAAAATAATAGTCATTGAAAAAAATGAAAGCTGAGATTCAGCTGTAATCCCATGACTCAAGGAGGTGTGGAAGGAAGAAAATCATGAAATCCCATGAGTTCCAACAATGAAAGCTGGCAAGACTGTGGCACATAAATCATCAAAACTAAACACCATCAGTCAAAATGAAAGGAATTAAGCCAATCTCACCAGGCTGTTTTAATTATTTTTTAATGAGGATTTGCTCATTCAGAAAATTCACCCATGACAATGGCCGCCCCGAGCCATTCACACCGAGCAGGGCCCGTTCCTGCTGCGGACACGCATGGCTTGGCCCGGGAATGGGGAGCCCGGAGCGAGGGTGTCATTAACCGCCAAGAAGGGGAGAGCAGGGCAAATTAACCAAAAATACACCAGGAGTCCCATTTTTTGCCATTCACTTTGTTACAGCCCATGGTTGCTGCGGATGCTGATGCTGGGGATGCTGGTGCTGGGGATGCTGGGGATGCTGATGCTGGGGATGCTGGATGTTGGGGATGCTGGGGATGCTGATGCTGGGGATGTTGATGCTGGTGATGCTGGATGTTGGGGCTGCTGGGGATGCTGATGCTGGGGATGCTGATGCTGGGGATGCTGATGCTGGGGATGTTGATGCTGGTGATGCTGGATGTTGGGGCTACTGGGGATGCTGATGCTGGGGATGCTGGATGTTGGGGCTGCTGGGGATGCTGATGCTGGGGATGCTGGATGTTGGGGATGCTGGGGATGCTGGATGTTGGGGATGCTTGGGATGCTGATGCTGGGAATGCTGGATGTTGGGGCTGCTGGGGATGCTGTATACTGGGGATGCTGTATACTGGAGATGCTGGGGCTGCTGGATGCTGAGGATGCTGGATACTGGGGATGCTGGAGACGCTGATGCTGGGGATGCTCGTCCTGGGGATGCTGGTGCTAGGGATGCTGATGCTGGGGATGCTGGGGCACAAACCCCATCTCTGAGCAGCAATTGCTTCTCATCAAGAGCCTGTGGAGAGACGCTGGAGCGGCAGCCACCCCCATTAATATTTCGGTGGCTGTTGGGCAAAGCGGCTCAGAGAAGGATTATTGGCAGCCTGTCTGTGCTACACTGGCGAGATACTCCACCCCAGAGACTTGCTCTCACTACCCTTTACGCTATTGATTTTTCTTTTAGCAAAGCAGGCATTAAGCAGGAAAGAAATGGAGGGAGCAGAAGCCGCTGTGTTTCTGTGGTGCTTGTGTTGAAGAGCAGCCGGGACGGAAGGAGAGTGAGTGGGCACGTTGGTGGGAATGTCTGGTGGTCAGGAGCCAGGGCCGGTGACTTTCAGCCAAATCTCTTTCTTGTCCAGCTCCAGTGCCCCCTAGCAATGCACAAGCAGTGAGATTTGACTTGTGGTTTTCAGTCCGTTTGATCCTCAGACGGACACAAGTGGGGCTTGCAGGAGGTGAGGGGGAGACACGCACAGGACAAGTGTTTCCACGAAAGCCCCGCCGTGCAGAAGGCATTGGCAGAGACCCCTGGAAAAGGTCCATCGTGGAGAGAAGATGCTGCCAGTGCCAGGTGAGCTCTCGGCTTGTCTGGCATCCAGCTCCCAGCAGCAGCTCCCATCACCTTTCAATTAGCGCAGCCTCTGCCCACGGCCCCGTCCGGCTGCAATTACTGCCCAGTCCAGGGCCAGGCGAAGAAAAACCCCTCAGCTGCTGAGCTTATAAAACATTCACAGCATTAAATAAAACAGTAGATCAATGCAGCTGAGATAACTTAGGCATACACCTATTTTTAAGAAGGCAGCTATCAAAATCGCATCCCCAGTCCAGAGATGTGAGCTTGAGGAAGAGCTGCTGTGTGGGCAGCTCCATCTCCAAAAGTGCAAAGATGCTGGAGCAGTTGGATCACCCAGCAGTTCCCAGTCCTTCCTGAGCTCCTTGGAGTGAATGTGCAGAGCAGGTCAAGCCACTAATTACAGCTAATAATTGCCATATATGAGTGAGGCACCCACCACCCCCAGGTTCCTCTGGGAGATGATTGTGGAGCTCCAGCAGCACCAGCTTCTTGCTGGGTCACCCAGCCCCATGGATGCTGCTCCCAGGAGGTAACTCAGAGAGAGAGCCCCAATTAGAAATATTTTAATTACAGTCAGATGATAATGAACTGAAAAGCTGTGGTTTTTTAATCAAAGCCCAGACGGGACATGGCGGGATGCCCGGTGGTACCTGGGAGGGTTGGTGCACACATGGGGGTGCGGCACTGGGATACCCGATGGAGGGGACGATGCTCATTGGGAGCCTGGAGAGATTTTCAACCTCAGCCCTTGTGCAGGATGTCCAGAGCAGGACTGGGGCATTAAAAATCCTGCTGCATCCCACATGTGGGTCTGTGCTTTGCATGAGCGGCTTCTCCAGGGTTTGATCCTCGTCCGGCTATGGGATATTGCTGGTGGGTATTTACACCGGAGCATTCAGTTCCTCGAGTGCTGGTACCACACGAAATCCAGGTCACTTGGCTACACCAGTGCCTTGGAGAAAACCTGCCCCCAGTTAGCTGGAGGAGATTTGCACAGACAATTCACCAACGGGACAAAACAAGACAAATTCAGGACTTGCCGGGAATTATTTATTGAGCTCTGCTCTCGGCGGGGAATTACAGATGTGCCGGTTGTGGCACAGAGCGCCTTCCTCTTCCCGTCTGCTTGGAAATGGGTTATTTAGTAACTGGTGAGGCCACCGGTGCTGAGTCAGCCCACAGCTAATGAACACCCTGGCTGCCCATTTGAAATTTATTGCACCTATTAATTACAACCATTAGCTGCAGCCAGTGAAATTTTTATAATGAGGACCCTTGCGACTTTGCCTTCCTAGCAGCAAATTAACTGTGTGGGGGGAAGAATCAATGGGATCAGCATACTTTACAGAAGCGATGTTTTAATTAGCGATTCTCTGCAAACATGCCAAGCAACAGCTTCTCCGTTCATTATCTCTCCTTAAAGGGATGGCGCTTCTTTTCAGGTTAGTTTTATCCCCGTCTCGGCTCCTCTGTTGTTGGGTTTCTAATGCACTGCTGCTCATTATAGAAAGCGCTTTGAAGTCGGTTTTATCTTAGGCCTGGTTGTAAGCAGCGAGATGTCCAAGGTTTGTGGGGGGAAAAGAAAAAGAAAATAAAAAGCAACCCAAGGAAATAATGGTTTTGAAAGCTTGGCTGGAAAATAGCTAAATTGGATGGATCCTGTGGCTGCGGGGGGGGGATAAGGAGTGTGGGAAAGGGGTTGTGTCCCCTCTGTGTGACAGGCTGTCCTGATGGCGAGCGGCGGGGATGCGGGACCTGCATCTCTGACGCTTAAAAAAGGCAACAGCAAAAGTCCCAGGCGAGGATCCCTCTGTGCAGGGAGGAAAAGTCCCCACAAGTCTTGTGAGCACGGGGCTGTGGCCCCGAGTGCTTTTCCGACAGCGTCTGCTCAGCAGATTTTAGGGCCGGTGATGCCCAAATCATCAGTCACTCCTGAAAATCCCAGTTGGAGAGGTGGACAGACGAGCTGTCAGGAAAGGCAAATGAAATAATGAAATCTCTGAGAACTTTTCTACATTTTCTTACAAATGATTTAATTCCATTCGTCTTCCTGCAAAAATATGAGACCGATTTCCATTGCAAATGATCCCATTTTGCAGGAAAAAAAGAGCAGCGACGTGCTGGCGGCAAAAGGCAGCTTTGAAGTTCAGGGTTTTAAATGCAAAACTTCATGTTGGTTTTTTTCCAACCAAGTAGCTAAAAGTTAATTCACTGGTGTTTCTCAGAAATAGAAAAGCTGAGTTGGAGTAAGAAAATCAATTGAAATGAAAGCTCCCAGTGTCTGAGCACCCCTTCCCCGGGTCTGGTGGCCACTGGTGTCACCTGCCAGCCCTGAGCTGTCCCTGCAGCAACGCTGTGCTGAGCCCCACCTGCATCCCTGCCTCCATCCCCGCCTGCATCCCCACCTGCATGCCTGCCTGTATCCTTGTCTGCATCCCCACCTGCATCCCCACCTGCATCCCCGCCTGCATCCCCGCCTGCATCTCCGCCTGCATCCCCACCTGCATCCCCGCCTGCATCCCCGCCTGCATCCCCACCTGCATCCCTGTCTGCATCCCCGCCTGCATCCCTGCCTGCGTCCCTGCCTCCCTCCCCACCTGCATCCCTGCCTCTATCCACCTGCATCCCTGCCTCCATCTCCACCTGCATCCCCACTTGCATCCCCGCCTGCATCCATGCCTGCATCCTTATCTGCATCCCTGCCTGCATCCCTGCCTGCATCCCCACCTGCATTCCCCCCTGCATCCCCGCCTGCAACCCCGCCTGCATCCCTGCCTCCATCCCTGCCTCCATCCCCGCCTGTACCCCGGCTCTCCCTGCCCAGGACCTCCCATCCCAAAGCCGCCGGTTTCAGCTGCCGTGAACTTTCCCAGCCAAGCCCGGGAAATGGGTAATTGCTGGGCCAAGGAACAGACTCTGCCCAGCTGGTTCAGAAAGACGTTTTTTCGGGCTCAGGGTAAGTGACATTATTAAAGTGAGCATGCTGATTTCAGACAGCTCCCAATTCATCACTGTGACAGTGACAAACACGGCCCGGGGTTATGCAGTTGACTAAAGAGAATTCTCCGGCTTTACATTTTTAATGCTCCTTGCGTTTTTCTCTGCTGTGGCAGAGTTTTATCCAAAGGATCTTCTCCCTTGAATAGCAAGGGCAGCCTGGGTCTGTGAAGCATGCCCAGCCCTTGCAAATCAAGCGGGGCTTCTGTCATCACTGCCCAAGCCAGTTCATTTATTTTTTAATTATTCCTTGCTCCTTCAGGATCCTTTTTCTACCTTTTCAAGAAGAACAGGAGCGTCAGCCTCAGCTGGGCTGCCTCTTTTCTCCGGGACTCATTCATCATTGTCTGCTGCCTGAATGAGAGGCAGAGGGTCAGCCTGAAAAGCCTCTGTGGTACAAGCTCCTCTAAATATATCAATAGTTCCCTAAAGGACGCTGGGGTCCCAGCCGGACCGCCCAGGCTCTCGAGGTGGCTTTGTGTCTGCAAGGGGGGCCGGGCGGGCTGGGCATGGGGGGGATGTGGGGTGGCACAGGGCAGCGGGGATGGGCACCCATGGGGACAGAGAGCTGCTCGGCCCAGGCTGCCTGGGAGGTCCAGCGTGGATGTTTGCCTGGAAATTGTTGGCCCTGAGGGTGGTGAGAGCCTGGCCCAGGTTGGCCAGAGAGGTGGTAGATGAACCATCCCTGGAGACATCCCAGGCCAGGCTGGACGGGGCTCTGAGCAACCTGAGCTGGTGAAGATGTCCCTGCTCATGGCAGGGGGGCACTGGGGAGCTGGGAAGGTCCCTCCAACCCAAACTATTCTGTGATAACACAGTGTCAGACAGCGCGGATGGGTGGGAGGCTGGGATGAGGATGGTGTTTGCTGGTTCCAGATCAGACCCAGCATCCCAAACAGGGGCGCTGGTTCCCAGGGGCTTCTCCGTTCCCCTCATCCCTTCCCTGCGGGCGGTGGGTTTGCTCTGTTCTGGCCAAACCAGGAGGTGAGGGACCCCCCACCCTGTCCCTCTGGCCCCTCTGCACCAGCCGTTCCCTCCAAAATCCCATTCTCAGGCTGGTAACAAAAAGCAGCAGCACAAAGAGAGACGCGGAGACCTGCCGCTACGCTGAGGAGCCATTCAGAACGGGAGACTCATTAAAGCACCCGTTGTCATTATTTTCGAGCTCCAGAGGTAGCCTGATTTAATTTGGGAGCTACTAGACAGGTACCCAGATGGCTGGGGAGGGGGAGCAGCGGCAGGAGCGAATTAAATGGGATGCTTCTTGCTGCTGCTTTGTGCTGCAGCTGAGCCCCTTGGAAAGGGGGAAAGGGAAAGGCAGGGATGTGGCATCACCCCCCTGCATCATCACCGCTGCTGTGTGGAGATGGGGGGACCATGGGCCCCACCTGCTGTGGCTTTTTTCCCCTTGGTTAATTTTCTCCCAGCTGTCCCTGGTGTGGATTAGGGCTGCTCTGCCGGGGGTGGGGGCTCTCAGCGGTGTCCCGCTGTTGGGGGTTTCACTCTTTGCTTGCTGCTGTCGGTGGCCATGAGCTTCGGGAGGTGACAGTGAGGTGACACTGTCACTGAGATTTCCACTTGGTCCTCTGACCGCTCGAGCATCGTGCCCATTTCACAGATGGGTAAACTGAGGTCCAGAGATGTTCCCTGTCTGCGCTGGTGCTGGTGGGGAGAAAACGCGGCATCCAGGCTCTCAGAGCAGCCGCGCTGTGGGTGCCACGGTCCCTCTGCACGGCTGGGGGTGGCACAGCCATGGTGGCGAGGACACGTATTGCTGGGCAGGGTGACACTGCGTGCGCTGGGCACAGCTCCCCTTGAGCGCCAGCACAGCCTCTTGCGAGGCAGAATTAGAGCTGGTCATCGAGAAGCTATAGAAAAGCTAAAAATTAAAGTAGGGAGAAAACGCAAATTTCACTTCATATAGTATTTCTGTGAGTGTGTGTTATTTATTTTAAAAACCTCAGCCTTTCATTTGCATAATTACATTTTGCAGCTGTTGGGCCATCATGTGGGCTGTACTTCGGGGCGTTATTTTATGCGTTGCAGACGGACACAAAGAGAGCGAATTCTGCTCTCAGCTGTGCCTCATTGTGCCGTAACCGCTGCTGCTGCCGCTGCGCTAGGACGCTCCCAGGGCACCTCACCTCCCGGCCCTTGCTGCAAGCTGTCCCCACGTCTGCTCCGATTGTTCCCTGCTTTTCAGGAGAGAGGCTGGGGGGAGAGATTTAATCACCTCTTTTTTCACTGTGTGGGGAATTTGGGAGCGTGTGGCGGGGGCCCCGAACGCAGGGAAGGAGTTGGGAGGGAGATGTGCGCTGGTGCAGGGTGATGTGCTGCATTTGTCTTGTGCCCTCCATCCTGCCCATGCACCCCTGTGCGTCTGCAGGAGCTGCCCTGACTCCTGTCCCTGTCCCCATGCAGGGTGCCCCCACACCTCTCCGGCTCTAGGTGATGCCCCAGTTCACCTTCGCTTGCTTCTGCGGGCTCCATGGCTTCTGCAAGATGAAGAGGAAGAAAGAAGAGGCCAGCGCGGAGCAGGAGACGGCGGTGTGAGGAGCAGAGCTGTCTGTGTGCCCTGCTGTGCACTGGGACCCCGTCCCATCGGTACGCTGGAACTGCCGAGGGGACACTTTGCTGTCTCCTTTCTTCTCACCTCTCCAAGGTCCAGCTTCCCCCAGGCATCACCCTCTGCCCGCACGGTCTGGGGGTGTCTCATGGGGCTGCTTGGCCGAGCTCATGTGCTTGGGATGGTGTTTGGCCGGGGAAGGGGAGCCCGGGACTGAGCAATGGTTTGACTCATTGCTGGGAGCAGCGTGGAGGGAGCTGGTTAATCTGCTCTAACACACTTATCCTGCAGCTTCTCTCATTTTCCCTCCCCCAGAGACTCGCCTGGCCAAGGGAGAACCGAAGCACGGGAATGACCTCGTCGAGAGGCAGAAGCAGATGCTGCGGACATTATCCAGGTGCTGCAGCAGTTGTGCCCGGAACCGCAGCCTGGCTGGGTGCTGAGCACACCCGAGCAGCTGGTGTTGGAGGGACCGTGTCCCCACAGGGTAGACATTGCCCTCCTGAGCGAACAGACCTGCCCTTGCTCTAGCAAGTCTCAGCACACAGACCCCAGAGGGCTTTTCAAAAGCCGGGGCCAGACTTTGTCCTTCCTGGAGTCACAGGCCCCTGGCTGGTGAGTCGTCCCGCTGGGGCAGAATTGCCTGAATGTAAAAATGAACTTTATTTATTTTATTTTTTCTGTTTTTAAGTCCATTCCAAGCAAAGGTCTGTGACCCGAAGCAGCCATTCTCCATGCCCCTACCCTGCCTGGTCCCACGGGCGCAGCACACTGGAGCATTTTGGAAGCACCAGAAGCACTGACCCCGCTCAGACGCTGCTCCCTGTGTGACCGGTGTGTCCCGGGAGCTCCTGCACTGGGGTGGGGGACAGGGACCCCCTCAGCGTGTGCCACCCACCTCCTGCACACCTGAGCCATGAGGCTCAGTGGGAGGTTGCTCTTTCTTAAAACTATCCAAAATCCCTGAGCTTGGGGCACCTGAGATTCACTCCAGGGACGTTTCTAGAACAAACGTGTTCTCCAGAGCAGAAATCCTTTAATTCTTCTATACTGCGCTTCCCTTCTCTATATGGAGACCCCCTGAGCCTGGGGGGTCTAATCCCTAGGGTTAGTCTTGCTCCTGCCACCATCTCTTCCTGCGGTGGTCGAGCATCCCCCTTGCACCATGTGTCCATCCCCACGGTCCCCCTCTCCCCACCTTGTCTGTGTGTCCTTCCCACCCACTGCTGAAGCCATATGGGAGCTCCCCTCGTGCTGTGCCTTCCCGGGGGTGTCACAGAGAGACACCCCTGCTCAGATACCCCCCCAAACAGCCCTAGGCTGTGGGGAGTGTCATGAGCCAGGGCCCCCCAGGTTTGGGGACCACTGTCGGGGTCTCAGTGCCCGGTTCTCCATCCCTTAATGGACCTGGCATGTGAACAGATTCTCCCCTCGTGATTAACCGGCTCGACTGGCTTGGCAAACAGAGCTGTACGTGCTGCTGACAGCTCCCCTTTGGAGGAGATTTGTTGGCTCAGCCTACACCCAGAACCAACACGGCTATTATTTTATTTTCTTATCCAAAGGATTTAGCACAAAAACCTGAGCCTAGCCAGGAGCACCAATAACATGAGGTACAGCTGAGGAGCTTTAAATCCTCCAGGCTGCAGTGGGAAGCAGCTGGTTGGTGTGCGATGTGCTTCTTGGAGCCGAATCAGAGGTGACAGTGGGGACCAGGCACGGGGATACAGACTGTGAGTGGTCTCTGTGTGCCAGATCTCAGGGTCTGGGGGCTTGGGGCACTTTGCTTTTCCCCCTCTTTAAGCCCAAGTGATGTGAGCTGTGGGATGCAGCAGTGCAGCCCCCAAGCAGTGTTCCCAGCTGGATATTTCCCTGCTGGATATTTCCCGGCTGGGCTGCAGCTTTTGACACGGGAGGGGGCACAGGAGGGTCAGCCAGGATAGCAGTCTGTCTCCCCGTCATTTGTCACCATCGAGCTCAGCAGATTTCAGCCTGGCACGCATGGATCGGTGGAAAACACTATGGTTAGTGCCGGTTGTAATGTCCCCTCTGGGGCTGCATCAACCTGTTCCATAGGCAGCGCACGAGGAGCTGCTTTGCTGTTCGGGCAGCAGATGCACGCTCCAGTGAAACCATCAAAAGCAGAGATTTGGGGAAAATCATGAGCAGTTTCGCTCATTCAGGCTTTAGAGGAGCTAAACTATTACTATGGGGTTGAGGGGGCTTGGCCCAGTTCATTACTGTGTAACCTTCACTGCTAAACTTGGATTAGAAATCCATGGTGGTTTGTGCACGATGGGGTGCTGCTCCAGGGGCTGCTGGTTGTGGTGGGAGATCCCCAGGCTGCTCGGGGATGAACTGGGAGCTCTGCTGTAAATACACCATGCTCACGCTGTGCTCACACCCTGCTCGGGCTGTGCTTGCGTTGTGCATGCTGTGCGTAGGCTGGACATGATGCACACACAGTGCACACGCTGTATGTGCTATACACACAGTGCACACGCTGTACACGGTGCACACACAGTGCACACGCTGTACATGGTGCACACGCTGTACGTGGTGCGCATACAGCGCAAACACTGTGCACACACTATGCACACACTGCGTGGTGTACACACGGTGTACGCGCTATGCGCACGCAGTGCACCTGCTGTACACAGTGTGAACGCTGTGCACATGCTATGCACATGCTGTGCATGGTGCACAGACAGTGCACACACAGTGCACAATATATGCATACGCTATATACACGCTGTACATTGTGCAAATACTGTGCACGGGCTATGCACACACTGTGCATGGTGCACACACAGTGCACGCATTATGCGTGGTGCACACACTGCGCACATGCTATGCACATACTGTACACAGTGCAAATGCTGTGCACACACTATGCACACACTGTGCACGGTGCACATGCTATGCACATGCTATGCACACGCTGTAGATGGTGCAAATGCTGTGCACATGCTATGCACACATTGTGCACGTTGCGCACACTGTGCACGGTGCACACACAGTGAAAATGCTGTGCACACGCTGTGCGCACTGCACACACAGTGCACATCCTGTGCATGGTGCGAACACCGTGCACATGCTATGCACACACAGTGCACACGCTGTACACAGTGCACACACTATGCACACGCTATGCACATGCTGTACATGGTGCACATGCTGTACATGGTGCAAATGCTGTGCACACGCTGTGCACACACTCTGCGCATCACGCACATGCTATGCACAGTGCAAATGCTGTGCACACGCTATGCACACGCTGTACACGGTGCAAACGCTGTGCACACACCATGTGTGTGGAGCAGCTCGGTGCCTGTTCAGGTTTTCCCTGTGTCTGGAATATTCCCATCTCCAGCGAGGGGTTCCCAAGCCAGGTGTTTAATGAATGCAGCACGTACAACTGAGACAGGCAGACACTCACCCACACCCATTATATGTGCATTTGAAAACACAGTAAATGAACCAAGTGCAGTATGAATGTTAAAACGCTTGAGCTACAGTTATTTTTAAAGAGAACTTTCCACCTCCCTGGCTGGATGTAGCTCTCAAAGCAACAATATGTTTTCCACCATGGCTTCGAGCAAAATGGTTTGCTCCTGGATTGACCTCTATTGTGTTCATAAATGGCTTGTGGTGCTTTTTGATTCCCCCATCATAATGACTTGACCTCTAGATTTATGGCTGAAGGTCCTTTCATCTGCACATTGTTTCCCGCCAGACTCCAGCCTGGTGCTTTTCTGTAGCAAACCTGCCAAGAGCGGAGCCCCTTGAGCTGCCCAGCTGGCTTTCGCTGACAAATTTGCAGTGGGCAAAAGCAAAAGGGTTGGTTTTGGTTTTGTTATGTGGGGTTTTTTTTGCTCTCCGGTGGCAGCATTTTAATAGCGCAGCGTCTGCTTCTGAGCCTGCAAAGGCTTGGAAGTTGACAGCTCTTGTCACTGTGCAAACACTCTCTGTTTCCCTCTCCCCTGCGTTTGCACAACCCCTGGCATTTTTAGAAACGAGGAGCTTGCTTATTGTTCCGAACTTCCTCCTGCCCTCCCAGGTGACAGACACCCTGCCTTTGACTCATCCACCCGCCTTTCACATTCTCCGCTCCAGCGGCAACTGCACCGGAGTGATACCGCAGTCGATAAATCCTACTGATGTCGGTGGAATGAGCTATAAGCTGGAGTTGTCCATCCGGTGGTTTCCAAGTGCTTTTCCGAGGGTTTTCCATCCTCCAGAGAGAGGATGGAAGATGCAGGGACCCCCAGGGCCCGTGTCCCGGCTGCTTGTGGGCACCCCTGGGGAAAAGGGTGCGGGAAAATGGGCGAGATGTAACTTGTCCTCTCCGTTCTAGAGCTGGCTCAGTGTAGAGCTGGGCTTTCTGCAAATCCCCTGTTACAACACGAGCTGCATCCGCCCCGTGGGTTCCCAGGGTTTATGGAGCCTCCACCTCCATCCCTCCTCGGGAAAAGGAGAGCTGCTCTCCAAAAATACACATTAGTTCCCACCAGCAATAATCCTTCTTTAATCCTGTTACACTAAGGAAAGCATCCAGCTTCCCTCGGAGTGGATGGTGGGATGCGAGGAAGATGCGGCCCCTTTCCCACCCTGCTCAGGTCCCCGACGGGGCTTTGGGGACCCTCTCCGTGCACCCCAAGCTTTTTGTCCGGTGCCAAAGGGCTGGAGTGAAACCAGCAGCAGCCCTGGGGATGGAGAAGTAACATCCTGTACCAAGGGGCTTTTCATGATCAAAATAACCAGAGCATCGCATCAGGCTCATCTCCAAAGACAAGCAGCGTAGCCCCTTTGTAAATATTGGTTTACTTGGGTTTTCTTCCAGCTGCCCCAAAACACCATGTTTTTCAGGTGACACTGAGGACGCTGCACAGCTCCAGGTGGGCACGGGGAAGCTCACGTTGGTTTGGGAAAACGCTGACCTTATTTTGTTCCCATTTTTGCACATCATTACACCCTCCGAATTCAGGGTTTGCAGCTCCAGTGACGTCCTTGGCGAGGACCTTCAGGTTTATCTTTGGGCCAAAAAGAAAGGAAGTTGGTGAAACACAAAGTGTATTTTTTGAATGTAACTTTACTTTTGTACAACGCGTGGTTACCACACTTGTGGACTTAAACCCCTAGGGGTTAATCACTGCCCTGGAGCTTATGACACGTGTGAAGATATGGGTGAAATTCAACCTTCATTTTATACCGGTATAAATCCAGAGAGACGGTCTGTATGTTGTGTCTACAGAAATATTAATTGCATGGAGATGAGCTTGGACCAGACTCCAACCCCCCCAGATTCCTCCTAAATGTGTCTCAGCCCCATTCCTATGCAAAAACACATAAGCAACAACCACAAGGAGGCACAGACAGGCTTAGAGCTAAGCCCTGACTCAACAAAGCCCTGCTTAAATGTCAGTGTTTGCTTTGGGATTTGCCTCGATCCTGCAAATTGGTCTAATTCCCCCCTAACGAACCTGCATCGATCCCCACAGAAAAGCGCAGCGATCGAGGCAAAGGCACAGAACCCTGCCCGCAGCATCGCCCCAGTGCTGCCCAATGAGGATCAAAGCGTTAAACCCTCTTTTTATTGTCCTTTTCTTTTATCCCACTGTCTGGATTTCATCACGAAGGGACCTTACCCAGACGTGTTCCTCAGGAGTCTCCCAGCCCCAGTAGCCATAGAAACCGGCTATTTTTAGCCTGTTTTCATGATGCCAGTAAATGACTTTTTCTCTACTTTGGAGACAGAAGAGCAGGTCAGCCTTGCGTGCTGGTGGATGGTAAATGAGCATCTCCAGCAGGACGGGCGTCCTCTCCTCTACAGGACTATGAGAAAATAAACATGGCATTTGTAAATAGCCGCATGTACCTACGCACAGAGCAGGTTACTTCCTATTGTCTTTGCTATGCTGGAGAAAATATTTATAAGAATTTTTAGAGTATGGATTTTATAGATGTTTGGAAAACGGGGGTTTTGGTATATGACAAGTTTTTGCCTTTTCTGAGCTGGTTCTTCAAAAGACCCCGCAATACAAATTACCAGCATTTGGAAATGTGACGGGTAAGAGCCCAGTGGTACTTAGAGCAGAAATCAGCCCCACAACAACGCTTTTCATTCTTGGGTTATCAGTAAGACCCGCAGCCAAAGGCTTTTGAAGTCAGATGGAAAAAGACATTTATCTGAGTAATTATTAGGCTACATGCTAATGAGCAACACTGGCCAGGTAATCCAGGGATCACTTTCCTGGAGGGATTTTCTTAAAACACCCACCATCTCCTGGATGTTCCCCCTCCAGCAGGATCCAGCGCACTGTTCCCTTTTAATGCCGGTCAGGTATCCTGGAGCTGTAAATACACCGAGCCCGATGGCTTCTTCCGTAATGTCTCTAGTTTACAAGATTGTACTATAAATTATAGATGCATATCATGACTGCGGTTTGCACTGAGAGACTCACCTATTGATCTGTCTCCTGTTGGTTATGTTCGGGACGGCTATGGCCCTGCTTTGGGCTGTCGTGGGTCGTTTGTACGTCCCTCCGTCTGCACTTGGAACAAGCACTTTCGCAGCCCGGCTGTACGAGCACATAGGAAGCAGCTATGCCAGCTGCTGTAATAAACCGGTTTTACGATACCCCTCTGAGAGATGGGTTTTATTCTGTGCGTGCTGCCGGTGGCCCTGAGCCAGGGTGGGAGCAGAAGGGGAGGTGGGTTTGGTGGGAGGGTGGTGGGAGATGGATGTCCCTGACCCCGCTCTTTCCACCCAGCCCTGTGCAAAGTTGCTCATTTGCAGACACACAGTGCAGGTGCAAAGCAGAAGCTGCAGTAAAATCCAACGCTGGTAGCGCTGGAATATTTAAAAAAGCGGCTGTTGGGATGGGGGTGACCGTGGATATAAACACAGCAGGTTGAAAGGAGGTTGTGGCATGGAGGGGGTTGGGCTCTTCTCCCAAATAACAAGCGCCAGGAGCAGAGGAAACGGCCTCAAGTTGCGCCAGGGGAGGTTGAGGTTGGATGTGGGGAACAATTTCTTCCGCAAAGGGCTGTGGGGCATTGGAACAGGCTGCCCAGGGCAGTGCTGGAGTCACCATCCCTGGAGGGGTTTAAAATACACATAGATGAAGTTCTTAGGGACATGGGGCAGTGCCAGCGTTGGGGTAACAGTTGGACTCAATGATCTTCAGGGGCTTTTCCAACCAAAATGATTCTGTGGTTCTATAAACAAAGGTGATGCTCATAAGCGCTATCAAAATTGTTCTAACAGATGCACGTTGAAACACGGATGGTCATGGGACTGAGGCAGCAGAGCCACCCTGCATTGTAACAGCAGCACTCCCCACCTTCCCGCCGCGGTCACAGCTCCGGCTGAGAACGGTCACCCCGCCCAACTCAGCGCACGTAACGGGGCGCTGGGCCCTTTAAATCTGGGCGTGGCGGGGCTGGGACAGACCACAGCTGCTGGGATGGGGTGGTTCGCCCCGGGCCGGGGGTGTAGCGCGGGTGCGGGCTCTGCCGGGTGGCGCGGGGCGGCCCCTCCCCATGCGGTGGTACAGCCCACGGAGGGGCGTGGCCGACGCAGGCGGGCGCGCGGTTTGAAAGGCGTTCGGGGGCCTGTGGTGAGGGGTAGCGGGTCGTTCCTCCGCTACTGGGCCCGGGCGAGATCGGGCGGTTGTAGGGGACCGGGAGCCCCGGAGAACCGGGGGCCTCGGGGAGTCCGTCGGGACGCGCATGCGCAGCGCGGCGCGCAGGCTCTTGCAGGCGGTCCGTGAGCGCTGTTACCGAGACCTCGTGGCGCAACGGTAGCGCGTCTGACTCCAGATCAGAAGGCTGCGTGTTCGAATCACGTCGGGGTCACGGCGCCCTTCGGGGTTCCCTTTTACGGGGCTGCTCTCGGGGAACCCTGGGGACACCGGGCCGGGAAGCCGCGGGGGGTCGGGGGTGAAGCTCCCAGTGCAGATAGAGCTCCGGTGGCTGCTCCTGGGCTCTAATTCTTGCTCTGGGGTGAGGTAGCTGGGTACCTTTGACCTTTCTGGGGGGGGCTGCAGCTGTCACTCTGAATTAAACAAACTCAAGCCCAGTTGTGCTTTTAATTCTTCTTTAAACTAAGTGGGTGCTCCAGCTGTGCAGTATTAAAAAATTGTCCTTTTATAGGTAGCAAAGAATTTAGTAACACAAAATAACTCTGGTTACTGGCGGGAAACAGTAGAAGTGACTCAAGTGCTGCTGTTGTGGACATAAGTTAAGGAACTTGGGTTGATGGAACTATTTCACTATATATATTTATTTTCCAACCGCAGGCACTGCTCTCAATGCCAGTGTAAGAAAACCATGTTACACAGAATAATTGTTTAAAGGTGATGGAGGAAAGAGGTGGGAAATACCCGATCTTTTCAGTTTTCCAGGCCTGCACAGATAGGACCTCAAAGTGCTGGAAAAATGTGAGCATCATTTGATAAGTAATATTTTAGGGGTGTTTTTGTCTTCAGGTGCTTGTGCCGTGCAGACTGGGAGGGAACTCTGGCAACAGGCTTTGAGAAATGACATTGAACCACCAGCAATGAGCACAGTGTTGAACAAACCTGGGTGATGATGCTACAAGAAGTAAGTGATGCTTTTCTTTTTGCAAAGAAACCCCAGGAGCAGCCAAATTAGATGCATTTTAGAATTCAATACAACCCATAGTGCACCATACATAACTTTTCTCCTGCCTTACCCACGGTAGAAATAGCTCAAGCTTTGAAGCAGTTGTGTGTTTTATGCATTTGGAAGGAACAATAAAGGCAAAGTCTCATCTGCAGGGTGGATAAAGCTTCTAGGTGGTCATTAACTGCTTTAACCTCATCAGCAGATGATGGGTTGAGTACACCTGAGTTCCCATAGCTTGATCCCTCACTGTTAAATGGCTTTTGTCTTGACTGCCTTTTCTTTTGAACTTCATTGCTTCATAACATCATGCAGGAATGATGCTTCAAGTGCCTCTTGCCACAAAGGTTACCTTTGTGTTGAAAAATAGCACCAGTCTTAAAGAAACAGCAATTGAGTCTTTATTGCCCTGCGCTGCCTTTGCTGAGACAATTTTAATTAAGGGAAAAACATCCGGGCAAAAAAATAACCTCGTATCTATGAGTATATATCCACCGCAATGTGCTCCCTGAAATGTGTAATATTAAAGCCATTTGTAAGGTGACAGCAGGAGATGTTTAAACCTTATTCTGGAAGTTTGAATAAATCTGTTGCATGCATTTGCACTGCTTTTTTCAACAGAAGCGATCATTTAGTAAGAATTTCCTGAGGAAGGCATCGTTTGTGGCTTCACAATTAACATTTGTCTTGATCTAAATACCAAATGTGGTATGACCCAAATGCCTGGGTCTGGTTGGCGTATTTCACACACGTGTTGGTGAAACAAGGAACGATTTGGAGCCGTTGTGCATTTGGCCAAGGTCCTCACCGGAGCGTTCAATGCTGACTTAATGCAATGGAAAAGGAAAGTCATTTTCTGCTCAGTCTTTAAAAATGCAATTGCAATGAAAAGGCTTCTCTGCGCATGTAGTTTTTAATACTTTTCAATGCCAGGTGCTTAGTAAATGCTTTTTTTTTCTCCCTGTTGTGAAATTACATTTGTTTCAGGGTAAAAACCCCTCTAATGTGTTCTGCAGAAAGTCTCTCTTCCTGGGATATCCTCACTTGAAACTGTTATAAATTGAGCCAGCTCCTGCGAGCTTGGCTACGACGCACCGAGGGAACATCCGTGCTTCAAAACGCCTCTCCATGCTCTGCTTCCCCTCTTTTACCATTTAAAACTAAATAGGTGTACAGCATCGCTGTGGTTTTTACCCCATCACTTAACGGTGTCTGAGTACGATGGTGCAAATGTCTCTCTCATGTTTGCAGGAATTGCTCTTAAGTTTCAAGCGCAGGGTTTCTTGCTCTTTACAGTATCACAGTATGTTTGGGATTGGAAGGGACCTTAAAAGATCATCTAGTCCAATCCCCCTGCTGGAGCAGGAACACCTAGGTGAGGTTACACAGGAACATGTCCAAGCGGGTTTTGAATGTCTCCAGAGAAGGAGACTCCACAACCCCCTCTGCCACCCTCACTGAGAAGAAGTTTCTTCTCAAATTTAAGCGGAACCTCTTGTGTTCCAGCTTGATCCCATTACCCCTTGTCCTATCATTGTTTGCCACCGAGAAGAGCCTGGCTCCATCCTCATGGCACTCACCCTTTATATATTTATAAACATTAATGAGGTCCCCCCTTAGTCTCCTCTTCTACAAACTAAAGAGCCCCAGCTCCCTCAGCCTTTCCTCACACGGGAGATGCTCCACTCCCTTAATCATCTTCGTTGCCCTACGCTGGACCCTCTCCAGCAGTTCCCTGTCCTGCTGGAACTGAGGGGCCACAACTGGACACAATATTCCAGGTGTGGTCTCCCCAGGGCAGAGCAGAGGGGCAGGAGAACCTCTCTGACCTGCTGACCACCCCCCTTCTAACCCACCCCAGGTACCATTGGCTTCCTGGCCACAAGGGCCCAGTGCTGGCTCATGGTCACCCTGCTGTCCCCAGGACCCCCAGGTCCCTTTCCCCTACACTGCTCTCTACTATGTAATTTCCCAGCCTATACTGGAACCTGGGGTTGTTCCTGCCCAGATGCAGGACTCTACACTTGCCCTTGTTAAATTTCATTAGGTTATCCCCTGCCCAACTTTAGGAAGATGGTTTTTATAGTGGAGTTTTATTTACAGTCATCCCGTTGCTACTGTCCGTTCTCACCTCGCCACCTTCATAGATCCCTCTGATTTTGGATGTTCTCTTTTTTCCCGTGTGGTCCAGGTTCCCGGTGCTGTCACACAGGCCGAGGTATTTCCTTCTGTCCTTCAAAGAAACCAAACCCCAAACCAATAGATATTAGTACTCATGTCACTATCGCCTATTGATACGTCACCTTGGGCTTTTTCCAGCAGGTGTTGCTTGTGTCTTCCCAGTTTGAAAGATGAAGTTAGCTTTTTCTGGGATGAACTTATTTAAATTGTATGAGGCATCACTTTTATATTTAAGCTCATGTGATACTGATGACACATCCAACTTTTGCTCTTCCAGGAGAAGGGTTTTCTCCATCTAAGCGACTTTTCTTTCTGATTGACATCATTCCTGGTTGCCATGGGATGTTCTGACATCATAGTCACTAACACCAAACTGGGGGTGACGGAAAGGTCACCTCTCTGCCCATGCCCCCAGCACTTTAATTAACCATCAGGACTCCAGCTGATCATGTGAGGAGGTAATTGGTTCCCCCTGAAATACTGAACCTTTGATTTTTCAATAAACGTCCCCACCTGTGGGCTGTGGAGCTGCAGGATGGGGATGGATTTTTCCCTACTGGTCGTGAGTGCTTGGACCTGAAATGTGTTCGCTATAGAGTAATTCCATGATTAAGCTTGGTCAGGTCTAAATACTTTGTGAAAGAGTGACACCAGTGGGACAGAACTGCTGAAGTCGAATGCACTCGCTATGTCACTTTTCTTTAGTCTCGCAAGAGGAAAACATTAAATGTGAAGGTAAAGGCAGTAAATTGGGATTGTGACACCGCCTCCTGGGATCTGTTCCTGCGGTGATCTGTGGGGGGCAGTGCCCTTCTTTCTTCTTGCCTCCCAGTTTTTGTCCCTAATTCTGGAGGTCCCTGAGTTGCTCCCAAGGCTTCCTATTGATTTTTCCTTAGGAGGCGCTGAGAAATTAAAATTGGGGAAATTGCCAATGGCTCTAATGAAGGGAATGGTGCTGGGGCTCCGATATCAAACCTCATGAGAAGTTCTCCTGCCCCTCTGCTCTGCCCTGGGGAGACCACACCTGGAATATTGTGTCCAGCTGTGGCCCCTCAGTTCCAGCAGGACAGGGAACTGCTGGAGAGAGTCCAGCGCAGCCACCAAGATGCTGAAGGGAGTGGAGCATCTCCCGTGTGAGGAAAGGCTGAGGGAGCTTGGGCTCTGGAGCTGGACAAGAGGACACTGAGGGGTGACTCATTCATGTCTACAGATATATAAAGGGTGAGTGTCAGGAGGATGGAGCCAGGCTCTTCTCAGTGACAACCAATGATAGGACAAGGGGTAATGGGTACAAACTGGAACACAGGAGGTTCCACTGAAATATGAGAAGCAACTTGTTCCTGGTGAGGGTGGCAGAGCCTGGCCCAGGCTGCCCAGGGGGGTTGTGGAGTCTCCTTCTGTGCAGACATTCCAACCCGCCTGGACACCTTCCTGTGTAACCTCATCTGGGTGTTCCTGCTCCATGGGGGGATTGCACTGGATGAGCTTTCCAGGTCCCTTCCAACCCCTGACATTCTGGGGTTCTGTGATTCATCTTTCTAAACCACCTTTCATCTGAGTTGTTGCTGGTGATATTGGTCTATTCCCATGGCTTGGATTTTGTGTTCTGGGATACGGGTCTCACAGAAACAGAAACAAAGACTCTGAGTGTCACTGAGGTAATTTCAGTTTTATCTTGCTCCGATTGCTTCACTTACTAGTGTAGAGTGAGGAAAGAGTATTGTTCCAGAAAACAATCTAGAAAGGCATTAAAGAGCGGATCTGAAGCCTCTGTCCTTTTAAGAGGGAGTAAATGAGGTGTAGCTTGAGGCAGTTTTGCTCCTTAAAACAGTCTCTGATCTCTGGAGTTGTGGGGTTTTTTTATATCGCCCCCCCTAATCGGGATGGCAAATGTTATAATCAAAATCAGGTCACAAGAGACCGATGCACGAAGGAGCAGCTGTTGCATGCAGTCATGCACAATATTTCTGTGCTAGAAAATGATTCATTTAGTCGGTGTAATATATATGGAAATGTGCTGCAGGAGCACTGCTGAAAATAACCTATTGTGACCATACAGCCCCAACAAAGCTGCGTTTTGATTTGTGGGTTCTACGTACCTTTTCCCTTTTATGATATGTCAAATAAACATAGGCAATCTACCTTTTAGTTATTTAGCTTTACTTGACTGTACTTAATCTGTTTATGCTTCTTTTAGGCTGACATATCTGAACCCAACACCTTCAGCACAGAAAGCATAAGCTGAATGAACGTGACGACTGGGAGTTGTATGGCAAGAAGATTAAATCCTGCTGTAGAAGTATTCTGGATGAACAGATAAAGGAGGTGGAATAAAGAGAATGAACGGCAGGAACCATTTCAGAGGTCTCATAATATTCTGAAAAATCGGAGTTGAAAGGGATTTTTACTTTTCTTTTTGATTCAAGTAGAACATTCTGTGTTTTCATCTCAAAGCCTTTTGGGGAGTTCCTTAGTGCTAAAGCTGCTTTGCCCCCACCTTTTCTTTATTGTAACGGCCTTTGAAGTCCTCTTCAAAGATGAAGCCAAACTTCCCGTTTATTCTACAGACTGTAATGAATATCCAGTTTTGTTGAAGCAATTAGCTCGGTGGGGTGATTTCTGTTGCTGTTTTACAAGAAGTTCCGAAATCCTGAGCGGTTTAGACATGTTTGGAAAAAAACCCACCAAGCCAACAGCTGTGCATTGGGCTAATCTGACAGAATAGCAGCTGTCATAACAAAAGCAGAGCTGGTTCAAACACGGCTTCTTTGTGTAGTGATTGTAAATGATTTAAAGGGAAAAGGTTATTTACTGGTTGTGTCATGTTGAGCTGTGGGGCTGGATAAGTGGCTGTTCGCTTGGTTTGTTTGGTATATGATCCCGAAGAGGTGAATGGGCTCTTCACCAGGTCTTTATTCTCGCTCAGAGACTCTAATGGGGTTGGTTTGCTCCTGGTTTTGTTGGCCGTCCCTCTGGGTTTCCGGGCCCGTGTTCTGTAGGTTCCCGTCTGGGTTGACGGTGACTCCATTCACCCTGCACACAAACCACATTGGGAACCAAGAAATGCTCCAGTCCATGCACAAGAGGGTAATTAAGTAATTGTAAAGATGGCCTGAAATGGAGCTTTTTAAAGTACTGAATTATGCAAGCTGGTGGAGATATTTCAGGTTAAATCACTCGTGTTTTAAGGCCCTTTTTTCCCCTTTCTCCTCTTTCAGATGGAAGCAGGGGAGTAACCTTTGAAACAGAAGACGTCGAAGTGACAGCGGCCTGTGCCTCTGGCTATGCTGGAGTAAGTCATCTACTAATGCATGAATATTTTATGTATCTACAGCTAAATGAAGGAAATTGCAAGTTGATATAAACTGATGTGCCTTGTATTAGCTCACGACAAATGCAGCAATTACCTCCAATCAGTTCATTATAGCATCCTACAGCCTGCCCTCCACTTCCTTGAGCTTTCTTTTAGAAGAGGAGGATTTGTTAAACTCGCAGTTCTCCGGAGCTGCTTTTTGAAAAAGTCCTTTGTTGTTATGCTATTGGAAAATATATTGACCTTTAATACCATAGCGAAAGCCCTTGGTGTTCCCTCAGCCCATCTGCTTTCTCTTTTATTTATAGTCCTCACACCTGGAAATGTATGAATATCGGATGAAGCTTCTCTTGCCCGATGAAGATTACAGCCTTGTTGAGATAACAGCAGAGGAAAGTATCTGTACTTGTTACACGTTCATTTTGTTATGTCTTTGCATCGAGCAATCCCGAAATCCACAAGTGAACTTCAGTTGGGTTTCCCTCCCTGTTTGCTGTCTCCCAATTATTTCTAGCAATGGCTATTAAAGGAGGCCAGGTTATTTTGTAATAACAGAACATTAAATGCATTACTTGTACTCCATCTATTTGGATGATGTAGTCGCTTTCAGTGCGTATTAAATATGTTCATTAGAATAATTGTGGCTAACAGCAATACAAATTGGTGCCGCTTTATGAGCCGTCTCTCTCACACATAGATTTGTAAATATGAAAGAATTAGGTAGAGGATTGCTAGTTAAGAATAGAGCACAGAGGTTGTACTTTATCATTAATTAGTCTAATATCTTAATCTAATATCTTCAGGCTTGCTTTACTCTTCACTTATGGAATTGAAATTATTTCCGGCTTTTAGTTACACACGCTTTGATCAACTTTTCATTGTAACTGCATGTGTAGGCTTATGAGAAAATGGTAAGAAGTTTCCCATTTAGATCAGTATAAATAACCAGAACATGGTCTGTGTTGCACAGTGTTCACGACTTGGTGGTAACTCACGATATGTGGCTTTAAATCCGTGCCCGCAGCCCACATTAATGAGCCTGTCTGGACATATTAACAGGTAGAAGAAATACTGCCGGAGGATGAGTTGCTGGTAACAGCCCAGCTGCAGGGGCAGGAGAGGTCGGCTCGAATCGCTCCCCATGGTGGTGGTTTCAAAGCTATTTGCAGAACAAAGGTATTAAGGCTCTGTTAACCCCCCCATAGTCACCTCTGGGCGCAAAACCCTTCCCAGGTACAACCCTCAACCTGGTGCCCCATCCAAACGAGTCACGGAGTCTCATTTCACATTCTAGCACAGCAACTCATCCTGTGGTCTCTTAGTCAGCCCTTAAGCTTAGAAATCTTCCACCTTATCACAATTTCTCTAATGTGCACTTCATGGTGTCAAGATCCAGAGTCAACTCAGAGCAAATGAGCTTGTTCATACCTGAGGAATTTAGGCGGAGGAGCCAAACGTTCCCCTCGGGCTGTTCCGCTTCCTCCCAGCAGAGTGTGTAAACTAGAAGATATAACCTAGAAGATGCTTATCTTGGATTCGCTTCCTTTTGAAGCAAATATTTAGTATATTTATTGTAGGCTAAATTCCACTTTGCATTTCAAGTTCAGCCATGGATCATCTTGAAACGGGTGATGCTGAATAGATCTTTTTGCCCCAGCACTTACATGTGTCATGTTAAATGTAAATACTCCGAGAAGTACAGTATTTAGGCTTCAGCCCTAGAAATGGACCCTGTTGCATAATGTTCTACACGGTGGCTAAATCTTTGGCTCAAGATTTGTCTTTTTGTGGCACCAGCGCAATGAGTGAGACCTTGGAGCATTAATGCACCAGGGATGCTGTTTATAGCACCCTTCTCCTTGCACGCAGATGAGTTTGAGCTGCTGTGATTAGACGGCGTGGCCAGAGGCAAAATGCCATTTATTGTGCATTACTCACCGACTTGTGCAATAAATTAGTTCGAAGTAGTATTTCTTTTTCTATCAGGATGAGAAAAATGGTAGACAAGAGTCCAATGACCTACTGAACACCAGTTAATATACCAGAGGTATCAGTGTTACAGCAAGCTGCAGGCAACCAGCTTTTATTTTAACTCAATTTCTTGATTTTTAAATACTTTATGAAGGTGGGGTTTGGTTTTGTGGTGGTTATTTTTCTTTGAGTTTTTTTTTCTGTTATTTGCAGAACAATCCACTTTAAATGAGATTATTTCAAGGCAGCTTCCATTTGCTGACTCACTGCCCAGCAAGTACCACGGTGTTTGTTATGTGTGGGCACCATCCCCATCACAGCCCTGTGATCATCAACGGGCATTTCTCCTCTTTATTGGTCTTGTTCTGGTAACGCCAGGACCTCAAAAGATGAAGCCCCTTCCCTCTCAAAATGAAGGTGGCTTTGTTCTAGTCATCTGCAGCTTGTTGGGTAGCTTTGCTTGCTAGAAATGAAAAGCTTATGCATGAAGCTCATTGAACCTCTCGCCATCATTTCTTATTCCAGCAGATGAGTGAAACATCTGGTGATGAAACTGAGGAAGATGATGATGGAGATGAAACGCGGTTTGGTGTTTCTTCGCGCCCCAGAGTCAGGTACCATGCATTTAACCTGTCTTTTCCTCTTCTCATCAACCACCTTTCCTTTGGTTTGTTTGCCCATTTCAGAGAAATTCCCTCGTGGTTACCTATAGATTAACATCTGGGAAAGCACAGGGTTTGTGGGAATTCTTGCTTAGAAAATAAAGCTTTAGCTGAGAAATTTCTGGAGCTGGATACAAAAAGCCTTTGTGAAGTTGAAGAGTGCCTGAAGTGCAACATTTGGCTTTCAGCTGGGATTCCTATGAGCCCACTGGGGTTATAAACAGCAAAGAAGTTGTTGCTGCATGGCCTGGAGGATTCAGAAATGCAGCTTCTGCCCTTCCCTGAGCAAAACCAACACTTATCAAAGTTATAACAGCACTTGTGATGCTGAGAAAACCTGCTTTCCTATAAAGGCATTGCCTGGCTCAGGCGACACCATTTCAATAAGCCTGTTTTAACAGTGCATTAAAGGTATTAGCAATTGGTGGTGGGGACCACTTACTTTAATGGATGAACTCGAGATGCACTGTAAATGTGGGTAGCCTTCTTACAATTCACTGTGTAGGTACTGAAAGCAGGGCAGATCCACAGAGTCCTTAGAGTCTCTTGCAGGTATGAGCTCCTATTTACAACTTGGTAAAAATACACTCCCATTCTTGAGTTTTGCATGGACAGAAGGAAGCCTGGGAAACTGCCTTGTGCTGCTGGTAGAAAATCATTAAAGGTTGATATTTTTCTTTGCATGGGAATATATGAATCAAAAGGGGTCCTTGACCTGTAGATCTTGCTCCAGTTAGAGGCAAAGCAGAGAAATGTGGTTCTAGTGCTGCCTTCCTATCAGTTCTACAGCAGTGGATATCAAGCAGGTCCCAGGACGCCAATGCCATTCCTGTTCATTCCTTCCATGCCATATCATAGAATCATTTCAGTTGGAAGAGACCCTCAGGATCATCAAGTCCAACCATAACGTGACTCCAGCACTAACCCATGTGCTGAGAACCTCGTCTAAATGTCTTTTAAACCCCTCCAGGGATGGTGACTCCAGCACTGCCCTGGGCAGCCTGTTCCAATGCCCCACAGCCCTTTGGGGAAGAAATTGTTCCCCACATCCAACCTCAACCTCCCCTGGCGCAACTTGAGGCTGTTTCCTCTTGTCCCATCACTTGCTACTTGGGAGAAGAGCCCAACCCCCTCCTGGACACCTTTCCCCAGGGAACCCCAGGTGTCCAGTATAAGAACTGGGCAGCACTGGATGACTCTGGATTATCCCTCTGTGCCAGCTGCATGAAGTTGGTACTTGGGTTGACTTCACAAGATTGTTGGTTTATAACCAGAAGATTTGCTGTGTAGTCTCTCTTTATTTTTTTTTTAATTCTGCCCTAATTGCAAGATTAATTTCTCACTTAACACTAGTTTTCTGAGTTTAGAAGACAATAGACATTGGCTCTGTAAGGTCAGCAATGAGAATTCAGGGTGCCTGAAACAGCTTTATTTTCCCCTCCTAGATCCAGCAGGAAAAGGCTGAAGAGGCAGCCACCAGATCAGAAGAACATGAAGGCGGATGAAGCGAAAGAAGAAAGGTTGATGCTGGAAAAGGTGCCGAACCGAGCAGAAGTAGCACAGGACGAGACCACAGAACCTTCGATATCCATACTTGTGAGGTTCCTGATAATTATCATCTTTCTATTTGTGGTCCTCCTGTATAGAGTTAAGGAACGCTAATCCAGTCTGCTCAGAAACCTCATCCTGGCACGAAAATAAAAGCACTGTCCTGATGACACAAACAGTGTTTAGCAGTGGTTACAGATGCACTTTTTTCTCCCTGCTACTTGTGGACAAGCTCTTCGGGCGGTGAGTTAAAGGCTAATAGGAGGGCGGAAAAAGCCTGTGACTTGTCTTTGCTGGGTGTTCACTGCACACGGTGGCTCTGAACTCTGAGCAATGTGACTTACTGCACCGCTGCTCCTTTGCTGGAGTGAAGTTCATGGCTTTTGTGCCCCAGCTGGAGAGTTTATTCACTCGGAGGCATTGAGAGTTGTGCGTGGTTTTTCCTAAGCTGCCTGTGGCTGGGATTACTGCATCATTGAGAACTTAACAGCTTCTCTGGGCTCTGGTTCTCTTATATTTGAGAAACACCAGATATAAGTTGGTTTCCTCCCAGCCTCAGGTGATGATACCGACTCCCTGTCACTGCCTGGCCTCCTTCAATGAAGTTGTACTGACCTGTAAGCCTCATTAATGTTGCGTTTGGATTAAAGATGCATTTCTCTTAACTCAAAATGAGAAGACACAAACAGCTTCCTCCACCCCCAGAGAAGTTCAGCTTGTGCCAAGGCTCCTGAAGCTCTGTGGAAATGAATAAAGCAGCGTAGCGATCGTGCCAGAACGGAGTAGGAATGGATTCCCCTTCCCTGGGGAGCGAGTTTAGAACATATCGTGCTTGTTCATTTTATTGAACTGATCATCAATGCTAATAATCAGCACGTAGGTGTTGTCTGTGCTGGGAGAAGGTGAATTGTGCCCATTTCCCCCTGACCTCACAACCCCAGCCACTGAAAATTATAGGTAAAGGGGGTACCTGCTTTAGGGGGGGACTGTTTTGAACACAGAGAATAACTAAATGTTTTCTAGGCTCACAAGCAGTAGCAAAGATGCAAATGAAGAAAATAAGGATGGAGCAGGGCTCTGTTCTTGCCTGCCGTGTACAAATATTGAGGACTGTGCTGGGACTGCTCATCATAAGGTCACCGTGTGGTACAGCAGCACAATGAGTGAGACCTTGGAGCATTAATGCACCAGGGATGTTGATTATAGCACCGCTGTGTGCACAAGCACAGGCACGTCGCAACAAGAGCCAGAGCCCACAAATGCATTGCAAAGAGCAAGTTTTATTTTAGTTACCTCTCTATTGGGGGATCTCCATAGCTGCACCTGAGCTCCCCGACAGAGGCAGCCTAAGCAGGGACACAAGTGCTGATAAGTTTAGCTTTGCTGGAAGATCATTAGGCTGGCTACGCTCACCTATATTTAAAGGCTTAGAGCAGATGCAGCTTCTTGCTGTGCTCTGCTCTTAAAACACAGCAAGAATCTCGGACATAAGGTACTGTAGGGTTTCTCTCAGGTTATCTCACCCAGAGGTTCTACTTGTCGAGCACACAAGGTCAGTGAAACAATGAGTGTGATGTATGTGCTGTCTTTACAGCCCAGCTGTGGGTCACATGAGCGTGTTTACCTTTCTCCTCCTCGCCCAATCTTCCGCAGTTCCCCTACATTCCACCCCCTCGCCCAAGGGACTGGCTTTGCTGGGGCTGGAATAGCCATAGGTGTTCACATGGGCGTGTAAAGTTCAGAACAGAGCCATTTACAGAGATACTCAACAAACACATATACATCTATAAAGAGAGAAAAGGAACAAATACATGTGTGCAAGAATAGGTTGCATCTGGTGTCCTGTCTATCTTCTCAAGGAATGAGATGAGTCTTTCAGCCAGGCACTGTCAGTGTATCGCTTCATTTGACGTGTCAGTCCCAACAGATGTTATCTTCTATTCTGGCTAGTTCATTAGCTGTCTTGAAGCCGCGCTTGCCTTAAAAAAGTCAGGGCAGCATCTTCAGCCACTACTTACCCAAGGGAAAAAGAACAATGAGAAACATTAATGTTTTAAAAAAGAAACCAACCAAAAACCCTTGGCATAATCCACATCTGCGACAGGACTATTGCGATAATAAATGACAGTGAGAGATCTGCAGCTATTAGTCTTGTGGAGGTGTGTCCTGCATATTATACTTGTAACGGAGGGTTACAAGGCATGATGAGCAAACCTGTGATAAGGGAAGGAAACAGGGGTGTCTTCTCCTTCCAATAGCACATACGCTGTTGCTCCAGCTCCTTCAGCTGGTATTACTCCGAGTTGGACAACCTGGTGTGGGGTAATTACCCCCACAGACTGGAAAGCCGTGGCCTGTGCTTTCTCAGATTGAACTTCAACACAATGTTGGGTCCGTGACACCAATAAGACCGTTCCAATGCTGTCTCATCTAGACAAAGCACAAGTAGTCATTGAAGATACCTGAAATACAAGAACTCGAGAGTCCGATATTAGCAAAGGATGCAACATAAGAGGAGAAGTCGGAGTACACAACCACACAGCATCCTCAGGAGTTACTATGTGGACTTTCACATCCAGATTAATAGGTTGCGGTCCCACTTCGCAATCCATTGGGGTGAGTAATTCCATTTCCCCTGTAGTTAGTATTTTGGGAGAAATACCATCTGGAAGGATTTCAATCCGCACTGGGGATGTTGTGATGCTATCAGAAGGTGTTTGATTATGGATAATCCAACTGTTAAGCAAAAAACCTGCTTTAGTCAGATGTGGGCTCCAATGTTGCACAGTTTTAGTACTGGTTAGTTTTTTCAATTGTTCCTTCAACATCCCATTCATCCTTTCAATTAAACCATTGGCCTGGGGATGATATGCAATGTGAAACAACCAGTCTATCCCTAACCCTCGAGCCCAGTCTTGTACATTATGTCTACTAAATTGTGTCCCTTGGTCACTCTGTATTTGATGGGAAGGTCCATAGTGATGGATGAGTTGTTCTAGCGCCTCAATTGTATTATGCTGATTAGCATGTTTAGTGGGCTTGGAAAATAATAGCCCTGACACTATATCCACAGCAGTGAATACATATCGCCACCCCCTAGATGGGGGTAAGGGGCCCACATAATCAACTTGCCAGGTATTCAAAGCCCACTGACCACGCTTTATCTGTCCCCACGGCCTACATAGTGCTCTCAGGTGTAACCCTGTACAAGTAGCGCAATTATGTGCACATGACATATAAGCATGTAGTGGCAAAGGGGTTTGGTTATGAGTAATGTCCCATGCACGTGCAGTAGAAGCCGAGCAATGACCACAAGCAATATGTGCATGTAAAGCCTGAGCATGTATGTCGGCAGAGGTCATCTCATCTACCTCTCTGCTGTTCTGTGACTCGAGTGAGTCGTCTTTTTGATGAGCTGAAACATGTCTCGCTTTCAAAGGAGATGTCTGTACGTGCTGCCAAATTTGTCACCATATATCTGCCCCCCATTTAGGACATCTTTGTACATGCCAATCGTCCTGGGCCCAGCAGGGCAACCACACTGTGAAACTTTTATATACTACCCAACTATCAGTATATAAATAATGTGCCTTCCCTTCCAGGATAGCAAGGGATGCTGCAATCAGTTCAGCCCACTGACTAGAGGCCTGCACACCCGTTTGCCATAATATTACGCCTGGTAAAGGAGCATACGCAACCGCCCTCCATTGCCTTTGTCCAGCTGCAGTAGATGTTGCACTGCCATCAGTACACCAGGCATCCTCCTTGTGCTCTTCTGTTAACTCGTCGTAAGGGGGAGCCTCCTCCACAGGAGAGGTCGGGATGTCTCCTAGGGGAAGAGTTTCCCCAAGTGCAGGCACATGATTGAATGATATTGTACCAAGAAGGGTGGCATGTGGGGCAGTCACATGTGAGTTTCCTGCTAAGAGCTACTCCTGCATGGGCGCTAACACAGTCATCTGCAACCCAGCCATGAATAGCTATGGGGGTGTGTATGGTTACACTATCTTGACCCGTGATACATGCAGTTTCCTGCAGTGCCCGAACAGCCAGAATCTGTTTTTCCATTGGGGTATCATGAGTAGCAGACCCTTGCAGTGCTTTAGACCAAACCCTATGGGTTCCTTCTGATTTTTTGGTCCAGTTGTCTGCCACAATCCCCAAGAGACTACATCAGCCCAAATTGTTACTTCTAGTTCAAAAGGATATCCTTGCCTGGGAGTATATAATCGTGCATGTTCCATCAAGGCACTTTTACAGGCATCAAAAGCTTCTTGTTGTTGTTCGGTCCACTGCCAGATAGCTTTCTTTCCAGTTAGTTTCTGCAGAGGCCTCATTAAAATTGCCAAATGCGGGATAAAGTCCTCCAATACCCCAGAAGTCCCCAAAAGGTCTGTAGCTGCTTTACCATGGTTGGTACAGGAAACTGCTGAACTGTCTGCTGCACTTTATTTGGCGTTTCCTTAATCTGCCCATGCCAAACGACCCCCAAGAACTGTACAGTGGTACTAGGGCCCTGTATTGCCTTTGGATTGATTGTCCAGCCCCGGTTCTGCAGATGTGACTGCAACGACGCAGCAGTGCTTCCATTTCTTGTTGTGACTCTGCCATGAGCAAGAGATCATCAATATAATGGTATACAGTAAGAGTTCCTGATGCTACATCAGCTGCTACCATTGATGGCATATAGAGGGGCTGTGCTTGTATCCTTGGGGCAGGACCTGAAAGGTATATTGCTTCTGCTGCCAGGTAAAAGCAAACTGGTCTTGACTTTCTGGGGCAATGGAAATTGAAAAGAAAGCATTAGCAAGATCTAGTACCATTCTCCATGGCAATAAGTTCTTGCCAATTTTTTCTAGGAGTGTAACCATATCTGACACCGTAACTGCAACGTGGGGACGACCTTATTCAATTCTCTATAGTCTACAGTCATTCTCCAAATGTTGTCTGTTTTTCGAACAGGCCAGACAGGATTATTGAAACCCGTCATGGTTTCTGTAATGATCCCCAGTTGCTGGAGTGCCCCAATAGTCTTGGTAAGTTCTTCCTCCCCCCCGTGATGCGATGTTGTTTCATAGTCGCCACCTTGGCAGGTGTAGGCAGCACAACAGGATCCCATTTTGGGAATCCACGCCAGACAGTTACAGACTGGATAGCAAATCCAGTGCGTGGAGAGCCGAAAGAAAAACAACCATTTAAGGTTTCGACTGTCCACCCTGCTAGGACATCAGTTCCCAGGATATAGTCTTTAACTGGGGCAATCAACACTGTTGCAGTAAATGGCTTTGCATTTGCGATTGGGAGGGTAATAGTAGCTTGGAGAGCAGGGGTCGGATGTCCCCCCAAACCACAAATCTGTGACTTGTGAACAATCCACTTTGAATGCACAATCTACTTTAAATGAGATTATTTCAAGGCAGCTTCCATTCGCTGACTCACTGCTCAGCAAGTACCACGGTGTTTGTTATGTGTGGGCACCATCCCCATCACAGCCCTGTGATCATCAACGGGCATTTCTCCTCTTTATTGGTCTTGTTCTGATAACGCCAGGACCTCAAAAGATGAAGCCCCTTCCCTCTCAAAATGAAGGTGGCTTTGTTCTAGTCATCTGCAGCTTGTTGGGTAGCTTAGCTTGCTAGAAATGAAAAGCTTATGCATGAAGCTCATTAGACCTCTCGCCATCATTTCTTATTCCAGCAGATGAGTGAAACACCTGGTGATGAAACTGAGGAAGATGATGGAGATGAAACGCGGTTTTGTGATTCTTTGTACCCTGGAGTCAGGTACCATGCGTTTAATCTGTCTTTTCCTCTTCTCATCAACCACCTTTCCTTTGGTTTGTTTGAGAATTCAGGGTGCCTGAAACAACTTTATTTTCCTCTCCTAGATCCAGCAGGAATATAAGATATAAGTTTAGAAGATATAAGTTTAGAAGATATAAGTTTAGAAGACGATATAAGTTTAGAAGACGATATAAGTTTAGAAGACGATATAAGTTTAGAAAATTATATAAGTTTAGAAGATTTGCTGAAGTGAATGAAGAAAGGCTGGAAAAGGTGCCGAACCGAGCAGAAGTAGCACAGGAAGAGACCACAGAAACTTCGATATCCATACTTGTGGGGATCCTGATAATTATCCATTTGTGGTCCTCCTGTATAGAGTTAAGGAATGCTAATACAGTCGGCTCAGAAACCTTGTCTGGGGAAGAAAATGAAAACACCGTCCTGCTGACACAAACAGTGTTTAGCAGTGGTTACAGATGCACTTTTTTCTCCCTGCTACTTGTGGATAAGCTCTTCAGGTGGTGAGTTAAAGGCTAATAGAGGGGTGGAAAAAGCCTGTGACTTGTCTTTGCTGGGTGTTCACTGCACACGGTGGCTCTGAACTCTGAGCAATGTGACTTACTGCACCGCTGCTCCTTTGCTGGAGTGAAGTTCATGGCTTTTGTGCCCCAGCTGGAGAGTTTATTCACTCAGAGTCATTGAGAGTTGTGCGTGGTTTTTCCTAAGCTGCCTGTGGCTGGGATTACTGCATCATTGAGAACTTAACAGCTTCTCTGTGCTCTGGTTCTCTTATATTTGAGACACACCAGATATAAGTTGGTTTATGAGTTCAAGTTTAGAATTTTAGAAGGTATAAGTTCAGAAGATGTCAGTTCAGAAGATGCAAGTTCAGAAGATTCGCTGAAGCTTAAGAAGAAAGGCTGGAAAACATGCTGAACCGAGCAGAAGTAGCAGAGGAAAAGACCACAGAACCTTCGATATCCATCCTTGTGGGGATCCTGATAATTATCTTTCTAGTTGTGGGGATCCTGATAATTATCTATTTGTGGTCCTCCTGTATAGAGTTAACAGACACTAACATATTCGGCTCAGAAACCTTGTCCTTGGAAGAAAATAAAGCACTGTCCTGCTGACACAAACAGTGTTCAGCATCCACCTTGTCCTTCCTGGGGTGGTTTTTTGGGCTGTTGCAGCGATCTGAGCAGCTCAGGTTCTGCCCCTTTTTCCCTTTGGCTGCGTGCAACCAGGCTTAAGATCCCGCAGGTGCAGAAGCAATGTTTCTGCCAACCTCTAAGGAGCAGAGGGATGTGTAAGGGAGACCCTGGTCAGAGCTTCTTGCTGGAAATGAATCCCTGTGGATGGACACGTAGAGTTTTGGTGACTTGTGGCAAAAGCCTCATAGGACAGAGCCAGGAATAGAACTTAATTCAGGGAGTACTGGGCGAAAATACATTGTTATAGATTAATACGCTTGCCCATGAATTTAGCTTTGGGGATCAGCCAAAGAGAGAGATTGTGAGAATGGAAGTGTTTCATTACGCCAGCCTTTGAAACAAAGCCGCTTGAGTTCTGAGAGCTTTTCCTTTTCAAACTACTCTTTTTTACTTTCTTTTTAAAGCACAGAATGTTTCAACATTTAACTGCCAAAGGAAAGAGAAACAGTGTTCTCTGCAGTTTAAATGAACTTTTTTTGGGGGGGAAAATTAGGAGTTAATTCACCAAAATTTATTAAAAAAAATCTTATTTCTTTTATAGAAAACCAGAATTATGCAGTGATTTTTTTTTTTAATCCACATCCCCTTTAAATCCATTCTTTACATAGTCTGCTCTTGTCTTTTATTGCTGCCTGGTCCACGAATGATTAACTTTCGCTTCCTTTGAAGACTAAAGAACAAAAGGCCGCTGTTCAGAGTCCCTTGTCTTGCTCAGGCATTCAGCTCCAAGAGACAAAACCCAAAGTACTTTGTACCCTGTGCTGGAATACATTTGCTCCAGTGAACACAGGAGAGATGCAGCTTGTGATAACCGCAAACCAGTGTGTTATCTCAGTGCTTTATTATTCTGCTGTGTGAAGATCGGCCGTCGCCAGTGCTATACCTTGCATAAATCCTCTTTAATAGTCGTATATAAACACATCCTTATGTTTTGTCCTTATAAAAAGCGCGCATGGAAAGTTACACGTGCTGATGTGGAAGCACGGGAGGAAAATACACCCGCGATTGTGCGAGGGCTAATTTTACACGTGCTCATATTAAGCACGGAAAGTACGCGTGTGTATATGCATGTATAAATACACGTGCAAATGTGCACGGAAACAGGTACACTCGCAATGCTGCGGGGGTTAACTTACTCACACCCGTGGCGACAAAGCAAGCGGAGTCTCCATACTGCGTGGGGGGGGGGGTTCTCGGCGGCAGCATCTGGCCCGTCCCCCAAGAGACCCGCGACAATGGGCGGAGTCTCGACGAGAGTCCCGTTTTTATTGGCTGATCAGGTCTGACTGTGGGCATTCCAGAAGCTTCTCTGCACCCCCACATTGGCTATGGGGGTGCCCCTGAAGCCTCCAAACATCCCCCACACTGGCCACGGGTGCCCAGCGCCTCGGCGCTCCCTTCTCCTAACGGCCCTGGGCAGGGGCTCTGGGGCCAAACAAAAGAAGCTGTTGGCCTCAAACAGCACAGAGAGAGGGAGATGTGTCTACTCCTTCCATAGCGAAGGAGAGAGGGGGGGTTTGCATCCTGCCACACAAAGCCACACACATCCATAACCTAACTAGTTAGCTTAAAGCTCATTCATGCTGCTGCAGAAATTACTGGAGTTAATTTTGAACGTTACCGTGCATTTATTTCTTAGTTTTTGCCCAGCAACTGTCTTTTCCAAGTGCCTGTCTGGCCCGAAATGATGTCTCTGTGTGTTTGTCAGACGGGCAGACACAGCTGGTGGACTTCTCCCACTGGGTTATATATTCTGATGGAGAGATGCTGAAGCTCTCGGCTCCTGTCTCCGCGCATTAAGGTGACTCTCTGTGCTGTAACAGGCTCAGGGCCCTGCAGGAGGGCGAATTAATTAATTAACTAGTTAATTAACTGTCGTGTTGCTAAATGTCTGGGAGAAATGACAGGGGAGGAGTGAATGGTGGTGCCGAAGCATGGCTGCTGTGGTCAGCAGTGCCGGGGGGTGCATTGGTCCTCTTGGATGTGTTTACCCTTTATATACAAGATCCTGATCGTTCCTAAAAGAAAAGTCTTGTACTTGGGATGAAAACACAGCACGGGGAGCCCAACGCAGCCACCAAACAACAGGTGAAACGGGCAGGTGGAAAGCAGGAAGGAAAATGAAATGCAGATGAAAGGCTTGAGATCAAACAGCAATGTGAAAAAAACCAACCCAACCAACCAAAAAAAAACCCACCCGAAACCTATAATAAATAATCTAAACCAACCAACCAAAAATCCATCCGGGACCAAAACTCGTGGTTTAACATGGGGATGGAGAGGAGCTGCCAGCCCTGTGACTTGAGCTCCAGCTTATCTCGTCAGCCTGGGTTTAAGCAGGGAGCTCATGGGCTTGCTGGAGACCTTCCTTCTCATCTCTAAACAGTCTGGTAAATAGTAATAACTTCCTGAGTGTCCAATAATGCCAGACTGCTAATAGCCCCCATGTTAAAATCCGGTTTGATGGGGTCTTTTAAAGTTTCTTAAGAGGTAAATGCCTTTGTAATGAACATCTTAATGTTAGATTGGCCCTGTGCTTGATGTTTTTATTTAAATGCAAATTGAATCCTCCCACTGGAAAGCTAAGAGGAGATTAAAATAGCTGGTAGGGGATGAGAATTTGCTTTATGGAGAGTCATTTGCCTCAACTTCTTGTTGGTTTCCTCATTTTTCTTATTTTATGGCTAGAGCTGCTATAAAATAGCTCCATGTCTCAACCAGCACAAGCTATCGGCAACAACAACCCTTTTCTGGATCGTGATGGGTCTGAATTGGGGTCAACAGCAAGCGGTTTTTGCAAGCCAGGGCTGAACTTGAAACCTCCTTCAGCCACCCCTGGGGACTGTCACTGGTCCAGGGAAGTGGCCACCAGAGAAGTGAGTCCCCTTTGAAACGGGAACATGAGATTTTCCAGCTCGAGAAGCTGCGGGTTCAAAGGCTGTTGAGTGTTTGAGCACCTGATGCTCAGGTATGCTCAGTCACGCTCTGGATCTGTGGGGAAAGCTCTATGAACACAAGGCTGGAAAGAGCAGAAATCCCGGGGGGGTGTCAAGAACTTTGGGAGCTCAGGGGGTTCCTGAAGGATTTAGAAACATCTCCTGGGTTGAACTGCAAATGCATCTCTGGGGAAGAGCTTTGAAGCTCAATGTAAGATGCATTGGAGGGATCTTTCTCTTTTGGCTTTTGCTTATAAACGATATTTTGTTCTGCAAAGTTATTCTGCAGCAATTTTAGGAGAAGAATAGAGAAGCAGGTCAGGGATGTGAAAGCCTGGGGTGGTCAGTAGGCTGGGAAATGGGGACCCAAAGCATCCCATGCCCTACTGCTGCCTCTGCAACCGTGGGGCAAAGCGTCCCCCAGCTCCCAGTCCCAACTGGGACCAGCCTGGGGCAGCCCCTCCCGAAGTGGGGAACCCCACATTTGGGGCTCTCCCTCCTCTCAGAGGCAGCTCCTGCTTTCTAGCTCCTACTCCCCTATTTTTGTCCGTCTGTCTCCCTTTTCGAGGAGTTTCGCTTTGGCAGGCGGGGAGGGCGGCGGGGGGAGAGCCTGAGCTCCAGAACATCCTGTGCGAGCGTGGGGAGCCATAAAAGGCTTAAATACGGCTCTGTGTTACAGTGTGTACACACACACGCACGCACACCCCCGGCTGCCGCCGCCGGGGGAAAGACCAGATGGGGAAACACTCTCCCTCTAATTGTCCTACATCTCCGGGAGGGTGAAGATTAGGGCTGCTGGATTTATGCTGAATTTTGTTTTAATTTTGTATTCATTTTGTGCCTTTCCTCGCATCCCTCCCACGCAGCTTTCCCAGCCCCGGCGGCTCCCGGCGCCGCTCGCGTCCCCCTCGCCGGTGCGGGGAGGGAGCTGGGGGATGCTCTGCGGGAACCGAGGATTCGGGTGTCGCGGTTGAAGAGCGTTTCTCGCAGCCGCGCTCCCCCCGCCCTGGACCCGGCTCCCCGGGGGCTGTGAGTACACCCGAGCAATGCGGGTGGGCGGGAGGGAAGGAGGGGGTTTCTCGCTGGAGGTCAGCGGGTTGTTTGGGGGGGATGCTTTGCAGGAGGACGGCTTTATCCCCGTGTCAGGCCAGGCTTTTCATAAGCAACCAGAAACAAAGCTTTGAGTTTGTGTTTCCCCCCCTGCAAAAGTGGGTTAAGGAGGATGCATTTTATATGTTTTCCTTTTGTTTTCTTGATTTTTTTGTCCCTTCCCCCCCGTAGTCCCCAATCCCACCTTTTCAGCCCCTCTCCCCAGCCAGGCCCTGCCTGCGATGGGTGCGGGCGCTGAGCTCCGCCACTTGAGATCCTGCCCAAGCTCTTTACATTCGCCGCCGGAGAGATGCAGCCTAAATACAGAGTCGCAGGAGCTTTATAAACGTACCCAGTGAGACTGCAGGGCTTGAGAAAGACCTTCTGTGTATAACCCGTGTGAAAGAGAAGCAGTTTGTGCAGAGCAGAGGGCGAGGGGGGGATGCAGGATGCTGCTGGGTGCTGGACCGGGGCACCCATCGGTCTCTCAGGTGGGTTGTCTTTTCTCTTGATGAAATTACAACTCTCTTGAGACAAACTGCAAGGTGAATAAATCTTACCTCGTTCTGCTGACTCTTTAGCCCACCTAGGAAACAAACAAATAGGATGGGCTATTTAGCTGTGCTAATGAGTGTCATAAAATGAAACCGCTGTTCTCTCTGTCCTGTAGCCTGCTAAAGCTCTCGGCATCTGGCTCCGTGGAATATTCCCTTCCACAGCCTCTCTGCCTTCCTTCTGTTCGCAACCTTGAGAAATTGCATTCGGCATGAGGAGGCTGGAAACCATCTCAAGGGACCAGTAATGGGGGGAAAGGGGTGACGCCGGGGAGGAGGTCGGAGCGGCCCCAGTTTGCTGTCTGCACCTTCAAACTGCACCTACGTACGTCTGCAAAGCGAGATGCACAGGAACAGAAGGGATTAAACGAGCTGCTTGTGAGTGCCTCTGCTTTTTCTTCGCTCGCTACAATTAATTCTCTCATAATTGCAATGCTTTTTCACTTTCCTTGTAACTAAACAGTCTCTTTTGCCAGCTGGGTGATTTGGAGACAAAGGCAGGGAACTAGTGGATTATTTTTTTCCTGGGTAGCTGTTACTATGGCGAGGAAACTTGATTCAGTGTGAAGAGAGGTCAGAAATACCAGACTGAAAATTTCATGCATGTTCTGTTTAAAGCTTCAGCTGCCGGGGTTTGAGCAATGGAGAAGGCACCAGAGTCTCCAGTTTTCAAAGGCTCTTTTTAAAGCCTTTTCTGCTTAAAAGTTGGAGTAATTGAAAAGCTAGACTTGGTGTTACATGACCTTGCGACTGGGACTGTGTAATATTCAAAGCTTATAGACTGTATCTTGTTCTGAGTGTCACCAAGAAATGAGAATGAGCGTTTGGGACAGGAGCTCAGGCTTCTGCTGTGCTGGGGATGTTATAAAGGTGCCAGACTTTGGAAAAGCCCCTGGTCTTTGGCGAAATAAGGATTTATATGTTTTGGGTTTGTATTTTTGTTTGTTACAGCAGAGGTTGGTACATGAGCCCACAGGGCCGGGGCCTCTTGGCTATATTATGTTTATCTCCCAGTGCAAAGGGTGGATACTCCGTTACATTTATGTGCTTCTAGGAGGAAAAGCAGCTCTCTTCTATCACACTGATTAACGGGGAGGGTTAAGTGCTGCTCCCACATCCCAAACTTTTCGGTGCTTTATTTGAGATGCCCTGTATCCTGCTGACTTCCAGCATAGGTGAAAACAGCACAAAGGCAAACAGGGGAAATTCCCAGGGATCTCCCCAGTGTCCCCCCTCCTGGCCCTGTACGATGACTGTTCCTTGGGACGGAACCGTGTTCCCTGCACTGAATCATCTCCTTTTAGCCGCCTTCATTGAGTCTGTGCTGTGTCATCTCTCCCTGCTCATTATTTAATAGAGGCAGCCCAGGCAGAGCTGAAATGAAGCTGCTCGCTCCCGCCTGGTGCTGAGCAGCAGGAGCTGGGGTTTATTTCTTTCTTTTATTCCTCTTGGTGTTTTTGTGCTATTTCCAGCATATTGTTGCCCCTGTTCCTGCCTTTCCCGTGACGCCCATCCCTGGAGCGGTGGGAATCGTTTGCGCTCCGACTGGACGTCAGCCTGTTGGCAGCTCCACAGCCCTTTTGCTCGTATCAAACTGCCCCTGCTTTATCTGGGGTGACATTTTGGTGAGTACAAGAGCGGCTTTTGTTTCGGAAAGGAGCGGTTGCTTTAATAGGCTTCTCTGTCAGGCCACTGGCTGTCTGCATCTGTGTTCTAACCTGCTCCTGGTAACAAGGGACATGTGGGCGTTTGGCAGGTGGGAGACAATACGGGGAGCGGGGATGTTCTGGGATGCGTGTCCTGGCTCTGACCCATTCCTGATGGAAATCTAGGGTCACGCTACTGAAGTCAGCAAAGCCGAGGGTATTTCTGAGGTCAGCTGGTGATGAAGAAGCGTTGTTGTCCCCTGGGTCTTTATGGTGTCCCTGGAACGATCGCTGTTCCCAAAGTAAGGGTGTGAGCGGGTGATGCTCTGCGGGGCACAGCAGAAGTGCTGGAGGCTTTTCTGAGCAAGTGGGACAAACGTGGTACAGGATGGGTTTGCAGTGAGTTGTACCTGCCCTGGGCTGGCTGGGGATTCAGGATCTTTATGTTTATAGCCCAGAGCTCCTCCCTGGGCGGGTCTGTGTGTTATGTGTGTGGCTGGTACACAGTGATGCCTTGGAGGTGGATATGCTCAGCAATAAAAATAGAAGATTTGGGAGTATTTTAGTGGCTTTTCACCTTCTGGGGCTTTTTTGTATTCCCTTGCATTTGGAGACATGTAAATAAGGTCTGTTTTCCTTCCGTGCTGATGCAGCGATGCAATAGTTTGGGTAGTGCTGGAAGAACACCCTGATGGGTGTCAAATCCTGGAGGAAGGCAAGATAGGAAGGAAAGCAACAGCAGCTGCACCGGGCAGCACCCACCTCTCTGCCTTGCTCACTTTAATACTTCTCAGTGTTATCTCTTTTATAAGCCACAAATCATTGCAGGGAATAAATGCTACTAACCCAGGAGCTCTCTGAAATGAGCCCCATGTATTAATAACCTGTGGGGTGGGGGTGGCCTCTCCTTGCGGGGATCATTTGGGTGTTAGAGTATGTACCCATGTACCCATGTTAGAGTATGTACCCATGTACCGAGATGTCCCCCTGTCCTCATAGCAAAGACCATGGGGAGTGTGGGTGAGCACTTAAACCTGGGGTTTCCATCCTGGGCTCAGCACTGTGCTGCCGTCTCCTCCAACAGAAAAGCAATTACCATTCATTTTGATTTTTATGTAGCTGTTTAAGAAAAAAAAAAAAGTTAATGCTTCCAATTTGTCTGGTATAATTAAGCGATAATTCCCTCTGCCTGGGAGGATAACATGGCTGCAGCGCCCGGGCTGGGGGTTTGATCGGCGTATTTTGATGGCTCGCATGGCTTTCTAGGGAGATTCAGGTGATGCTGGAGCGATGGAGACAAAGGAGGCGAGCACGGTGTTTCAGACTGACCTTGATTTTATTTAATGAGCACCAAAGCGAAGGAGAGCCAGTGAGTCATATGCCAAGGCGACTGAATTCAGGCAGAGGTTTGTGTTACTGCTGAGGGTGGTGGCTCCGGATCCGCTGGTTCCTGCTGGCTGGGATCGCAGCTGGGTGGGATTGGATTTGCAGGTCTCTGCTCTGCCTGAGCTCACGAAGGACCTACAGAAATACTCAACCATCTCCAAGAGCTTTAAGTCACGCTCTGGTGTGTCAAAAAAGACATTTTTTTAGACAATTCTGCCGGCGATTTGAATAGCCTTAATAACAGCGGAGTAACCGGCCCCAGCCGTGAGGTTGTGCCTCTGTCAGCGGTCTGAGTGATGCTGATTGTGTCTCATCCCAGGACTGCGCTTAATAGTTGAAGAAATTGAGGCAAAGGGTAGGAAAATGACTTCTCGGGGGTCAGGATGCAAATGTGTCATGCTCCTGGAAATAGGAGCTGGCTCTGCTTTTTTAATTTGCTGGCCCATACTGAATCTGTCCATGGTAATGCATGAAAAATCACCTGGAAAAAAGATAAATAATTCATGAAAGCAATAGCCCAGAGCTGCTTAAACTGCCAAGGCAAAAATCCCCGAGCTGCTCCAGTTGCGGGGAATGATGCACATTGGAGGAGAAGGGGTTGAGAACAGCAGCTGGTGATTTACTCGGTTGTTTGCCCCTTTCTCCCCAGCTGCTGGGAAGATGCAAAGCGTGGTTTGACTTGCTGCTGCTTTCTGTTGTTGCTTTGTGTCCCTTTATCCTGCGGCCCCCACGGTGCCGGGGTCCTGCTGCTCAAGGTTACAGCCCAAGGAGTGTTTATGGCTTTATTAACCATATTCTTTATGCAATAAATAATGTTTAGCCGACTAGTGAAATCTGTTTGGGAGAATAAGTTAAAATAAGAAGCTCTGCTTGGATTGATTGGTGTCAGGCCAGCTCAGACTCGTAGGCTGAGTGGTTTTGATGGATCGCAGTCTAATTCTCTGAGATGATGCTTTTCCATCACTTTCCCCTAATTCACACTTGCAGAGGAGACGTAGGAACCAGAGAAAACTGCGTTCCCCTCCAGCCAGGCCCTGCAGACAGGCAGACAGCCGGGAAGTGAGCAGACAGCCTGCAGCCTCCTGGGTTTGAACGTCGCTTGGGGGCGGAGATGCTCGGGAAACAGGATAACAAACCGACTCCAACCTCTCTTGCCTTTCTATTTTTTCTCTTTTGTTTTATTTTTAGGATCGCTCTCTGCACCGGCTTCTGAGGCAGATCTGGAACTGCAGGATTAATGGAGACGCAATGACAGGTACCGGTGGGTGCTGCTGCGCGTTGGGGGTGGCGCAGGGGCCGGTGGCTGCGGGAGGCTGGTGCTCCCATCCCTGCCAGCAGCTCCGGGTGCTGTTTGTACTTTGTTTGCTCTTTTATTTTAATCTTTTCCCTCTATTTCGCAGCGCAGGGCAGGGACTGATGCTTCCTCACCTCACCGGCCACCATGGAGCTGGCGAATACCAAAGACTTCCAGTGGAAAACCCTCGCCCCGCTCCCCAGCCGCAGGGTCTACTCCACCTTGGTGGAAGCTGGCGGGCAGGTCTTTGCCATCGGGGGCTGCGATGACAACGGGGTCCCCATGGATTGTTTTGAGGTCTATTCCCCCGAGGCCGACCAGTGGACCTCGCTGCCCCCCATGCCCACGGCCCGCGCCGGGGTGGCCGTGGCCACTTTGGGCAAGAGGATCATGGTGATCGGAGGGGTCGGAGTGAATCAGATGCCGCTGAAGATAGTGGAGATGTACAATATAGATGAGGGCAAGTGGAAGAAGAGGAACTCGCTGAGAGAGGCGGCCATGGGCATCTCGGTGACGGCAAAAGGCAAGGAGGGTTCGGTCCTCCCAGGGCAGGGAGGGATGGGGAGGGTCAGCATCGGTTGGTGCATCAGGCACAGAAGCTTTCCTGGCAATGGCATAGGGTTTGTTATTCTCCAAAACCGTTTCTGTTCTTCTAGAAGTTGAACCCCGTGTATTTGTCATATCCCGCTTGCTAAAGGTGGCAGCTGAGAGCATAGAGTCATAGAATTGCTTTGGTTGGAAGAGACCCTCAGGATCATCGAGTCCAGCCATAACCCAACTCTAGCACTAAACCATGTCCCTAAGAACCTCGTCTAAACACCTTTTAAACCCCTCCAGGGATGGTGACTCCAGCACTGCCCTGGGCAGCCTGTTCCAATGCCCCACAGCCCTTTGGGGAAGAAATTGTTCCCCACATCCAACCTCAACCTCCCCTGGCGCAACTTGAGGCCGTTTCCTCTGCTCCTGGCGCTTGTTCCTGGGGAGCAGAGCCCGACCCCCCTGGCTCCAAGCTCCTTTCAGGCAGTTCAGAGATCAGAAGGTCTCCCCTCAGCTCCTGTTCTCCAGCTGAACCCCCCAGGTCCCTCAGCTGCTCCTCATAAATAAAACCAGATAAACCCTGAGGCTGCTCAGTATCATCAGCCCTGGACTATAAAAGGTTGTGGCTGTGCTGGTACCTGGGTTATTTTGGACAGGTCCAAGCTCCAGGGTCTCGAATCAAACTTCTCCAGGGTTTTGTAGCAAATTCTGGTCCTCACATGCAGGTGATGGGCAAATAGGAACGGTGGTGCTGGCTGCGCGAAGCAGGCTGGGAGCACCCCGGCTGAGCTGCAGAGCCAGAAGGGATGGTCTTGGAGCCTCAGAACAGCATTGGTTTGAAGAGCCATCCCTGGAAGTTTGAAGTTTGAAGAGCCATCCCTGGTCCAAACCCAGAAGCAGCCAGGAGAGAGTCAGCTTCACAGTCATGGGCTCAAATCATTGTACAAGCTCCCACGTCGCTCCCCTCTGCAATCCTCACCGCCGCCTTAAATGGGGCTTGTTAAAAGCCTGTGAGGCTCTGCCTTATCAGCCCATCTCGTTGTTTAATTTCCAAGCAGAGATGTGGAACATTGATTTCCTTTAGCAGGCTCTGCTATGCTTTTGAAGAGCCTGGGGCTGGGAGCCGTGTTCCCGAGCAGCGCGCCTGGGGTCAACCAGCTTCCCGCCGGGCCCGGGATTACAAATCTAATCTCCAGGCAGCTTCTTTGAAAGCTGCTTGAGTTGTTTGCTTAAGTGGGTTTAAAAGCTACCGTCAAGGAATGTTTAAAAATAATGTTTACCATCTCGGAGGTGTTTTTCTCTGAGTATAAGCTTTCCTGACTGATATGGCAGGGTCAATTTGGTGTGAGAACAGAAATAGCGGCTCAAATCCTTGCAGCGGGTGGGCTGGTCTTTGCTTTTTCAGCTGCTTCGTAGGGCTGCCCACAAGGGCAAGGCGGCTGTCGCTGTTCTCCTGAATCGAGCCTGTGGGGCTGTAGTGCTTGTTGAAGGAGATAACGTGGGTGTTGTGCAGGTAGGACTTTGTTTTGGAGAGCTGGGTTTGCCATCAGCCAGACATGGATGTAGCTGATATGGATTTGATGCCAGACCTCAGTGGGGCAGAACAGGAGCTGTGTTTCTGATGCATTCCTATAATAATTTTGTGGGGTTTTCTTTATTGTTTTCCCTTGCTTCTTGGCCCTGTCCAGACTACAGAGTCTATGCGGCTGGTGGGATGGGATCCGACCTGCGGCCGCACAACTACCTGCAGCACTACGACATGCTCAAGGACATCTGGGTGTCGCTGGCGGCCATGCCCACACCCCGCTACGCTGCCACCTCCTTCCTGCGAGGCTCCAAGATCTACGTGCTGGGTAAGGAGCATTCCTGCCTCCTCCTCCTCCTCAGGCACTGCCGGGCAGCAGCTCTTTTGATCTGAGTGCTGAGAAACCTCCCTGGAGGTTTGAGGAACACTCCTTCCCATCCCTGCCTGTTTTCTTATACATTTATAGAATCATTTAGGTTGGAAGAGACCTTCAAGGTCATCAAGTCCAACTATTACCCCACCGCTGGCACTGCCCCATATCCCTGAGAACCTCGTCTCTGTCTGTCCAACCCTCCAGGGATGGTGACTCCAGCACTGCCCTGGGCAGCCTGTTCCAATGCCCCACAGCCCTTTGGGGAAGAAATTGAGAAATTCAGAACTGCTAAGCTTGCAGCTGTGGGTTTGGAGCGGGGCTGTTGCTGGGTTTGCATTCACAGCTCCATTGCAAACCCCTGCACCCTCAAACACCCCGGGAGCTCCCAGGTCCCACAGCAGCTCTTGTCTCCCTGTCCCAGGCCCATCAGTGGCTGGCTGAGGGTACAGCTGGTCTTTTCCTGCTCAAATTGCAGTCCCGTGACTGTAGTTGAAAGCCCTTGGACTCAACTAGTGAGTAAAAATACTTTCTATGCTTTTTAGACCAGCAAAGTACCGTGCAGCTTCACAAAGGGTCTGCCTTTGGCGGAGGAAAGACGCGCTGTAGCTGGGAAATGCTGGACTGAGCCTTTTGCAGGGGATGATTTTCAGTATATTTGCCTTACACAAAAGAAAACTAAGGCAGAGAAATGTTGCTGTTAGCTCAGTGGCCAAACAGAATATCAGGATCAAAATGCAGGAGTTCTGATTGCTCAAGCCATCAGACAACCCTGGCTCTCTTTAGGGGTTACCAAAAAAGACTCTTTGATCTATTTTGCAGTTTGCTTTGCTGCTGGCAAACAATTTGTGGGCCCAGTAGTGAGCACAGGCTCTGCCTTCAAAGGCAACACTGAATATGTGAGCCGAGAATAGCTGTATTCATCTGCATCCGAGGGCTGGAAGAATGAAACGCGTCTTTGGCGGTGGGAGCAGCAGCTGCTCTGGCTCTCCTGCTCCATCAGGAGCTCGGGTTCGCTGGATTGCACCGGCCCCAAGCTCATCTGAATTGCAAAGGGCTCCCTAAGCACCCATCCCTGCTCTGCTGTGAATTTGTCTTGATTAAACGGGTGCATATTAACACCTTCCTGCGCTAGCAACCCACTGCTGCCAGCGTGGAGGGAGGCAGAGGGTGCAATGGAGTGAAAAATGCGGTTAAGGAGAAGCGAGCGCAAGGGTGCGAAGGTGCGGGTGACTTGAGAGCTGGGGAAATCAGGCGCTCAGCCTGCCCTGGGAGGCTCCTCTGCTTCCTGCTGCCCATGGATTGGTGCTGTGAGGCAGGTTTGACCCTTTTCCTTCCATCTCCTCCACCCCAGGTGGAAGGCAGTCCAAGTATGCTATCAACGCCTTTGAGGTCTTCGACACTGAGACCAGATCGTGGACCAAGTTTCCCAACATCCCCAACAAAAGAGCCTTCTCCAGCTTCGTGCCTACAGAAGACAAACTCTTCAGTCTCGGGGGCCTGCGGCAGGGCCGGCTCTACCGGCAGCCCAAGTTCATGAGGACCGTGGACATGTTTGACATGGAACAAGGTGGGTGGATGTCCCAGCTCTGTCCTTTCTGGAGGAGCAGGGTGGGTGGCACACAGGGCTTTGCTGTCTTTGCAGAGCTCTCATCTGCTGAGTCCTGGGACCGCTGGCACCTTAAGCCCAGCCTAGAGGAGGGCCTGTGGTCAAGATTAACAAGTCGGGGCAGCAGGGGGGGAAAACCATGGTCCCAAGGCACTGGGTTCACAGCTCCCTACTGATGTGGCACAAACCCCATGACCCTTATGTCATGGGGTTTTACTACCCCAAGGGGAAGCAGCAAAATGATGCTCCTACAAGCAAGTAGGAGGTCAGAGAGGCTGATGGTTTTCTGGGAGTGGATGCTCCTGCAATGCCGGCTCTGTCCTGTCCCTCCCAGGTGGCTGGATGAAGATGGAACGCTCCTCCTACCTGAAGAAAAGGCGAGCGGACTTTGTGGCTGGCTACCTGAAAGGCAGAGTCGTTGTGGCTGGGGGACTAGGTGAGGCACTGCGGATGGTGGGAGCACTTTAAAAGCATCTGTGAGTCATTTGTTATCATCACAGAGGGGAGAGATCCTGGCCCTGGCTGCTCCGGGGAAGCAGGGAAAACGCATCCCATAAGTGAATGGGGTCCAGAGCACAGATGCTGTTCCAGAGGAGATAAGAGATGCTTGCTCCTGCTTCCCAGGTGACCCAGTGCCTCATTCTTTTTTTCATGAAGATGGTGAAGGGAGTGGAGCGTCTCCCGTGTGAGGAAAGGCTGAGGGAGCTGGGGCTCTGGAGCTGGACAAGAGGACACTGAGGGGTGACTCATTCATGGGGATCAATATGGAAAGGGGGAGTGTCAGGAGGATGGAGCCAGGCTCTTCTCGGTGACAACCAGTGACAGGACAAGGGGCAATGGGTGCAAACTGGAACACAGGAGGTTCCACTTAAATTTGAGAAGAAACTTGTTCCCGGTGAGGGTGGCAGAGCCTGGCCCAGGCTGCCCAGGGGGTTGTGGAGTCTCCTTCTGTGCAGACATTCCAACCCGCCTGGACACCTTCCTGTGTAACCTCATCTGGGTGTTCCTGCTCCATGGGGGGATTGCACTGCATGAGCTTTCCAGGTCCCTTCCAACCCCTGACATTCTGGGATTCTGTGTTTTGTCCTTCCAGGAAACCAGCCGACTGTCCTGGAGTCCGCAGAGGCCTTCCACCCCGAGAAGAACAAGTGGGAGAGCCTCCCCCCCATGCCCACCCCGCGCTGCGCCTGCTCCAGCATCGTGGTGCAGAACTGTCTGCTGGCGGTCGGTGGGGTGAGCCAGGGCCTGAGCAGCGCCGTGGAAGCCCTGTGCCTCTCCGATTCCTGACCCTGCTGGTGCTGAGCAGCTGCTGGTGGGGCTGAGTCTGGGGGAGCATCACCCGAGCTGCCCCAGGAGCCTGGTAGCTAAACCCAGCCTTGCTCTGGAGCCAGGGCTGCTGTTCCTCTCCCTCGTGGGCACTGACGTTCCAGCCCCATGGAGGGAAGGAGCATTTTGGCCAGGGGTCCCCTCCAGTCGTCTTCAGAACTCTGCGGGGAAGCCCAAGTGAAGGACCAGTTCATAGTGTCTCCTACCAGCAGAGGGACTCTGGAGATCAGGGCATGGGCAAGTCCCTCCCTGTGGCCATCATCACCCGCTACCAGAGGCGATGGGTTCAGAGGTGTTAGGAGCATCCAGACAGGTCAGTTGTGGCTCAGGGAGAACTGAGGTGACGTTGCCATCTCTGAGCACCCTGGAATCGACGTGTGTGTTTCCCTGCACAGATCCCCTTGGCTTGCAGCAAGGGAAGCTGCTAACCTGCAGCCAGATTCGGGGGATCATTCTCTTGCCTTCATAGCAAGGCTTTTCCTGCAAGCCCATAGCATTTGATTGTCGTTTTGCCAGGAGCCAGAGCACTGCTCCTGGGAGGGATGAATACCCAAGGGACCGTTTAGGCTAGAGGGAGGACCTTCTTGGCACAGGGCTAGCACAGATACTGCCTTTGTCATGTTTCACACAGAGATGGCTTTGCTGCCAGTGAAGCCAGAAGCCCCTGGCTATCACCTGCTCTTTGGTTTTCTTCTGCCCATGCAGTTTGCAGGAGGGCTGTCCACACCGTGGGGTTACAATTGTAGCTGTAGCAGTTGCACCATTAAAAGCTTGTCTTTGGAGAGGCCCAGCCTATGCTTTGGGCTTTAGCATGGAATCGTTTTGGTTGGAAGAGACCCTAAGGATCGAGTCCAACTGTTACCCCAACCCTGATGCTAACACATGTCCCTGGTAACCTCAGCAGGGCCTGGTCATGGGGACCCTCACCCAAACCCTCTTCCTTGGCACATCCTGATGCATCTGCTTTCATGCAGCCTCTAAAAAAAAGGTTTGACCACATGGTGCAGAGGTGCAAGATGTGCTCCTGCAATCCCCTCTGAGCCCCCAAGGACAGAGGGATGGGCTTCTCCCTCCCTTCCCAGAGTCACAGAATCATTTAGACTGGAAAAGACACTGAAGATCATGGAGTCCAACCATAACCCACCCCTGGCACTGCCCCATGTCCTGAGAACCTTATCTCTGTCTGCCCAACCCTCCAGGGATGGTGACTCCAGCACTGCCCTGGGCAGCCTGTTCCAATGCCCCACAGCCCTTTGAGGAAGAAATTGTTCCCCAGATCCAACCTCAACCTCCCCTGACACAACAAAAATGATTTTACAAAAGAGTGGGACCCAGGCTGAAAAGGGGGACCCGGGGGAATGAGCGCAGCAGCCGTGTGTCGCTGCTGTGCCCCATGCCTCGGGCGCTGCCCCCTCCTTTGTCCCTTTCCGAGGTGTCCATCCCGCTTTTAAGGAGGTTCTTAGGGCGGTGGGGGTTCCCGGTGGTGCTGCGGGCAGCTGCGGCCCCGCCGGTCGCGGATCTCCGAGGACACCGTGCGGCGGCCGCGGCAACGGCAGCACCGGCCCGTGGGGGCGGCCGGGGGCCGGGACTCGCTCCGGGAATGCCGTGAGCTGTGACACCCGGGACCCCCGGGCCGGCTCCCGCCCCTCCGGGGGTGGCGGGGCCGTTCGCGGCGGTCGGTGCTCGTTAGGAAATGGTGAAACGAGTTGGCTCCTTCTGAAGTGCAGCCCTGGCAGCTCCGAGTCCCCTCTCTCTCATCGCAAAGCTCGGATGAAAGGGGAAAAGCCCCGACTTCCCAGCTAATGACATGCTCGCTAATTATTTCCATCCCACCTGCTCGTCTCTGGCTGCATACAGAGATGTCTGTCCCCATCCCCTGTCATGTTCCCATCCTCATGCTTTGTTCATTTAGACACTGTGTTTTGGAAAGTTGTATAAATGCAAATATCTAATTGCAGAAAGGAGCTCTCCCCCAATGCAGAAATGCAGCTCTGGCCCCTGGTGAGGAACACAGAGCACAACATAGACCGTTTTGACCCAGTGCAGTCGGGGTGGGGGTCTGGGGTGAGATCTGCTGGGGGGGTGAGGCTGCAGGGAAGGGTGAGGGGGGCACCAGGGCCAGGGATTTCTGTCTAACAGCATCCTGGGATGGTGAAAGGTCTCCTGGGTCTAGCAGAGCTGCAGAAAGGTGCTAAGAGCACCCATCTGTGTGTGTGCAGCCCTGGGTGGCTGCCTTGTGACCCCCTAGAAGGCTCAAAAAACATCCCTTTGAACTGCAAAAATTGGAGGGAGAGAGGGGGCCTCCTTTTCTAGAACAAACCTGGCATGGCAGATCTCCGTTTCAGCCGCCTCTGCATAGCTGAGAGTCTCTAGCTCTTATTGAAGTGTTTTCCTTTGTCCTCAAGGAACCTTTCCCACACATGGCACAGCCTGATGCTCGTCCGCTCTTGCTTTCTCATTAGCCCTGAGCCCTGTTGATTGCAGTGAGGCCGCACTGGTCGCGGCTCAGCGTTTGGAGCTGCTGCGCTTGGCTTTGTTAAGCTGGAGCAAGGGGAGGAGGAATCCGCTCCCTTTGTCTGCCTGCAGAACAGCTGGGGGCTGATCCTTTGCTTTCTCCCTCTAGCAGAAAGGCTGGAGAGAGTGACAGACAAAGCAGCGTCATGGGAATAAACCCGCTCTAGGACTTAATGAAGAGATGTCAGGGGCTTGGGGACACGGCTGGGGGGAGACGGTTGGTAATCAAAGCTGGGGATGTGCCGAGCGCTTAGAGAAGGAGAGAAAGAGGAGCTCTCTGAGGGGCAGCTTAGCGAGAAGCAGGTCAGCTGCCTTTGTAGTGAAACCCAAGCTCTCCTCACCAAACAGGGTCCCTGGCGTGTCCCCAGAGCCCGTGTCCCCGAGCAGGTCCCTCTGTGGCGCTGGGTGCTGCTGCCTGGGGCTGCTTTTGCCCATGGTGGTGCTATGCAAAGCCAGGTTTGTAAAAAAGCTCCAAGCTTACATGTTGTTTGGACTTTTCCATGTGTAGTTCCCACCCTAAGCAGCTCTCCCAGGAGTTTCTTTCCACATCTATCCCGATTTCAGGGGCTGGGGAGCTTCCCAAGCAGCTGTTGAAATGGAGAAATAAACTTAACAGCAGAGTCAATTATACTGTTAAGCATCATTCTTTATTTTATCAGTGCTGGGGAATGCTGGGGATCATCGTCCATAAGTGCTCCAATGACTGGATGCTCTCGCATTGCTTATATTCACATAATACTAAGAAATAATTTATGATGTAATTATTAGTTAAATACTAAGCACTCTGCTTCTAAACAACGTATCACTTCATCTTCTGTCTCCCTCTTGTCGTGCAGAAGGATCTAAAGCTTCAAAAATACCCCCTGGTTTTGCAGGTGGTCAGAAAGCATTGATCATGTCAATTGGTTAATGATGGGTACGTTTTTTATAACTTAATCACGATAGACATTAATTTGGCAGCTTCTCTTCACCGTGAGCTCTTGCTGTGACCCCCAGAGTGCTCCACAGCCACATCCTGTTCCATCTACTGCTTTTCCCCTAAAATCTGCTGGGAAAGGGGGCTGCTGAGACTTCAGACACATCCAGCACGTATCTGCTGCTTCCAGACAACACCCACTCGGAGACCTCTGTACCTGAAGAACTGAAGCACTTTCCCTGGTCATAAGCTTGTTTGCTTTTTACGAGCAGAGATCATAAATGGCTTTGCAAACACAGAGAGGTAACCAGGCAGCAGGAATGTGAGAAGAGTCATCGTGGGGACGATGGGTGCCCAGCAGTGAGCTGTTAGGCAGCACCAGGTTACTTAAAGTCCCTTCTGGGCTCATCAAAGGCTGGAAGGAGATGCTGTGGGACTCCAGCAACAGTCGCCTTCTTGCCAGCCACCCTTGGGAACCAGCGGCCCTTCCCTGGCTCCTCTCAGCTCGTGGGAAATCCCTTCTAGCAGGTGAGATTCCCTCTAGGAGCAGGGGAAATGCTCCGAGGTTTCCCATCGCCTCTACGGGCTCGATGGTGGCATCCACCAGTCCCAGCACGCTGGCAAACGCCAGCCGGAGGATTAAGTCTTTCCACTGCTGGTTCTCACAACTCCACCTCGAATCCTGCCATTTCTCTGCCTTGTTCCTGTGGGAAATAAGAGGCTGCGGGAGATAATCTGCTTTTGTTTGGAGCAAAAGGGCTGTGCCCGCCCTCCAGGTGATGGAGATGTGACCGATGCCAAGGCTGGGGAGCAGGGAGGTAAATCAGACGCGCCCCGACTGTAAGTAGGGGGTTGTTTTTAAGCAAGCGCTGTGCTTGTTTGGGCTGAGCGGTGCTGGACGGGCTCCCGTTCTCCTCCTGGTGCTCCGAACAGCAGGTGGCATCCCTGTGCTGAGCTGGACCAGCACCTCCTGGCACGCATCCTGCTGCAACAGGGTCTGCGGTGCTGGGCTGTGCTGCTGGGATGGACGGCAGCCTGGCTCCAAAATCCCACATTGGGTTGTGCGGGGATCCTGGTTAATAGCACAAGGATCCAGCAAATTGTAAAAAAATTATGTTCTGCATCTCCTCCAGCATTTTGTTCTCATGAACAGGCGTCGCCTCTGAGTCCAAACACCTTGCAGTAGCTATGACAGTGCTCTCTACAACTGCCTGAAAGGAGGTTGGAGCATGGAGGAGGTTGGTCTCTTCTCCCAAGTGATGGGACAAGAGGAAATGGCCTCAAATTGTGCCAGGGGAGGTTTAGATTGGATATTAGGAAAAAAATATTCGCAGAAAGAGCTGTTGGGCTTTGGAACAGGCTGCCCAGGGCAGTGGTGGAGTCACCATCACTGGAGGGTTGGACAGACGGACATGAGGTTCTCAGGGACATGGGGCAGTGCTAGAGTTAGGTTATGGTTGGGCTCGATGATCCTGAGGGTCTCTTCCAATCAAAATGATTATGTGGTTCTATGAATTTTGCTTTCAGGTTCTTCAAGCAGGTGGTCTTTAATGCTGCTGCACAGCATCTGTCAAGGAAACCTCTGTGCCGTTTGATCCTGCCCTTGCTTGCACTGCTGCAGCTCCTCGAGCTCTGCAACCGATGTCCAGGCATTAGGTAGCTGCGGAGTTTCCTTCCCAGCTGCAGGTGGCACATGCTCTGCAGCAGGTGATGCTCAGCGCTTCCATCTTCAAAACTAATACTTGATGGATCTTGTGCCTGGGACAAGGTAAAGCCTCAGTGGGAGGTTGAACCCAATGATCAAACCAGCTCTGCAAACAGGGTCTGTGATTGGAATTGTGGCGGGTGAGCTTTGGTGGCCGCATGGGGCGAGGGCTGGTGACAATCCCCTCTCTGCTCCAGAGTGGTTTGGGTATGGCACAGAGATCCCTGTGCTGCGAGGAGCAGGGGGTATGTCTATGTGCGTACAGATGCACAGAGGGGACAGTCCTGGGCGTTCGTGCAGGCAGATGTACAACTCAGTGCGTGCAAACCCCTGCGCTGCCAGCGCGTGTGTGAGCAGACACATTTGTCACCGCGGTGAGCAGATCGGGGAGCCGGCAGCTCGCACCATCACCCCACGCCTGGGTTAGTCCTGTGTGACGAGACCACATACCTGTCAGCCCTGTCACCTCCAGCCGGTCCTGCTGTCTGATTCCCAGCTGTGATGACACACCGAGCAGCTGCGAGAGATCTCAGGGAGGTTCTTGCATGAATTCACACGTTGCCGCAGTTCAGTGGGTGGCAGGCACGGACCAGGTCCTGTTGCACCACCTCGGGTGGTGATTTCCCTCCCTGCTCTGTTCCAGAGCAGCTGCTGCTGTGGTCGGGATGGTTCCTGCTCACAAAGAGGGGTTGTGGTCTCGACTGGCTGCTGCAGCCCTGCTATGTCTGGCTTCTGTGGGGTTTGTTCTTCAGAGGCAGGGAATTCAATGAACTATCCACCTCATCTCGCATCATGAGGATTACTGGTGTCTGAACATCACAAACCAAGTTCAATGCCACTTCTGTAGTATATTCAAGGGACATGTTTAAACCTCAGCGTAGAAGACCTGTTGACGTCAAAGCACATTTGCTGAACTTGGCATTTAAATTGCTGTAATCACTGCGGATGGTGATGCAAAGGGAATCTTTTAGAAATCAAGCAAACTAGAAAATAAATAGGTTTCAACCCAGCTCTCTTTCAAAAATACATTGCAAATTTGCCCTGCCTTGGGGAACTGCTGTCAGCAGCCTTGAGAATGGACTGGCAATTGTCTGCAGTACTTTTTCTTTGCTTTAAATATGTGTATTAGATCCCACAGAGACTTGCATTGAAACAGGATCGCATCTCAGTACACCGAGTGCTTTGCAGGGTGCATTGTGCCATTCTTTCTTACCAATCTTCAGGAGATCTGTCCATCTGTTTGGCAGTTCCTCCTGTCTCTGGGGAGCTGCAAGAAGCTGGTCCTTCTGCCCCAGGTGTCCCAGGAGCCCTGTGCCCACCAACCTTCTCTGCAGCCACAGCCTCTTCTCGTTTTCCAGCTCCCTAATGGGGCTCAACAAACCCCAGAGCTGGTGTGGCCGTGTCCTCACCTGAACCCCCAGCACTCGGAGCCGTGTTTGCTCAAGTCCAGGCTCTGCAGAACCATCACCGGGCGGTCCCGTTGCCGACGGCTGCGCTGGCCTTCCTGCCAAAAAGCGCCGCTTCTCATTGTCCGCGAGCAGACTTTGTCTGCATAAACAGGAAACTTCCTTAGAATGATGTCAAACAGATCTGGTTGTGGAGCAGAAATGACTCCTGCTCAGCACCACTGGTTCTGCCCGCTGGAGGAAGGTGCTCTTTGGGGTCAGTGCTGCCCTGGGACATCAGTTGATCAACCTTTTCCCGAAGAGGGGAAAACCATAGTGTTGTGTGAACGCTGCTGTACAGCATCAGTGATGAATTTCTCTTGGTCTTTATGGCTGGGAATAGAGCTCCTCCATGCTGCCAGAGCTGCAGCAGCACTGGGGAGCACTGGGAGCCCTCTGTCCCCACTGTCCCCACACGCCGTGGCCGCTGCCCTGGCCCCATTATGTCCCCAACCCTGTGGGGACAGCAGCTGCTGAGCCACTCTCGCTGCCAGCAGACAAACCCGCTCCATCGGCATCCGCCGGAGCCAGAACGGATACCGAGTCACTGTCCCGAAACACAGACGCTTCCTGCTCCGAAAATAAAAGCTCCAGCTTCTTTTAGGGGGAGTTTGCTTGCTTTTGTTTGGTTGGCTTTTAGAAATGCCTCAGCATTTCTGCAGCCCCGTGTGCTGTAATCTGCCTCGCCGTGACCTCCTAGTGCCTGGGAGCACACTGCAGGGCATCCTGGATCGTTTGATTTGTACAGTGTGCTTGATCTGTGGCAGCAGAACCCTGGATGAGATGATACCATAGAAGAATAATATAGCTAAAAATGTATTTTATTAATTATATAGATAATATTTTCTCTCCTTGGTGTGGGTAACTTGTGATCGCTGGTGCATGCACCAAACTCCCGTTAACTGTGTGTTAGACCCATTGGTGTGTGTGTGAGAGGAGAGGAAAATCCAAGCTGGAAAAAATGAGCTGGGCTTTACCCAGAGCAGCTGTGTGTCCTGAGCGGATGGATGGATGGACGGACGGATGGATGGATGGACAGATGGATGGTGGCTGCAGGCTGGTGTAACCCACAGCCCCGGTGGATTGGGGTGGAGGGGTGGCCTCTGCTGCAATCATTAGATGTGATCAGCCATAAATTACTTTTCAAAAGGCTCCTATTGGTGCTAATGTGTTTCCCTTCTTCTGCTGATGGATGGGGCCCCCAGTCGGGAGGATCAGAGCAAACCCAGTTTCCTCGGTGTTTTCGGAGGAGAAATGGGTTTCACACCTGCCAGAGCACAGCCCAGCAGCAGGTGAGGAATGCTGCCAGCTGGGAAGACACTAACGAGGCCATCGTTAAACCTTTTGTTGTCTTGGGCATTTTAACACCCAGCAGAGCTCTTCCTTTCCCTCTTGGAGGGTTCACTGTAACTATGACTTCTGGGGAAAGTTTATTCATTTACCAGTCCACAAGCAGAGGTGAATAGAGCCTCTTGTCACCAAATCTGATACCCTGTTTTCCCAAAAATAAGACCTACCCCGAAAATAAGCCCTACCCTGAAAATAAGCCCTAGCATTATTTTTGAGGATGCTCGAAAAATACTAAAAAAATAAGCCCTAGTTATATTTAATTTAAAGTCAATTTAAATAGTGGCCAGGCAGCTATACACGTAAAAAAAATGAGCATCTTTTGGAGCAAATATTGTATAAGACCCTGTCTTATTTTTGGGGAAACAGGGTAGCAGAGCTGTAGGTTTTGACCACAACATGGATGTTGTTAGCACGGAGATAATGCCACAGAATTGACTTGACAAGAATAACTGAATATAAAGTTAGGAACCTGCAAGCAAATAGAGCTCCCGTTATGGCAAAGCATCGGGTTGATTAGAGCAGCTTTGAGCAGGTTAACCTGACACGGAGCCAAATTCCTTGTCGACTTTCGTGCAGTTTTAGTGGACATGTGCCGAGCCCCGTGGTACAAAGGGCTGGAGAAACCCTGTTTAGGATTTCTAAGGCTGCAGCTGGGGGAATTTTAGTGGATTTCCCCACTGCTGAGAAAGCAGTAGCGATACTGTTACAATAGAGGATCCTTATCAGTGGATTCCAGTGGACTTAGATCTCTGTCCCTTGACATTTCCATTAAAATAGGCTTCCTGAGCCAGTCTGGAACAAAAGCATACCGAAGCATGCCTACAACACAGAAAATTGCAGAAAATCATTTATCTGCTGGAAACAGAAAGAGAAGCGACCCTTTCATCACAGGGAAAGCATCCTTATAAATCAGGGGGAGTATTAAATATGTGCTTGAAGTTAAATGCGTGCTTAAGAGCTTTCTTGGAGCGATGGGCTAAACCACGAGCGATCCCACAGCTGTCGATAGCATTAATCTGCGGGTTTGCAGCGTTCGGGAGACACAGACACTTTCATCTTGGTTAGTCAAGTGAAATCGCTTTGTTTATTGCAATAAGGCAGGTTTGTACCTTCCCCCTTCAGCTCTTCTGCAATCTCTGGGCTGTGCCTGAACAGGATCCTATCTGTTTACTTTGACATTGAAATTACAGCAGTTTAGTTAATCTCATCTCTACCTTGTTTATCTTCCCTATGGGCCCTGCTGGCCACTTGCAGATTGAAAAGCGGCTCTTGTTACTGTACAGTCAATAATTTATTGGCGCGACTCCACTTCAGCACAGTATCATCTCCAGACATACTAGTTGGAGGTGGCTCGTTTTAAAGAGAGATTTGCCCATGGGTTGCAGTGTTCTCAGCTTAAGGGGAGGTCTGAGGGTGCAAAGGATGTAGGACCAGTCTGAAGCTGCAAGTGGTTCATCCCTGACACCCTGTTGAGAAACACAGTTGCCACACGGCCACTGGTGATAAAGATCAAGGGCAGTGGCAGTACCAGATACCTCTGTGTCCTGACTCTATTGGAATTATATTATGCGTATCTTGGTGAAAAGCTGGTGATTCTGATCTATTTTAGGATTTTTGTTTCTTCCGGAGAATTTCCAGTTTTACAAAAGGCCTCAAAGAATGACATTTTCATAGAAAATAGCTTAGATACAATGAAATTAAAAGTCTTCTCATTGACAACTGGCCACTTTTCCAGCTCTATTGGCACCTATTCACAAAGTAAAGTACGAAACAGCAAGTTTGGTTTGGGGCACATAAATGGTAACAACTCTGCGTAGATTAATCCTTCCACCCAATAGCTTGAGTTCCTTGCAAGGTCTGGAGCATCATGGATCATCTTTAGAGTTTTGTTTAAACTAATGAATGATTTTACAGGAATTATCATCCATAAAAAGCCACTAATTTGAAATTATTATGCAACAAAATAGGTATAAATTTGCTGTTTGTATACCTCAGAAAAATACTTTTAGTATACTAAAAAGGGGCATGGCCATCTCCCAAAATTATCAGTGGTTTTGGCTGATTGTAGTGATCTAGGTGTTCCTGCTCCGCCAGGGGGACTGAACTGGATGAGCTTTCTAGGTTCCTTCCAACCCCTGATACTCTGGGATTCTGTGATTAGAAAATGGCAATAGCAACCCAGCTCCTAAAACTCCAAGGACCCTAATAAGACAGCCATGGATGAGCAGGAGTTTGGTGCCTATTGTTATACCCACACTGCAAGGCAAACGCCAACAGGTCATTTCTAATCTCCATTTTCTGCTACTCAAATCGCAAACCCAGCCAGGGGACTGTGACACCTGCCTGGGTCTCATCCTGACACGCTCTGGCGTGGCCATGGTACCCCGGGCCATTGCACAGCTCCATCCTATGTCACCTCTATGCTTGGGGACACAAAGCGCACAGAGAGGGGCCGGTGCAGGATTAGCTCATCCCTCGTGAGCCCCCGCTCTGCCTCACCCTGCCCTGAGCTGCTGGAAGTGCTGGGAAAATCCAGGTCTGAGTGCGGGGATGAGTAATGCCGCAGTTATCTCTTTCTTCAATCAATACGGTGTGTCCTCACACATGCCAGAGCTGGGCAAGAGCTTTTGTTTTGGCTGCTTTGGGAAAGAATCGCATTCTTTTAATATCTCAAAACAAAGATTTACCACAGGGTGCAAAAAAGACCACACGGGAAGGTGCTGTGGAGTTAACCAGAATTGTCCGTAAAAAGCGGTTGCGTGGGAGCGCCTGAGCAGCCAGCAGACGTTTCCCCCCGGCTCTGCTCATGTAACACACTGCTCCCCCAGGCCCTGCATCCAGGAGGGCAAAGCATCGTCCTGTGGTGATGGTTGTGCTGCTCAAGCCTCTCTGATTTTGTCCTCAATATGGATTTGTTTTTATTCAGAGAGCCCTGGGTGCATTGTGGCTCCCTGCAGCAAACCACATCTCTGTGTGTGTCTTAGCTGGCTGTATGTCTGTGTCCCTCTGTCCCTGCATCTTTCCTGCTGTCAGACCCCCGGGTGCTTTGCTCAGCATCCTCCCACCGCTCTGGTCCTGTGGCGGGTGCACTCGATCACCTCCCAGCCCCTTGGGTGTGAGTCTCTCCCTGTATCATCTTCTGGCAAGAGTCCTCAACCCCCCCAGTTCACCGGACACCCTTTTACACTCCCTGTGTCCCCCCCACTTTGCTCCCCGCTTCTCTGGGAAAGGAGGGGGGGTGGGCGAGTCCTCCTTTGCACCCAGATTGTGGGTCCCCCCCCTGCACCCACCTCCGCGTGTCCCCTTGTTCCCCGCTCTCCCGTTCTCATCTCCCAGGCCCGTGGGTTCCCCAATTTGCACCCCCCCGCCCGTAGGGTCTCCCCGCAGCCCGGCTCCCCCCGCCCCGTTCTCTACCGGCTCCCGGGCGGGGCGGTCGCCGCCGGGCGGCCAATGGGCGCGGGGGGGCGCGGCCGGCGGGGCCGCCGCATTTAGCGGCCGGGCCGGGTCGGGCTGTACTGAGAGGTGGCGGAGCCGGGAGCGGGGCCGGAGCGGGCCATGGAGCGGGCGGCGGGGCCGGGGGGAGCGCTGGCCGAGGGGCTTATCAAGTCTCCGCGGCCGCTGATGAAAAAACAGGCGGTGAAGCGGCACCACCACAAGCACAACCTCAAGCACCGCTACGAGTTCCTGGAGACGCTGGGGAAAGGCACCTACGGGAAGGTGAAGAAAGCCCGGGAGCGCTCCGGGAAACTGGTAAGGGTTCCTCCATCCCCGGTGCATCCTCACCGGCAGCCGGTGCGGGGTTCCTGAGCATCCTCTTGCTCTGAGCAGCTCGGCTGCGGTGCGTCCCCAGCCGGTAACCGGGGAGGTGCAGCCCCCGCCCGGCCCCGCTCCCGGCTGCGGCGCTGCCGTCCCCAGGCCGATGTCGCCGGCGGGGACACCCCGGAGGGACCTCGCACCCCCTCCCCGGGGGCTGTTTGCAGCTCCTCTCGCCCACTTGACCGTGTCAGGCTTCCTGGTGAAAGGAGCCCACAGATATCCGGCAGTCAAGAGCAAATATTGCACTTGAGTCTCAAGGATTTTTCCCTTCCTCTTGCCCTGGTTAGTGGCTGGTTTTGCCTCTTGGCAGCGGTGTGAGGCAACGCCAGCAAAGCCGAACCCCTCTGAGCCCTGTCTGATTGGAATCGTGACTTAATCAATGCCTCTGGTGCAGAACGGGACCCCCAAAAAGCACTTGCACACCCACCCCCATGAGTGATGCGGGTCCACCTGCGTGGCCCAGCAAGGCTCTGAGAGCTGCTCAGAAGATCGGGGTGGGAGGTTGGATCACTAAGGTCAAGGAAAACAGCCGTAAATCTGAGAGGTTTTCTTGTGTAGTGCAACAGCTCTTAATGAAGTCAAATCTGCCATTTCCATTAGCCCATCGGATTCTGAAGGAGCTGCTGTTTTGCTGCATAATCAGAGCCTTGAAATGCGGCTCACACCCACAGACCTAGAAGGATCCCTCCCCTCGGGATGGGCGAGAAGACTTGGCTTTCCCTGCCTGCACCTAACAAAGCTTGTGCAGGGAATCTCTGAACTGCCAGAAAACTCACCCATCTGTGGAAGCCCCTTAGGACAGCAACTCATTTGTCTAGCAGCATTACCCCATTATAATGCAAATTAAATACACAGGACAATGACTCTTCAATAAATGCTGGAGATAGTCAAAGGCTTGACTACCTAGTACCTCAACTAGCTGGCTGTGTAGGAACTGGAGGCTTAACCACAAATCTCTCCTTCCCACAAATTCTTTCTTGTAGCACTCAGCATTTCCGGACCTGTTTAATCTTCAAGCTTATCCTGAGCTGGGTTGTTATTTGCTCCTTCTCTAAGTGGCTTTCACTTCCTAAACACAGAGGTGTGAGCAGGTGCTGCTGCCTCCGCTGGTCACCCCTCGTGGGCTCCGATCCCACGTTACCGGCTGAGGCTGTAACACTGGAGCTGCTCCATGCGTGGTTTTTGCCTCGGGCTAATCAGAAACCATCTCTATCAGATGCACTGAATATTGAACCATCTTGTTTTACTGCCTAGCTTTCCTTTAGCCTCAGAATTTTAACCAGCCTACCTGGAATTGGCTCAGAGCAAGGTGTGTCTAATGAGTTGGTAGACTGCAGGAAAGAGCAGGCTCCCACACCTAAAGGGTTTTTGGGGGCTTCCATGAAGATTCTTTGTCTTTAAAACTTGTTTTCTGGTTAGAAATCCTTTAGGTGATATAATGCTCACATCTTCTGGTGGATACTTCCCTTCCCACCCCTTGGAAAATAGTTGTCTGTGAAATATCAAGCAGGTGGGAAGGGATTTGCTGGCTCTTTTTTGTTTCCTTTTCTTTTCCCCTGTATCTTTTGGTTTGAAGATGCAGTAACGTGTGCAATGGTGGTGCAAACTGGCTCCTGCACCTGTTTGCATGGCAGCATTTGGCCTTTTTTCCTTGCAGCCTGGTGTTTCTCCCAGCCTGGTTCCCCATCCCTGGCCTGCAGCCAAGTGAAGTAGAAAGAGGAGCCTCCCGTGGGACTCAATTGCAGTGTCAGAGACGCATTTGTGGGTTTGTGTGGTGTCAAGGGGAAGGCAGCACCTGGAATATTCCAAAACAGCAAAGCCTCTTTTGATCTCTAGTAAGGGGCAAACCCCAGTCTCTTCCCTAGTGGGTTGTGATCCATATTTCATGGAGCATGAAATGCTGCACTTGCAACCTGGAACAACTTCTGAAGTGCTGCCTGAGGTTGTAGCTTAATGCATTTTTCAGCAGCTGCTGAAAATACCTGTTCTGCCCCCAAAAAGCTTTTAATTAAAAGCCTTTTTGACTTGGAAAGTACTCTCGAGTTCTCTACGCTCCTGCAGCAGGACTTCTCAGGGCTGTTTCCTGCAGGAGATTCTTCTCCGAGCACCAGTGGTGGAGGCTGTGACAGTGTCTGTCCCCAAAGCTGCTGGTCCCTGTCTCCGGGGTGGTCAGGCACAGCCTTTTCTGTCTCGATGGGAGCTCCTCTGCTGCCAGCCCTGTTAGGGAGGGGACGTTTTGGAACAAAGCTGCACCCCTGGGGAAGGATGGGCTGGCCAAGGGATTAACCTCCCTGGCAGATGGATAACTAATCCCACCGCGATGGTTTGGGCTCTGTGGGTTGAGATGTGGACCCTCCAGTGCCAGATCCTTGCTGTGCGTTTCCCAACCGTTACACAGACGCTGCCTGCGGGCAGCACTCAGCAAGGAGAGCCTGGGGTTGTCCCAGCACCCTAAACCTGCTGCAGCCCTGATTGCATCTGCCCTGGAGGTCACTAACTGCCGGGCTCATTAAATACAGTCGGTGGCATCTCCTACAGCTTCCTGTGCTGGCAGCCTGGAGACACTCGGTGTTTTTATGAACAGCGGATCTTGCACTGAGCCCCTGCTCAGCACTGGGTGTGCACAAGCATCTTGGTGAGCAAGTGAGTGTGCTGCGTGCCCCCCAAAATGCTGAGGCTGTTGGGTTGAATGTTGAGCTTTAGCAGGGAGATGAATAGAGCGAGAGGGCAGGAGCAGGCTGGCTGGCTGCATAAAGGCTTTGCCTGCATTCTAATGGGGTCAGGTAATCAGGGGCCAGAGCAAAAAGATATTGTTAAACTTTAAGCTGTGAACCTAGCGCAAAGGTCAGGGAGAAGAATACCTGACTTTCGAGAAGCTATTAGGTGCCTTCAGTATTGCTTGGTACAGGAACTTGGGCCTGGGTTATTGAACTTCTCTTGACCAGAGTCCATTCTGCTTGGTTGCCCCAAGCCCTGGTGTGGGCGCGATGCTTCTGCTGGGAGGGGGTGTCTGTGGCCCCTCTTCCCGTTGCTGGGAGACGGGTGTGGAGTGTGGGGGTCCCTCGATGGGATTAATGCTGTTCCGCATTCTTGTCCGATACAAAAAAAGAAAAAAAGAGGTTCTGCTGGATTCAGTTGTAAATTCAACCCTAGGAGCACATTGTCTCTCCCCAGCCCCTTTGAAAGAGGATTAGAAGGCGTCTATTCTCCAGCCCTTACTCTTCTTTCTCCTCCCCTTTCAATTTCCTTGTAGAAGGGGAACATGAAAACTCAAGTGAAAGCTGGGAAAGCAGCTCACTGTGTCTCCCGGTCCCATGTCTAGGTGGGATCTGCTCCGTAATACCAAACTTTCCCTTACCTCTATGTAATCAGCTCCTTGAAATAAGTATTTGCGAAGGAAAATGAAACCCGTTGGTTTTATTGTATTTTTTTGTTTCCATGACCCCAAGAAGATGTTGTTGTTGTTATCTTCCAAGTCATGTGTGCAGGTCACATTCCTCTGGCTGGCTGTGGTCCAGCGGTGACTGTAGCCTGGGACACGATTCCCGTAATGCACGGCACATCAATGAGGAGCTGGGCTGCGCTACCTGTGGGAGGAGGCTTGGGGGGCTCCTCTGGTAGGAGCTGGCAGCGAGTTTCCCTTGTGGGGGGCGACAGCTTGTATACAGCAACAAGGCTTGGAAATGATGAAAACCTCACTGATGAAGCTCACTTCTGTAAAAGGCTTTGGGAAGCTGCGATGCCCCCAACAACCAGGTGACCCAATGCATGTGTGCTCATCCACAGGTGGCGATTAAGTCAATCCGGAAAGACAAAATCAAGGATGAGCAGGACCTTGTCCACATTCGGAGAGAGATTGAGATCATGTCCTCCCTCAACCACCCTCACATCATTGCTGTCCATGAAGGTGAGCCCTCCTCTCCCCTCTCCAGCATCATCCCTGAGCGGAGCATCCCCCGTGGTGCTGGGGACCGGGGCTGGCTCTGCAGCAGCACAGTTGGCTCTCGTTGCTCTTCTCTCTGTTCATTCGGAGCAGAAGCCGTTTGCTGGTGACTCAGCAGCGCAGGCAGAGCAGATGCTGCCGGGCTGTGGTTTCCCCACCCGCATGCAGAGCAGCGGTGAGGGGAAATACTGCTCCAGAAATAGCTGCTTCCCATCCCCTCTCGCCCAGAGAGGAAAGCTGGCTCCAAAAGTTTCCTGGCCTTTAGAGGCTGGAAGCCTTGGTGCTGCTGTTGGTGAGAGGCTGTGCTGTGGGGGCAGCTGGCAACTGGGGTTCCCCGTGATGCTCCACGTGGCTCCGGTTGTGCTAGATGCTCATCCCAGACATGGGAAATGCATGCTCAGGGAACCGGAGCGGTGGGAATCTCTGCGGCTCTGCTCTCAGCCTGAGGCAGGAGCTCATTTGGGTACCAGAGTCCTTTGCCTTCCCTCCCCTGGGGCGTAGGAAAACCAAACCATGAAGAGCTGGGAGAGCTGGTGCTGCTGGGCTCGGCTTTATGGCTGGGGTGTCAGGGCAACACCAGCAGTGGGTGAGGGGGGTCTCTCGGGTTCTAGCTGCGATCAGACTTGGAGCACATCTCCAGCTGGATCAGGCTTTGCTTAAACACTGAGTCCCTTTGCTTCAAGCCCAGCATGGCCCGTGCTCCTCAGGGCTGGCTTCTCGCGCTGTGGCTGGTGCCGGGGTTATGGCCACCTCGCCGGCGTACGTGAGGTACCCAGAGTCCTTTTGTCCTCTAAACAAAAGCAAATGGGTTGGCAGTTCGTACGCAGTGTTTGAAGGGGCTGAGTCACGCTGGCTGTTGGAATTCAAAAATATTGAGGTAGCTTTCTGCAAACAGGAAGAAAATGCTCTGCCTCTTGGCTTGAGCCTGAGCCTTGTTGGGAGCAATGGGGACACGCAGAAAGGCTGCCCGGCCATGCCAGCCGGTAGCTCCATCGCCTTCCCCCTTGGCAGGGCTCTATTTAGCAAAGAACCACGTGTCTTAGACACTGTCTGGTGGAGCAAAGCCCTTTCTCCTGTGCTCTGTGGCTGCGGAGGCTGCTTGGCCAGCAGCCCTGGTGGCACTGAGAGACACGGGTGGCAGCTCTGGTTGTCCCCTGTCTGACCAGAGAGCAGGTACCTGCAGAAACCCCAGCACCTTCTGGTTTGCAAACCAGACTGAGGGCACAGGCGATGGGTTGGGCAGTGTGTTAGAGTCTGTTTGAGCTCCACCTGCTCATTAATAGGCACGTGCTAACTAGAAATACCTTACCTCTGAGCATCCCTCCTAACACCCTGTGGCTTCCCATCTCCGCGCAGTGTTTGAGAACAGCAGCAAGATCGTCATCGTAATGGAGTACGCCAGCAAGGGGGACCTGTACGACTACATCAGCGAGCGGCAGCGGCTGACGGAGCAGGAGGCACGGCACTTCTTCCGGCAGGTCGTGTCTGCCGTCTACTACTGCCACAAGGTGGGTCGGCACCGCGCTTCCCACCACCTTCCGTGCCCCATGGGGATGCTCAGCCTGGGCTGGGAGGTGAGGGGAGCTGGGGGCTGTTGGGTTAATCTTGCCTCTTATCAAAGGGTGTGGCAGCTTTGGGAAAGTCCTTGCCTTGGTTTTTCACTGCCATAGTGTGGGGCTGACTAACCCTGCCAGGGAGTTACTGACTCCTGTTCCACCCACCCATAGGGAGATGCCCAGGGCTGAAAGCCAAGCCCTGTGTCGCCCATCTTGTCCTCTGGAAGGGGTGTAAAGCTATAGGGCTCTATCTGGGGCTATATGACAAGCTGGAAAGACCCTTGAGCCTGTGGGTCTCCCCAGAGGATGCTCTAAGGCCACGTCTGGTCATACCTTGGTCCTGGGTTGCAGGGCAACCCCTGAACCCAAAGCAAAGCCAAGTCTTGTTAGGCGGGCAGCTTTAGGTCCCAGCAGAGCATGGAGCTGTGCCTGCTGTGCCCTGGTGGGTGCTGGCACCAGCTGCACTGCTGTGTGCAGGGTGCCGGTGCAGGGTGCTGCCCTGCTCATGCTCCCGAGCAGCACAGGGAGCTGGTAGCGCCCATGTCAGGACGTGGTTTACAGCCCATCCTCACCCATATATCCAGGGTTATTTACTGCTCGCCTGATTGCCGTCACCATGCCCTGTTTGCGTGCTGTGGTGCTGGTGAACGGCAGTGACCTCCCCGTGCTGCCTTTCTCTTCCTCAAACATGCTGTGGACTGAATTCAGCTTTCCCTTCCCTCCTGCAGAACGGGATCGTTCACAGGGACCTGAAGCTGGAGAACATCCTTCTTGATGCAAATGGGAACATCAAGGTGAGGGGCTGGCAGAGCTTGATTGTGCTTTGGGTGTCACCCAAAGGGGTCTCAGGGATGCTGCACAGCGTGGAGGGACCAGGGGTGGCCATGACACCCTGGTGTCCCCAGGCCACATGGTCCCCTGCAGCTCTGGGAAGCATTTGCTGGCATCACCTGTGCCACTGTTTGCCCGGGACATGAGGAGCCAGGAGGGCGCCTGTGCCTGCCCCACTATCTGTGCCCGGCAGCTGAGCCTCAGCGCTGCCTATTCCAGCCATAATTGTGTATCAGACTGCTGATAAGAGGGCAAAGTCTGAACACTGAGGTCAAAGCACAACCAGCTGCGTAAGAAATGGCTCTTCCAGTGAAAGTCCCGCTCCCCATATGTGCCAGCCAAGGTGTGGGGCAGCTCCCTCTCCACTGGCCCCCAGCGATGCTTTTTGCCCCGGCCGGGAGCGCTGCAGCCTGGGGAGAAAGGGTGCAACCGCAGCTGGGGATCGGTGCGGTTGGTGATAAACAGGCTCTGGGGCTTTTATCTCTGTAAGGGGTAATTTTGCAATTGGGAGCTCGTGAGCAGGGACTGTACCTTCTGCTCATTGAGAGGTGACGGGCATAATGAGCGTAATGAATGGCTGTGTGCAAGGTGGAGCAGACAGGGACTGAAGCAGCCTTGTGTGGCAGTGAAGGAGCTGGAGGAGAGCCCAGTGGCTCTCCCTCTAACCACATCTTTGCAGCCGACTCTTAATTCTGGCATGCTGGTGATGGGGCTGGAGGGGCAGAGCCGTGGGGCAGCTGCTGTGGTGGCTGGGATGAGCTTTTTGGCAGGGGGAGAAGGGCAGGAGCAGCCTCAGGGGTGGAAAGCTGGGGTGATGCCTCTCCCTGAACAGACCGAAGGCACCCAGGGCCAGGGTGGGCACCAGGGTGCTGAGGGTGCCACTGGTTTCAGCCAAACCTGCAGCTCGAGAGTTTCAGGTGACAGCACTGCTCGACAGGGAAAGGGGAACTTTGCTGCTTGATAACAGCCATAAATGTCTCCCTAGATTGCAGACTTTGGCCTGTCCAATGTTTACCAGCAAGACAAACTTTTGCAGACGTACTGCGGCAGCCCTCTCTATGCATCTCCCGAAATCATCAATGGAAGGCCATACAAGGGCCCGGAGGTGGGTTGTCCTTCACTCCCGGTGTGGTGGGGTGTCCTGCTGCCTCTTCACTTGGGCCTGGGGAAGTGCTGGGTGTTTTCCCAGAGGAACATTGTGGACAGAGCTCTCCACATGTGGTTTGGGGTCAGAATAGGTCCCCTAAGACCAAGCACCACATGGTCAGCGGGCTGGATGAGGTGGGATGCAACTGGCTGGGCTGCCAGTTGGGAGGTTCTAGTGGGGGGTCCTGCCCAACTGGGGGGTTTGGGGCAGTCTGGACCCTCTGTCCCCCCACTCCAGGCTCATCTGTCCCTCTGGCAGGTGGACAGCTGGTCCCTGGGCGTTCTCCTCTATGTCCTGGTCCACGGCACAATGCCATTCGATGGCCACGACTACAAGACTCTGGTCAAGCAGATCACAAGCGGGGACTACCGGGAGCCCACCAAGCTGTCGGGTGAGCAGACCCCCACCATCCCACACATCCCCTCTCCCCATCCCACACTCCCTTCCCTGCCTGACCTTCCTTCTCCTCAGATGCCTGTGGGCTGATCCGCTGGATGCTGATGGTGAACCCTGAGCGCCGTGCCACCATCGAGGACATCGCCACGCACTGGTGGGTGAACTGGGGCTACAAAATGCCTATCGGAGAGCAAGAGCTACTGCGGGAGAGCGAGTCCCCCCTGGCCACGGTGGCAGAGTGGCTTCGCCGTTCCTCCCGGCCCCTCCTGGAGAACAGCTCCAAGGTGCGATGCTTCTTGAAGCAGCACATCCCCGGTGTGACTGTGGAGCGGCAGCGCTCTCTCAAGAAGTCCAAAAAGGAGAACGATGTCTCCCATGCGCTGCAGGAGGTGGCCCTGGCCCCAGAGAACCCTTCCAAGTCCATCCTCAAGCGGCCCAAGGGCATCCTGAAGAAGAGAAACTCCTGCGAGCAGAAGGTGCCAGGTCCCGGCCCCCCGCTGGCAGCAGCCGTGGGAGAGGCGACGGGTGAGGATGATGAGGTGGCTGCTGTGGGTCTCACCCACATCCTGCCCTCAGGGATGCTGCCTGGTGGCACAGGTGACAGAGCGGTGCCCATGGCCGTGCCCAAGAAGGGAATACTTAAAAAGCCTCCGACGAGGGAGTCGGGGTATTACTCATCCCTGGAGTGCTGCGAGTCTGGGGATGTCCTGGATGCGGGGAGCTTGGACCTCGATGGGAGTGTGTTTGCTGACACCCCCTCCCCAGAGCAAGGTCCCCAGGGCCTCCCTGCCCGCAGGAAAGGCATCCTTAAGCACAACGGCAAGTTCTCCTCCAGAGGCGCGCGGCCAGACAGCCCCCCTGGGCCAGGCTTTGGGGGTTTCAGTGAGGTGCCCCTGCCCCAGGTACCCCGTGCCCGCCCGGCCAGCGCCGTCAGCGAGGACAGCATCCTCTCCACAGAGTCCTTCGACCAGCTCGACCTGCCCACCCGCGTCCCCCCTGGCAGCGGGGGCATGCGGGGCTGTGTCTCTGCCGACAGCCTCTTGCGGTTGGAAGAGGAGGAGGAGGCAGAGGAAGGGCGCAGGTTGCGCCGCTGGACTGTGACCCATTGCCGGAGCCCCCTGGGAGAGAGCAGCTTGTCCCTTGCGGGCTGTGACAATGTCACTGAGGTCTACCGGCGTGCCCTGGCCATCGGCATGAAGCTGAGCTGAGGGCACCTCTTGTCAGGGCTCCCCGGGGGGGTGTGTGTTGGGGAGGGGGCTGAGCCCCCCTGCCCCAGGGCTGCTGGAGCGGCTGAGCCACATCCCAGCTATTTATTTTGCAGCCTTGGGGAGGGAGCCGTGGTGGCTGTGGGGTGTTGGTGAGGGGACACCCCAAAACCAGGACATTAAATGGACCAAAGTAATCCAGCCACCACCCCCGTGGAGGGGCTGGGGGGTCCCAGGGGCTCCTCGCTGCTGTCCCCCCTCACAAACAGGCTCATCTCATTGGGGGGAGGGGGAAACTAAGGTCTTGGGGGGGGGATTTTTTTTCTTTGCACTGATTTTGGCTGCACAAGGTAACAGATGGGGCGGGTGATATACCTCAACCCAGCTGGAGATGGAGCAGGGGCTGGGAGGTGCTGGTAATGGGGTCCAACCAGCCAGACCCCAGCCCTTCCCTCTCCTGTACTGACAAACCCAACTGGATCTGACCGAAACCCCACTCTGAGAAGATGCTCTGATGCCAACTTTTTAATGTTGAAAGGAGTGAAAAAAAGTGCCTTTGGTGAGGCGCTGCTTCTTTATTTATTGCCTTTGTCCAACTTGATGTAAAAGTTCAGCAGCACGGGCTGTGTCTGGCTCCGTACTGGCCCCCGGCTTGCGGGGGGTGAAGTGTTTGTGCCCTTATGTCTCCTGTGCCGCACATCGAAGCTCCGTTGCACTATTGCCGTGTGTTTGCTGGCCCTTGCCCTTCTCCAGGGTGTGTGTGTTTTCTCCTGCTTCCTCCAAAGTGGTCTTGAGAAAACCATTAAATGAAAAGCAAACGGTAGATGTGAGTTGTTCTCTTGATTCCTGTTCTCATGCAGCTTGAGGGGGGGAACAGGGGGTTTTGGTGGGGGGCTGCTGGCTCCAGCTCCCCATTCTGTGCCGGTGGCTGTTGGTTCCCATGGGGACAGGGCTTTGCATGGTGCTGGCTCTTGCCCTGGTGCAGGTAAGCATGAGTTGGCTCCAGACGCAGCTTCTGTGGCTTCTAACATCTGCTGTGGCACTGAAACCAGCTTTATTGCTCTACGAAGCGCTGTAACCATTTCCCATTTCCAGTTGGGTTAATAGGAGCCATTTTGGGTGTCCTCTACCCTACAGGAATGCTGCCCCTCATCACACCGGGCTGAAGCCATGTGGGGGGGACACGCACGCTCGGCCCCCCGCCGCGCATTCCCCGCATGCTTCCCGCGCCATTAAGAAACACTGGAGCACTTAAAGCCGCTCCAAGGGCATCCAGCTTAGCCAGGGCAAAGTCCTGGTGCCCCGTGGGCTGCCAAGGCGGGATGGGGTGAGCTGGGGGCTGCAGCACCCATGGGTGCAGGGCATAGAGCATCCCAAGGTGGGGGTCAGATTGGGCTGGGTTTTCAATGGCCACTGAGGGACAGTCTCCTTTTTGGAAAGCACCTGAGGGTTTGGTTTCTGGAGCATCCTGGGGTGCTGTGGTCCTGTTTTGTTAATGATTTGCAGGAAAACATTATTGCAGGCTGGCTTCAGAGTCGGGCTGAGCTGTGGGCACTGCGTGGGGGTGAGTTACATGCGTGTCCTGGTTACTGTTTGTGCTGGTTGAGGAGTCTCGGTGGGTGCAGCTCAGCCCTGGCTTGTGGCAGCAAGTGGAGTCCCTGCCCACCCTGTCCTGGGCTGCAGCGATGGGCAAGGGTGAGACCTCGCTTATCTAGACTGAGCTTTTGCCAAGAGAGGTTGGACCAGATGATTCATGGGGTCCCTTCCAACCTGGGATTCTATTATTCTATGATTCTATTATTCTATGATTCTATGACATGCAGTCGGAAGCTCCGAGGGCCGGATGGAGGGTGAAGGAGGCAACCTCAGCCCCAAGGCACCCCGGGAAGAGTGGGAGGGGGCCCTGCGGGTGCCCCCCTCCCTGAATTCCCCCACCAGCCCTTGGAGACGTTCCTTTCATCTCAGCCCTGATTTCCGCTGCCTCTGAGCCCCCCTTTCAGCCCTCGACTATTATTAACAGCTCTTTTATTCAGCCCTTTCATCCCAAGGATTCACAAACCCTCCGCTTCCCTCCTGCCTCTCGAACTCCCGGGAGCAGCTTAGCGCAGCCCCCGCCCCGTCCCCCCGTGGGTGTTTGAATCGGGTGCAAGTGACCTCAGTGGCATTTTGCTGAGAAAATGCCATTTTTTGGGGGTGGCTTCAGCCAACCTCCTGCGTTTGCTGCCAACACAGGCAGCACCACCTCGGTGTGTGGGAATGGAGCTGTGCTCCCGCCAGACTGGCTTGGAGGGGAGAGAAAAGGGGAGAAACACCCCAAAATAAATTGTCCCGGATGATGAGGTGATGCTGGAGTGCTTGGAGCACAATCCCTGTGGATTTATACCAATCAACACAAGCTTCCCTTGTCCCTGTCCCAAATGGTTATGGGGTGAAGCCAACCTGCAGCAAGCACCTCTGGGGCAGCCTGGACACCTCTGCTTGTCCTTGAGGTGCTGGTTTCTTACTGGGAGCTACTGGTGGGCTGCACCTCGGGGACTGATGTTGCCAAAGGTCAAGTGTGGGGGTTTTCAGGCATGAAAATGGGGCATTTCCAGGGATTTTTCAGGTGTGGGGGTGTTGGGGTGCATGGCCTGGATGTCACTTGCACCCCAGGTGTGCTGCCCTGTGCACCAGCCCAGCCTCACCACCCTGCTCATCGGGGGCTGTTTTAGGAGCCACAGCCCCATGCAACATCCACCAGCCCAGCCCCACCACCCTGCTCATTGGGGGCTGTTCTGGGAGCCACAGCCCCACCACCCTGCTCATCGGGGGCTGTTCTGGGAGCCACAGCCCCATGCAACATCCGCCAGCAGCCCCAGCGCCCAGAAAAAGGGGAGAAAAGGCTATTTTGTGGCTGGGGAGGGGGTGAGCTGGCTCCATCACTGCTCCTCAGGTCCTGCCTGCACCGGGCTGGGTTTCCCAGCAGAGGGGAACTGTGGGCGCTCCCCTGGCCCTGAGGAGCTGCCGGAGCCCTGAGTCACCCCGCAGCACCCTGCAGCACCTTCCTCCTGTCCGGGCTTGTGCCGCGGTGCCCGGATGCACCGAGCCCATATTTGGGGATCAGAGCGGTGGGGACGCGGCATGGGAAGGGAGACATGTGCCTTCCCGGGGGGGCACACCTGTGACCCCAGGGACAGCCGGCAGCAAAAGCCTTTTGCACGGAGCTGTTGGGAAAGCGGCTGCAGGCAGCGCAGGTGCAGCTGGCATCTCGCTGGCGCTCGCAAGATCTGTTCTCATATCAACGGAAAGGAGACAGTGGCAGGACTGCAGTCTGATCTCGTTAGCGATCAGCTCCTAACGATGCCCAGGGAGTGGCTCAAGGAAAAGGGGGTGGATGCCACAGGTTCTCTGGGGTTTTGCTATTGACCATCCGCCCAGCTGTCATCTCTCTGATGGCCGTGACAGCCACACCATGGTTCCTTCCTATAGAAACCTCCTGTAGTTGTTTTTTCATTCATTTTCCTCAGCTTTGCTGCTTGGACATTTTTGTGTCTGTGTGACACGCCGTGGGCCCAGAGCCAACAATATTTCTAAGGCATTTTGTCATAACTTTGAGTGCGAGAACAATTAACACAACAAAGTTTAGATGTTTCTTTTGCATGAGATGCTTTCAAAGTGGGGCTTTTTTTTTTTTCTTGAGGTGCCTCCTCTACTACCTGTTTGATTGCTGGAATTCTTTGAAGATCTGAAGGAGAGAAATCCCCACATGAAAGTCCTCCTGTCTTCAATGGCACTTTGCTACAGCCTGGAGCAGCCGAAAAAAGGGAGAAAGCGGCATCCGGAAACTTTGATCCTGTTTCCCTGGAGCACAAGGAATAGCTGCTTCACATCTGAGCCTGAGACTTAAAAATGTGACCCCAGACCCCACTGGGGCACAGATAACTGAGTGCTGGTGACCGCCCTGAAGTCCCTGTGCCCTCCCGAAGCTGCTCGGGTTTCTGCCGGAGGACAGAGCCCACGGGGTTTCTCCGAGCAGGACGGTTCTGCCCATGTCTC